>NC_139218.1:215755494-216355494 GCF_055691185.1 Crinia signifera | reverse complement strand
TGGAACCCCCCCACAAGTGACCCCATTTTGCAAACTACACCCCTCAGGGAATTCATCTAGGGGTATAGTGTACATTTCAAACCCCCAGGGGTTTCACCAATTTTGATACAACTGGGCAGTGAAAATGAAAAATTACATTTTTTTACACAAAAATGCAGTTCTGGCTCAAAATTTTTCATTTTCAGAAGGTATGAAGGAGAAAAAGCACCCCAAAATCTGTGCCCCAATTTCTCCCGAGTACGGCAATGCCTCATGTGTGACCAAAAAGTGGCAGGACTCAGAAGGGAAGGAGTGATATTTGGATTTTGCAGCACAAATTCTGGTGGAATGTTGGTGGGTGCTATGTCGCATTAGCAAGACCCCCAAAGCACCAATACAGTGGAACCCCCCCACAAGTGACCCCATTTTGCAAACTACACCCCTCAGTGAATTCATCTAGGGGTATAGTGTACATTTCAAACCCCCAGGGGTTTCACCAATTTTGATACAACTGGGCAGTGAAAATGAAAAATTACATTTTTTTACACAAAAATGCAGTTCTGGCTCAAAATTTTTCATTTTCAGAAGGTATGAAGGAGAAAAAGCACCCCAAAATCTGTGCCCCAATTTCTCCCGAGTACGGCAATGCCTCACATGTGACCAAAAAATACCAGTTGGGTGCATGGCAGGACTCAGAAGGGAAGGAGTGATTTTTGGATTTTGCGGCTCAGATTCTGGTGGAATGAATGGTGGGTGTTATGTGGCATTAGCAAGACCCCCGAAGCACGGTGAAATTATGAACCTAATAATCCATAGATGTGTGGTATATTTTAAAACACTCCTTTATACATAGGCCGGGTTTGTCGGGGCAAGTGTCACACTGGAAAATAGTTTGCTTTCTTATTCCCTTTTTATAGCAAACTTTGCACCTTTTTTGTGTCCTGCCCTTTTTTCCAGTGGAGGGGATTTCATCAGGAAAATGCTGCCCTGGTACAATACGGGGGCCAGTACTAGAAGTACTGGGGCCCTCTGCCTGCTGGTTCCCAAATATTAGGCCCTTTATGACTTCCTCTTGAAAGTGCATAAATGTTCCCCTCTGGCTGGTAGAACGGAATAGCACGTAAGCGTTATACAGTGCCATCTGGATGATATACACGGCCAGCTTCTTGTACCAGATTTTTGTTTTCCGCAGGGCACTGTACGGCTTCAGTACCTGATCTGAAAGATCCACTCTGCCCATGTACCTATTGTAATCCAGGATACAATTAGGTTTTGAGGTGTGGGTACTGGTACCTCGTACAGGGACGGAGGTGGTACTGTCTCCGTGAATTGTTGTCAGTATAAGGACATCCCTCTTGTCCTTATATTTGACCAACAACATATTTTCGGTGCATATTCCCCTGCTTTCACCCCTTCTCATTACTTGGGCAATGTGCGTTTTTGGGCGGCCTCTTTGGTTCTTGCGCACAGTACCGCAAGCTGCTGTACCTCTTGAACCAAGGGCCTTAAACAGGGGGATGCTAGTGTAAAAGTTATCCACATAGAGGTGATAACCTTTATCCAGGAAGGGGTGCACTAAATCCCAGACAATTTTTCCACTAACACCTACGAGGGAGGGGGGGCATTCTGGCGGTTCAATTCTTGAATCCTTCCCTTCATATACCCTAAACCTGTGAGTGTACCCTGAGGTGCTTTCACACAGCTTATACATTTTTATGCCATACCTTGCCCTCTTACTGGGAAGGTACTGGCGGAATTTAACCCTTCCTTTAAAATGTATAAGGGACTCGTCTATGCAAATGAATTTATCTGGGATGTACATCTCTTCAAATTTGGCACTGAAATGATCAATGACCGGCCTGACTTTGAATAGCCGGTCAAAGGTGGGATCATCTCTGGGTGGGCACTGTGCATTATCGTTGTAATGCAAAAATTTAAGGATCGTCTCAAATCGAGCCCGGGTCATGGCCATACGGTAAAATGGGGTGCTGTACAGAACATCTGTACTCCAATATTGCCTAATTTCTGGCTTTTTTACTATGCCCATATGAAACACCAGACCCCAAAACGTCATCATCTCTACTGCATCTACAGGGGTCCACCTAGCAAATGATGACGTGGGGTTTTGAGCAATAAACTGCTGGGCATATAAATTAGTTTGGTCCACCATTAAATTTATAAAATCATCAGAGAAAAATAATTTGAAAAAGTCAATTTCTCTGAGACCTGTGGAATCAAATTGGATTCCTGGCATGGCCAAAAACTCAGGAACCTGGGGCTCAAAATTGTCTGGTGGTGGGGTCCATACGAGATCAATTATTGGGGGGGGGGTCTCAGCTGCTCTACGGGGGCGTCTTTGAGGGGGTCCCTCATCACTAGAGGAGGAAGAGGAGCTTAAGATGAATCCTTCAAATTCCCCGCTTGCCTCACTGGCTGTGTCAGAGTCAGAGGCAAGCATGGCATATGCCTCCTCCGCTGAATACATTCTTCTGGATGACTGGGATGACATTTGGGATGACATTTGGGATGCCATTTTTATTTTTGTGTTACTGGTAGTGAAATGTTTCAACACGTGTATAGTGTAGGGGGGGGTACAAACTTTATGTCAACCCGGGGGGTATGTAGTGTGTAGTGTGTATGTAGTGCAGAAAAAAAAAATACTTTATACAGGAATTTGATCCCAATAAAAAAAAAAAAAATTGAAGGGGTTAAAAAAAATAAAAAAATTGAAGGGGTTAAAAAAAAAAAAAAAAAAGGTCCTGCGCCAGAAATTGAGCACAGATGTTGGTCAGTAACGTCCGTCACTGAACAGCGCTCAAAGGCAACAGGAATTTGATCAAAAAAAAAAAAAAAAAAGATCAACCCTGTGCCGAAAAAGCTGATCAGTGATGTACGTCACTGATCAGCGCACAGTGGCCACAGGACACCCACAAAATCACAGTGTGTGTAAAAAAAAAATTAAAAAAAGACCCCACAGCACCCTCAAAAAAAAAAAAAGGTGATCAGTGATGCGACACTGATTACCAGTGAGGAGCAGCAGGTGCACAACCTTTGGTGCAACTGACAGTGCAACTGGCAGCAACTGACAGGTATATATATAAAAAAAAAAAACCTCTGCACCCCCAAAAAGTTGCTGATCACCTCAGATATAGTGATCAGCACAAAAGGCGGGGGCAGCAGACACAAAATATAGCACTCTCTATCACTCTCTGTCACTATCTCTCTCTATCTCTCACTATCTATCACTCTATGACACTGCAGCAGCAGCACTGACAGTTATATATATGAAAAATAACCCCTGCACCCCCAAAAAGTTGCTGGGGGTGCACAAAAGGGGGGCAGCAGACACAAAATATAGCAGTCTCTATCACTCTCTGTCACTATCTCTCTCTATCTCTCTATCTCTCACTATCTATCACTCTATGACACTGCAGCAGCAGCACTGACAGGTATATCTATCTAAAAAAACAACCTGCGCCCCCAAAAAGTTGCTGATCAGTTAATTTATACTGATCAGCACAAAAGGGGGGGCAGCAGTCAGTTATATAAAAAATATATAGCACAATCTGTCACTATCTCTCTATATCTCTCTCTATCTCTCTATCTATCTCTCTATCACACTGCAGCAGCACAAAATATAGCACTCTCTGTCACTAGCCCTCTCTATCTCTCTCTATCTCTCTCTCTCTATCTAAAACTCGATGACACTGCAGCAGCACAACACAGCACAGCACAACACTGGAAGTCACAACAAGTAGCAAGATCCCAAGCAGTGATCAGGTAAGTATTTTGCAAGGTTCTGGTCAGTATATCGCGGCAGCTAGGCACGGTGACCGCACTGCACGCAATTCCAGACCGGAATGGCGTCTGCAGTGCAGTCACCGTTAGTTTAAACCCCCCTCCATGGCTGTGATTGGTTCGTCGGTCCGACGAACCAATCACGGCCTTTGGGGGCGGGCGGGGTGAGGTGGGGTGACACCAGTGTCACCCTTACACCCCGCGGTGATTGGTGCTGTACTTTACAGCACCAATCACCTCCGATCCCTGTGTCACCGGCGAACGTTATTCGCCGGTGACACAGAAAACGCTGTGAATGGCTGTTCACACTGAACAGCCAATCACAGCGATCGCCGACGGGGGGGCGGCATCGCAGCCCCCCCTGGGCATGCAGGGACATGTCTGCTGTCAGGGACAGCAGACATGTTTAAACTGTCACCGCGTCTATAGACGCGGTGACAGTTTAAAGCCATGACGTACATTTACGCCATGTGTCGGGAAGTACTTCCCGACCATGACGTAAATGTACGTCAAATGTCGGGAAGGGGTTAAAACAACAGAAAGTGTATGTAGCTATGCTGCAGGAAACGCATCTCACAGAGAGTGAGCACGCCAAGCTGGGAGTGTTGGGGTTCACTGTGGCAGCCTCTGCTTCGTATTCATCTAAGGCACGAGGAGTAGCCATACTAGTTAGATCAGCAGTGGCCCCTAAGTGCACACAGTTATATGTCGACCCAACAGGCCGTTTTGTGACCACTGAGGTCTCAATGTTACAGGAAACGTTTATTTTTTGCAATGTTTATGCTCCAAATGTGTATTCTAAAAAATTCTTTCGTAGGTTGATGAACAAATTGTACCCTCATGCAGACTCTCAGCTTGTGGTGGGAGGGGACTTCAACATGGTGGCTCTTCCATCGATGGACAGGTCGGCTTCCACCACAAGGCGTATCCCCAAACATGCTATAGATATAAAGTATATTGTTGACCAGCTGCATTTGTTGGATTACTGGAGGGTGTTGCACCCAACAGATAGGGACTATACATGTCTGTCGGCAGCCCATGGGACGCTGTCACGTATCGATTATTTGATGCCGTCGTCCAGCATGTTCCTTAAGTTGCTGGATGCGGGCATCAATGCTATGGGTATATCGGACCATTCATTGATTTGGTGCTTGATGGAAACGGGTATTGATATAGGACGCCACAGACAGTGGAGGTTTCCCTCGTATCTCGCAGGCTCTACCAAGTTTAGAAAGGCATTAGAGGCAAAATGGGCAGATTATTCCCATACAAATCAGGATCATGTAGGGGACCCTCTGCTTTACTGGCAGACAGCTAAGACAGTCATGAGGGTGGAAGTAATGGCGTTTGTTAGTAAATACAAAAAAGACCGCTCTAAAAACATACTGACAGCTCAGGAGGCCTTGACGGTAGCTTACGCGGCATATAAACAAAACATCAATGACAATACCAAATCAGCATATTTACAAGCTAAGTCCAACTTTGACTCCATAATGGAAATACAAACCACCAGACATATATCTGACACCTCTTTCCAATTTTACAAACATGGAAATAAGAATGGAAGACTTCTGTCTAACTTGATTAGGGGATCAAGGCCAACAGCGGTAGTGACAGCCCTTAAAACACCCGAGGGAGTCAGGAAAACAAGGGGAGTGGAGGTATTAGTAATCTTCAGACAGTTTTATGAAAAGCTGTATACACAGGGACCTATTGACACAAATTCACAGACCAGGTTTTGGGATTCAATTGTAGTGCCACAAATTCCAGAGGGTAATAAAGCCAGTTTGATGAGCCCCATTACAGCAGAGGAAGTATCCCAAACAATTAAGAAACTGAAACCCCTGAAGGCCCCGGGACCGGACGGGTTCTCGGGAGAATTTTATAAAATACTGGTAGATAAAGTCAGTGTACCCTTGGCCAAGGCCTTCAATGCTATAATGGAGGGCTCTCCTTTGCCCTTATATTTCAACTCGGCAGTGGTCAGGGTATTACCAAAACCGGGGCGGGACGTGGAGGATCCGGGATCATATCGCCCAATCTTGCTTCTTAACAGCGATTACAAATTGCTAACTAAAATTTTATCTGATAGACTCAAATTTATACTGCCTGGGGTGGTCGGGAAAGACCAAACAGGATTTATTTATGGCCGACATTCAGTAATTAATGTGCGGAAGGTTCTAGCAGTGATCCAACACCTGGAAGGGAGAGGTGATATGGGTGATCATGTAGTGTTGGCTATGGATGCCGAAAAAGCGTTTGACCTTGTAACCTGGAGCCATCTATACGAGTCCCTATCGCGGTTCGGATTTCCAGAGGAGTTTGTAAGACTACTTAAATTACTTTACCACGAACCTAGGACCCAAGTGGCATGTAATGGCTACATGTCACCTTACTTTAACATACAGAAGGGAACTAGACAGGGGTGCCCATTGTCACCCCTGCTCTTTGCATTGGCACTGGAGCCCCTGGCAATTGCCATTCGCACTCACCCATTATTCAAAGGAATAACAGTGGGTTCCTCGGAACAGAGACTATGCTTGTTTGCAGACGATATGTTGGTGTTTGCCTCGGATCTGTCCACGTCCGTCCCAACCATCTTAAAACTACTGTTTGAATTTGGCTCGTTTGCGGGGTATAAAATTAATATCCAAAAATCGGAGGCCCTAGTGGTCCTCCAGGACCCTACGACTGTAACCCATCTACCAGTACTCTCGCAATTTAAAATAAATACTCAAAAAATCAAATACTTAGGGATAAATATACCGAGTAGACTATCTCAATTGTACAAGGAAAACTTTGAACCCATAATCATAGGTATATTGAAACAATTGGAGAAATGGAAATCTCTTCCACTATCCCTGATGGGGAGGGCAGCAGTTCTTCAATCTATTATATTCCCAAAACTCTCCTATTGCATGCAGATGATCCCCATTAGACTGTCTAAATCAGATATAAAAAGGGTGACTTCAGCCTTTTTCAAATTCCTTTGGGCAGACAAGAAGCCAAAAATCTCTAGAGATAAGTTGTATTTCAGGAGGGTGGAGGGGGGACTTGGGGTACCTCATCTGGCGGCCTTCACCCACTCTGTTTTTATGAGGTACATAATTGATTGGATGACAGGGACAGACTATTATACCCATAAGACACTAGACTCGGAAATGTTTCCTCAGATGTCTACAGCGGCACTTCTGCATGTTCCAAGGTCGGCCTTACCCCCCTTGGCAATGCAGAACATACTATTTGCAGACACATACCTGGTTTGGCGGGCTATCAACATGAGACTGGGCCGTAGAAGTGAAGTGTCAAGATATGCCACTTTCTGGGGGAATCCCAATTTTCTTCCGGGAACACTCAACACCACATACCTTGGGTGGGCTAACAAGGGACTCTCAGCTATTCGAGACGTGTTTGACCCGGGGGGACAAATAATGACCTTCCAGGACCTGGTTGCTAAGTACTCCATTGATAATAAAGACTTCTTTATGTATTTGCAGATTAGACATTATATACAGACTATGCCCTCGCCTATGATAGAAGTAGGAGTTCAGGACCCTTTGCACGTGGTTTTTGTATTGAGTTCCACAGGCCCATACCGTCTTAGATACATATATTCGAGTCTAGGTTAGCCTTGAAAAAGCTGACACAGGCGAAATGCGCATCGGCAGTTCGCTCTGACTTAGCCGTTTAATTATTGGTTGAATGTATCTAAATGTATTAATATAAGTATAACTCTGTACCTAACTTGTAGCGGTAATTAGCACTCACCGCACTGTGTGTATATGCCGGGATAGCGGGCGGAACTAGAGACGCTGCGACGCAGGCAGAGCTCAGTGACCCTGTCCCTGGCAGCGTGGGCTCATAGCCGCTCACATCTCTGAGAGCGCTTCGGCGCCTGTATACCTCATAAGTGGCTGTAATGCCCGGATGACAGCTACATCGTGGAAGCGCTAGAACTAATTAGCGCATATGTATAAATCACTAATTGTTCACTCATAATTTGGTAACGTCAATCGCTGAGTGCAGTGGTATTAATTCATGTTGAGCAAAATCGATGTTTGATAATGCAAATATCCGGCCAAACAGCCAGAATAATATAACTGTATTCAACTCTACTAATCTCAGAACATATTTGATATAAAAAACCTGGCAGAGCCACCTCATGCAGAACTGGCACAAATCAGTCTGCATGGATATATCTGAATAATAATTGCATGAACGATTGGTTGCTACACATACAGCTAGGACAGGGCAATTTGCTCTGATCCAACTACTGAGGCACTAACCCAACGCACTGATATATATGTAAGCGCAACATACCATAGATGTGTTTTAAACACACATATGATAATGCGTTATCATAGAGCGCTATAATAACATATTTGTACAGTATTTCTAACTGAATATGTATCAGATGCTGGAACTGGTAGACGCGGCATGAGGAGCGCATCTGCCAATTATATTAATACATGCCCTAAAAGCACTGATATCAGTAATAATTGTGCAACTAATCAGGTTATGCATGCTATATGTATGAGAGAATACACGGATACACACAGTGAAAAAATGTACTAATTTATATGTGACTGTAGATTCAATTGATAGGATTTGAAGATAGAGGTGGTTTACTAGGCTGTACGGCAGGTCACCACCCATTCTCCTATTTATATTCACATATTACATGGGCACCCTTGAATATAAGAAAACGTGTGAATATTGGAAACAATTCTCTGAGAAGGAAGGTTTAATTTTAACCTTGAGATACACATGTTATCCTGCCACAACGAGCCCATTTGAGTGCCAAGGCACTGTGTACGTGCCAAACAGCATACTTACATGATAGACAGCAGTAATCTGGTCCATATTCGCTGTAATATAACACATATTGTTTTGCTGTGGCATCACAGTGTACGTCTAATCTTTGCTAATTACAGACTCCCTAGATACTTGGGGATCATTTAATAAAGCACGCAATACAAGAATACATTAGCTGCAGAGTTGGGAACAAAACCCACGTACTAATTACATTCTAACCAATAAATCGTACCGTACTTACCTGAATCACTAACAGGAATTGTCCCACAATACCTTATACCAACGGCTAACAGAGAATAATTTTAATCTTTCTATAAATTTCTTTTTCTCTATATCTATTATCTTCCTTATTTTAACATTTTCGCCACTACAATCCCTGATACAGGGAAACATATTATCGGGTCAAGCATTATTTAAGAAATATTAAAAATTTGGGATTACTACCATAAATAATGATGACCTGTAAGTGATACTAGCTATTGAACATTTGTTGAATTACTTAATAAAGATACATTTGAATTTTAGTCAATTTTTTGACATTTTTTGTGAATAAGGAGTGCGTCACATTTGAACTGATTTGCTTTCTCTCTTCTACATAGTTCACGTTTACTAATCAGTCGACAGCACCCTCAACCTAGGAGGGCAAGTGTGTATATATAATAAACTTCCCATAGGTGGGCATATTGCCATTCACATTTATATATAAACCTACTCAAATATCTCACGTACCATATATGGTGCGGGTCGCTCACTCTCTCTTCACATATATTCGAGTCTGTTGCCATCGGACCCTAAAATAAAATGGGAAGGAGTAGCAGCTCAGTGGAGATCGGACATACCATCGGTGATTGCCCAGGACACTCTGACTAAACACCTAGAAAAGACCATGAAAATCTTACAGTCAGCTATGTTACAAGAGGTACACCTAAAAACCCTTCACAGAGCTTACATGACCCAGGCACAACGCAAACATTTCATCCCAGGGGAACTGGGCTTGTGCTTGAAATGCAGGAGCTCACAGTCAAATTTTTTCCATAGTATGTGGGAATGTAGTAAGATACGAAAGTTCTGGGATAAGGTCATGGGACTAATAAATAAGGTTTGTGGACTAAAACTGGTGAAAGATACACTGGCTATGCTGCTGGCAAACTTTATTAATTGGAACTTGGAGGGCAAGAAGACAGTATTGTACCCATTTTTGACAATGACGGTAACAGTGGCCAAAAAAGTGGTTCTGCGATCATGGGCCTCGCCTAAGGCACCAATGTTGTCATCGGTCAAGGTGGAACTTAATAATCTGTTATTTTTTGATAGAAGGGCCACGTTGCCAGACATAGAAAATGGAGTGCGACGCTTCCATAGGAAATGGGGGGTCTATATAGACTCGCTAGATCAGGCTACAAAGACACATATTTTCAAATTATTTGAAGGCACCACGTGGTATCTATTGAGGACATTGTAGTGAACATAACTGGATTACTTTCTGCAGGGAGGGGGGAGGGGGGAAGGGGACGGGGGGTAGAGTTAGTAGTTTGTTGAAAAGTTGTGATGTGTCGACAAGATAAAATGTAAGCGAGATAATCGCATGAACAAATAACTCACACTTGAATGCATTTTACAGCTTTTAACTGGTAGACTTTATTGGTATACCCATTACAACTTTGTTTAATCTTTATTAGGATAAAATAGAAAATTTAGCAGTTTTGTGACATATGTATAACAACTATGTATATATAACAGCTGGTCTGTGAATGTCAATGTATTTTACACAACTGCTTAATAAAATTGTTTATTAAAAAAAAAAAAATCATCAGAGAAAAATAATTTGAAAAAGTCAATTTCTCTGAGACCTGTTGAATCAAATTGGATTCCTGGGATGGCCAAAAACTCAGGAACCTGGGGCTCAAAATTGTCTGGTGGTGGGGTCCATACGGGATCAATCATTTGGGGGGGGTCTCAGCTGCTCTACGGGGGCGTCTTTGAGGGGGTCCCTCATCACTAGAGGAGGAAGAGGAGCTTAAGACGAATCCTTCAAATTCCCCGCTTGCATCACTGGCTGTGTCAGAGTCAGAGGCAAGCATGGCATATGCCTCCTCCGCTGAATACATTCTTCTGGATGACTGGGATGACATTTGGGATGACATTTGGGATGCCATTTTTATTTTTGTGTTTCTGTAAGTGTAATGTTTCAACACGTGTATAGTGTAGGGGGGGTACAAACTTTATTTCAACACGGGGGGTATGTAGTGTGTAGTGTGTATGTAGTGCAGAAAAAAAAATACTTTATACAGGAATTTGATCCCAATAAAAAAAAAAAAAAATTGAAGGGGTTAAAAAAAAAAAAAAAAAGGTCCTGCGCCAAAAATTGAGCACAGATGTTGGTCAGTAACGTCCGTCACTGAACAGCGCTCAAAGGCAACAGGACACCCACAAAAGCAACGTGGGTGTAAAAACAATTTAAAAAAAAAATACCACAGCACTCTCCAAAAAAAAAAAACAATTTAAAAAAACTGCAGAAAAAAAATTATATCAACCCTGTGCCAAAAATGCTGTTCAGTGATGTACGTCACTGATCAGCGGCCACAGGACACCCACAAAAGCACCCACAAAAGCAACGTGGGTGTAAAAACAAAACCCCACTGCACTCTCCAAAAAAAAAAAAAAACTGCAGATCAGTGATGCAGTGATGCAACACTGATTAGCAGTAAGGGGCAGCAGGCACACAAATATGGGTGCAACCTGACAGGGTATATATAAAAAAAAAAACCTGGACCCCCAAAAAGTTGCTGATCAGTTAATTAATTTAAACTGATCAGCACAAAAGGGGGGGCAGCAGGGGGGGCAGCAGTCAGTTGCACAGGCAGCACAACCTTTGGTGCAACTGACAGGTATATATATAAAAAAAAAAAACCCAAAAAGTTGCTGATCAGCACAGATATACTGATCAGCACAAAAGGGGTGCAGCAGACACAAAATATAGCACTCTCTATCACTCTCTGTCACTCTCTGTCACTCTCTGTCACTATCTGTGACTCTATGACACTGCAGCAGCACCACACAGGAAGTCACAAGATCCAGGAAGCATCCAGCTGCTGGCAGTATGCTACCAGCGGTGATCAGCGGTGATCAGGTAAGTATCAGGCAAGGTTCAGGTATGTATAGCACGACAGAGTGGCCGGTGACCGCTCTGCACGCAATTCCAGACCGGAATGGCGTCTGCAGCGCAGTCACCGTTAGTTTAAATGACGCGCCTTGGCTGTGATTGGTCCGTCGGTCCGACGGACCAATCACAGCCTTGGGGGCAGGTGGGGTGAGGTGTGGTCATCACCGGTGACCCCCTCATGCCCCCTCACACCCGGCGGTGATTGACACCTGTGTTACCGAGCGTCTGAGTCGCCGGTAACACAGGAAAACGCTGCGACTGGCTGTTCACATTGAACAGCCAATCACAGCGATCGCCGACGGGGGGGAGGCATCACCACCCCCCCTGGGCATGCAGGGACATGTCTGCTGTCAGGGACAGCAGACATGTTTAAACTGTCACCGCGTCTATAGACGCGGGGACAGTTTAAAGTCATGACGTATATATACGTCATGTGTCGGGAAGTACATCCCGGCCATGACGTATATATACGTCAAATGTCGGGAAGGGGTTAATAAACAAATTGACTTTTAAGATATGTATAGTTTTAAAAATATAATTGTTTTACAGCCGTCTTAATTTTTATATTTGTTTATAGCAAAATATAGACTTGGAGCTATACAGTATGTAATGTCCTGTGTGTTTTAGTCAGTTGCAGGATTTCCGTAGTTTAGCCTGACTTTGGCCAACCTGCGGCTCTCCAGCTGTTGTAGCACTACACATCCAAGCATGCAATTCACAGTTTTAGCATACACTAAAGCCATGTACACACGGCAGCGATAAGGGCTGTAATCGCTGGAAATATGGTCCCCCCCCCCCCGGGGCAACAGAATAACATATACAAGTGACTGATGGGCAATCATTAACTTAAAATGTATAATTAACTTAAATACCCCAGTATGACATACCTCCCAACATGACCCTCTCCAGGAGGGCCACAATGCTCTGTTTCTGGACTTCTCCCTTAATTTATGATTACCATCACCTGAGTTGAAACTCCTTTCTTATCAATTAACTTGTTTGAAACAGGTGCTGGCAATCATACATTAAGAGGGAAGTCCAATAACAGAGCATTGTGTCCCTCCTGGAGAGGGTCATGTTAGGAGGTATGGTATGAGCTGACTGCAGGGCCGGACTGGGACCAAAAATCGGCCCTGGCATTTTTAGAGCACACAGGCCCACCTGAAGGAGGAGGGACCTTTGCGCGGCCAAGCCGCGCAGCAAAAAGGGGGTGTGGCCTGATGGAAAGGAGGCTTGGCATCACAAAAAGGAGGCATTACACTGCTCATTACACATTATGGAACACACCGCTATGCCCATTACACATTGTGGTACACACCGTTATGCCCATTACACATTGTGGCACACATCGTTATGCCCATTACACATTGTAGCACACACCGTTATGTCCATTACACATTGTAGCACACACTGTTATGCCCATTACACATTGTGGCACACATCGTTATGCCCATTACACATTGTAGCACACACCGTTATGTCCATTACACATTGTAGCACACACTGTTATGCCCATTCACATTTGTGCATCTACTTATGTAGTAAGTCCGCCCTGGACCAGGAATGGAAATATGCTTAGCACATGATCAGTCATTCAGGGCCCTCCTGGGGCTCCTGATTAACACTTTAGCTGGCCATCACACAATCACTGTCACTCAGTCCATAGAATAAAAATTAAACTTTCTTTGCCCACCACAGAACTACAAGTGACCCCTATAGGTTATTACAAGCTAGCAGGCAGTCTGTCACAGTCAGTGGTTTACTTTAACTAAATAAAATAATGGAAATTATTTCTGCTGGCTAAGCCTGGGTGCAAATTTACAGACAGAGTGTCAGACAAGAAATCTCACTGAGTCTTCAAAGTGGGTTGCAGGAAGCTGCCTAAGGCAGTACTAGAGATAAATAAATCTGCGATCTTAAAATGAGCGCATAAATTAGCCTTCAAATCTTTTGTCCGATCTGGACAAAAGATTTCAGGCAAGCGCACATCTTTACCAAAGATTTTTCTTAAGATCCCGTGTGCATTTCTTTGGATCTTTTGTTAAATCTTCTGATCTGTTGTGCAGCACGTAAGATCAGAAGATTTAGCAAAAGATCCACGGGAGCGAGCATCGGCCGATTTTCGACCGATTAATCGAAAATCGGCCAATCGGCCCAAAAATCATTCTAGTGTGTGGGCACCTTGTCAGAGGTTTGGAGCCTGGGGTAGGGCAAGACAAGGGGTAGGAAATAAGGACTAGACTAGTAGTAGTCACTCAGTCAGAAACCAAAAAACACTTGATCGCAGATCTTTCTAGTGTGTGGGCACCTTTACTATCTCTGCTTCCTTGGACTGTGTGACACTGCAGGAACTCAGTACAGCATGGACGGAATCCTCCTATAGCCACCACTCTCTGCTTAAATAGCACTCCCTTAAATAATGCATGTGATCATGTTGTTGATCACTTCTTAAGGTGGTGGGGTCGTGACTTGTCTGACTCCCCTGCCCTGAGTCCACTCCATCTCTTCCGGGTCAAGTGGGGGCCGGCGTCCTGGCGTCCTGACGTCATAACGCTGAGGCGTCATGATGTAAAACTGTTAATGCCGGACGGGGCAGCCTAGAGTGCGGCCAAGATACGAGGCAGCGGGGCAGGCTCACTAGCGCCCTCCGTGTCATGACGTGGGCTATTGGTAATGGGGGACGCCGGACGCTGCACTGTGCAGACTTACAGCAGGGTGCCGGCGGCCTCAATAATGCCGCCGCGTGAAGCCGTCATGACGGAGCGGCGTCATGATGCAGCAATTGGTTAGTAAAGAAGGGGCGGCGCGGACTGTACGGCGGCCAGCCGGGCTTCCTGGAAATAGTGTAAATAGCGGGAGGTGTCAATAGAGGCAGCTACGTCATGACGCAGCGGCGTCATGGCGTCAGTATACAAATGACGGCCGCGGCAGCCACAATGTCACGATCCGAGCTGTCAGACAGACTTTCTTACCGGCTAAGTGCCTCCGCAGGTTCAGCTTGCGGTCCAGACGTCACCTCTGCCGGCGTCCTGTCTGCCGTGCGCCATCATCGCTGCCATCCTCCAGTCTGCTCAGCGCTGCTGAGTCCGCGGCTGCGCGGTGCACCGCTCTCCTTGTCCCCAGTGACAGTACCCAATGCACGCCGGTCCACCTGTCCGCCGCCATTGCTCCCAGTATCCAGCATGGTGTGCGCAAACATACTTTCCCGCCATAGCCTGACATGGGGGCTGCCATGTTTTCCCAGTCACATGTCATTCCCATCCAATCCTGTGTGATCTGATCTCCCAGTCATACCTGCCCGGCCAATCCTGGCCACCCAGTGGGTATAAGTATGCTGGGAGCTCTCAGATCAATGCTAGTGCTTCAGTTGTCTCCTGTATATGGTCAGCTGTCCTTGTCTCCGTGCAAGTGTACTTCTCCGTTGGTGTTGTCTCCCATTCTGCAGAGCGTTCCAGGTTATTCCATCTCCTGTCGACATCCAGGTTATTCCATCACCTGTGAGCCTGCCTCGTCAGCCCAGCGGTCCAGCCTAGCTCCAGGACTCTGGTCCTCCGATGCTCCTGCATCATCCATCTCCGATGTTCCACCATCGATAGTCCGATACTCCGGACCCACAGTCAAGCTTCCGTCCGTCATTCCGGACCCACAGTCAAGCTTCTTCTTCCGTCCGTCATTCCGGACCCACAGTCTCCATCTCCGATATCCATCCGATGTTCCACCATCGATTCCACAATTCATCATCCCTGTAAAGTATTGCAATCTGCATGAACTGTCATTACTCCTGCATACTTTACTGTCTGTACCATTACAACCTCCTGCATAATAAACCTGGTTGTATTTTTACCTCTGACTACTCATTGGCTCTGGGTGCACTGTCGCGCAGTTCATGCGCAGGGGTCCTCTCCAACCTCCCCGGTTCAGGTACCGGTCCAGGTCCCCACCAGAGGTCTCAGTCTTGTCGACTGAGTCCCCTGGTGTGACAGTAAGCACTAGCCAAATGGATCCAGCCGCAAACCAAGCTTCTCCACCCAGCCCTGTACAGCAACTGGCTGTTCGCTTGGATCAGCAAGAGGCTGCGCAGAGCCAAGTGATTCATTGCCTGCAAGATCTGTCTTCCCGGCTGGATAAGTTACAGACCACTCTCAGTGGCCCTGAGCCTGTCAGAGAACTTCCAAGTCCCGTTCATCCTCCTGTAATGGCTGCTGCACCTCGCCTTCATCTGTCTGTCCCCACCAAGTATGATGGGAACCCCAAGACCTGTCGAGGCTTTCTCAATCAGTGTGAGATTCATTTCGAGCTGCAACCCAGCAACTTCCCTACTGAAAGGGTTAAGATCGCCTACATCATCTCCCTCCTGTGTGGAGCGGCACTAGAGTGGGCGTCTCCCTTATGGGAAAGATCTGATGCCATCCTGTCCAATTACAAGGACTTCGTGTCAACATTCCGGCGTATCTTCGATGAGCCTGGGCGATCAGCATCTGCCTCCACTGAACTCCTCCGTCTCAGACAGGGATCCCGCTCCGTCGGGCAATATCTGGTCCAGTTCCAGATTCTGGCGTCTGAACTCTCCTGGTGTGATGGGGCCTTATACGCAGCTTTCTGGCATGGCCTATCCGATCGTATCAAGGATGAACTTGCTACAAGAGACTTACCCTCAGGTCTAAGTGACCTTATTTCATTGTGTGTTAAAGTAGACCTACGCTTCCGAGAAAGGGCTATAGAACGTCATAAGAGCGCTCCAGTTAAAGTGCCAACTCCTCCGCCTTCTTTACCCACTGCTCCAGCGGTCCATTCCAAAGAAGAACCAATGGAGATAAACCGCTTCCGTTTGTCTCCAGGAGAACGTCGACGGTTGGCACAGCTCTGCCTGTATTGTGCCGATCCTGCACATCAAATTTCTGCATGCCCAAAGCGTCAGGAAAACTCCTCCTCCTAGCCCGTCAAGGAGAGGGTAGGCTAGGAGTAATTAAGTCCTCTCCATCAGCAACCGATTGTGTCCTTCCAGTTTCTCTACAAGTTGGTCAGCATTTCAAGACTGTCTCCGCGCTTCTTGATTCCGGTGCCGCTGGCAACTTTGTTACTGCAGAACTGGTCCGCAAGTGGGGGTTGCCCACTGAAAGTCTTTCCAAGACTGTCTTCCTTACTGCTGTGGATGGCAGTAGGATTCCTGATGCGACAGTCTCCCGCAGAACTTTGCCACTTACAGTTAAAGTGGGAGTCCTGCACACTGAACTTTTGTCCTTCCTGGTGTTACCCCGAGCCACTCATGCTCTGGTTCTGGGTTTACCCTGGCTCCGTCTTCACAATCCTCGTCTTGATTGGAAGACATCTGAAATCCTTTCCTGGGATCCTTCCTGCTCCGGTACCTGTCTCCAAAAGGTACTCCCAGCTCGTCATTCTTCAGCCGATGCAGCAGACCTTCCGCCTCTTCCCTACCAAGAGTACTCAGATGTATTCAGCAAGTCTGGCGCTGATGTCCTACCTCCTCACAGACCGTGGGATTGCCCTATCGAACTTATCCCAGGCAAAGAACCACCCAGAGGTAGAACTTATCCTCTCTCTCTTCCAGAGACTCAAGCCATGACCAGTTACATCAAGGAAAATCTGGCAAAGGGATTCATCCGTCCTTCGACTTCTCCTGCTGGCGCAGGATTCTTCTTCGTCAAAAAGAAGGATGGAGGCTTACGTCCCTGCATTGATTATCGCGGCCTCAATGACATTACAGTAAAGAACCGATATCCGCTGCCTCTCATCACCGAGCTGTTTGACCGTGTCAGCGGTGCAACCATCTTTACAAAACTCGATCTGAGAGGTGCATATAATCTCATCCGCATACGAGAGGGCGACGAGTGGAAGACGGCGTTTAATACCAGAGACGGCCACTATGAGTACCTCGTCATGCCCTTTGGGCTCAGTAATGCCCCAGCCGTGTTCCAGCACTATGTCAATGAGATCTTTCGGGACATTCTTTACAGTCATGTAGTTGTATATCTCGATGACATTTTAATCTACGCCAATAACATCACAGAACATCGTTATTGGGTCAAAGAGGTTCTGTCCCGGCTGCGAGCTAATCATCTCTACTGTAAACTGGAGAAATGTGTCTTCGAGGTGAAGTCTATACCCTTCCTAGGGTACATTGTCTCCGGTTCCGGTCTTCAAATGGATCCAGGAAAACTGCAGGCCATCCAAGATTGGCCAATTCCCTCTTCGCTGAAAGGTATTCAACGTTTCCTGGGTTTTGCCAATTATTACAGAAAATTCATTCGTAACTTCTCTTCTATTGTGGCTCCCATCACTGCCTTGACTAAAAAGGGGTCTAATCCAGCGAAGTGGCCGGCAGAAGCCATCGAAGCCTTCCATCTGTTGAAACAGAGGTTCACTTCTGCTCCTGTTTTAAGACAACCTGATACTACTTTGCCCTTTATTCTCGAGGTTGATGCCTCCTCAGTGGGTGTTGGGGCAGTCCTCTCGCAGAAAGCGCCCGATGGTCGTCTTCATCCCTGTGGGTTTTACTCCCGTAAATTCCTGCCTGCAGAGCGTAACTATGCCATCGGTGACCAAGAGCTTCTCGCCATCAAGTTGGCATTAGAAGAGTGGAGATATCTTCTAGAGGGCGCTGTTCATGAGATCACAATTATCACAGACCACAAGAATCTTCTGTATCTCAAGTCTGCTCAATGTTTAAATCCCCGTCAAGCCAGATGGACACTTTTCTTTTCCAGGTTCCGGTTCAAGCTGTCGTTCTGTCCAGGGACACAAAACCGAAAAGCTGATGCCCTTTCCCGCTCATGGGAGCAAGAAAGTGAGTCTAAGTCCACACATCAACACTTCATTATTGATCCAGTGGCATTCTCCGCAACGAGAGTTTCAAATCTCACGCCCCCTACAGGGAAAAGATATGTAAAGCCAGCTCTAAGAAAGAAGTTGCTCTGTTGGGCGCATTCTTCAAAATTCGCTGGCCATGCAGGCATTCAGAAAACTTACGAGTTTATCACCAGGTCCTACTGGTGGCCGTCCCTCAAACAGGATGTACAGGACTTTGTTTCCGCTTGTGCTAAATGTGCGCAGCACAAGACCAGTCGTCAGTCTCCTCCTGGGCAATTGATGCCACTGTCAGTGCCACATCGTCCTTGGACGCATATTTCTATGGACTTTGTAACTGATCTTCCAGAGTCTGACAAGTTCACCACCATCTGGGTGATTGTTGATCGGTTCACAAAGATGGCTCACTTCGTTCCCCTCACCGGTCTTCCGTCAGCTTCCAAGCTGTCCCAGCTCTTCATCAAAGAGATATTCAAGCTTCATGGACTGCCTCTCGAAATTATCTCCGATAGAGGAGTCCAATTCGTAGCCAAATTCTGGCGAAGCCTGTGCTCCCTGCTTCAAATCAAACTAAAGTTTTCCACAGCCTACCACCCTCAAACCAATGGCCAAACGGAGAGGGTGAATCAGGACCTTGAAGCATTTCTCCGCACATATGTCTCTTCTTCCCAAGATGACTGGGCTCAACTTCTTCCATGGGCAGAGTTCTGCCATAATAACCAATATCATTCTTCATCTAATGTCACTCCATTCCTTGCCAATTATGGGTTTCATCCTCGAGTTCCTGACTTCACTCTGCAACCTGTGTCCTCTGTTCCAGCGGTCGACACGACCATCCGGCAATTCGTCAAATCCTGGAAGCTCATTCGTTCTTCACTTCTGAAGGCTTCAAGCAGGTACAAAAAATTTGCCGACAGGAAACGCAGAGCTGTGCCAGCCCTCCGTCCAGGAGATCGTGTCTGGTTGTCAACCAAGAATCTTCGATTGAGAGTGCCATCGATGAAGTTTGCTCCCCGATATATTGGTCCTTTCCCAGTTGAGCGAGTCGTCAATCCTGTAGCTTACAAGCTCAAGTTGCCGCCCTATTTGAAAGTGCCAGCTACATTCCACATTTCGCTGCTCAAGCCGCTGGTTCTGAATCGCTTTCATTCCAAGCTCCCCAAGGCTCCCAAGGTTTGCACCCAGCGTGGAACAGAATATGAGGTCAGTAAGATCTTGGACTCTCGCATCCGATATGGTCGTCTGCAATATCTGATCGATTGGAAGGGCTACGGCCCCGAAGAACGATCATGGACCAATGCCATCGATGTCCATGCTCCCAGACTCATCCGGGCGTTCCACTCCAAGTTTCCCCGCAAGCCTAAAAGGTGTCCTGGGGCCACCCTTAAAGGGGGGGGTGCTGTCACGATCCGAGCTGTCAGACAGACTTTCTTACCGGCTAAGTGCCTCCGCAGGTTCAGCTTGCGGTCCAGACGTCACCTCTGCCGGCGTCCTGTCTGCCGTGCGCCATCATCGCTGCCATCCTCCAGTCTGCTCAGCGCTGCTGAGTCCGCGGTTGCGCGGTGCACCGCTCTCCTTGTCCCCAGTGACAGTACCCAATGCACGCCGGTCCACCTGTCCGCCGCCATTGCTCCCAGTATCCAGCATGGTGTGCGCAAACATACTTTCCCGCCATAGCCTGACATGGGGGCTGCCATGTTTTCCCAGTCACATGTCATTCCCATCCAATCCTGTGTGATCTGATCTCCCAGTCATACCTGCCCGGCCAATCCTGGCCACCCAGTGGGTATAAGTATGCTGGGAGCTCTCAGATCAATGCTAGTGCTTCAGTTGTCTCCTGTATATGGTCAGCTGTCCTTGTCTCCGTGCAAGTGTACTTCTCCGTTGGTGTTGTCTCCCATTCTGCAGAGCGTTCCAGGTTATTCCATCTCCTGTCGACATCCAGGTTATTCCATCACCTGTGAGCCTGCCTCGTCAGCCCAGCGGTCCAGCCTAGCTCCAGGACTCTGGTCCTCCGATGCTCCTGCATCATCCATCTCCGATGTTCCACCATCGATAGTCCGATACTCCGGACCCACAGTCAAGCTTCCGTCCGTCATTCCGGACCCACAGTCAAGCTTCTTCTTCCGTCCGTCATTCCGGACCCACAGTCTCCATCTCCGATATCCATCCGATGTTCCACCATCGATTCCACAATTCATCATCCCTGTAAAGTATTGCAATCTGCATGAACTGTCATTACTCCTGCATACTTTACTGTCTGTACCATTACAACCTCCTGCATAATAAACCTGGTTGTATTTTTACCTCTGACTACTCATTGGCTCTGGGTGCACTGTCGCGCAGTTCATGCGCAGGGGTCCTCTCCAACCTCCCCGGTTCAGGTACCGGTCCAGGTCCCCACCAGAGGTCTCAGTCTTGTCGACTGAGTCCCCTGGTGTGACACACAATAATGTACAGGGATGGAGCTGTAAATAGCTGTGAGGTCTCAATAGCGGCCCCTACGTCATGACGCTGCGGCGTCATGGCGTCAGTATGTAAATAACGGCCGCGGCAGCCGCAATTATTATTATTACTGCAGCACAATATCGGCCCACAAGTCCATCGGCCCTTCTGGCATTTGCCAGAAGTGCCAGATGGCCAGTCCGGCCCTGGCTGACTGTGAGACACTGCTGTGACCGGCATCTGGCAGCTCCAAATCCAGCCACAGACGTGGCTCTGCTGCACAGCTTCCAGGTTCCAGATATCTCAACGGCGCACAGAAGGAGGAAAGGCAAGTGTTCAGCGCTGAAAAGCCGCGGCACCCGGAAGTGACACGGCAACAGCGTGTGCGGGTTCCACTGCAGGTGGAACCCATGCCGACGGGTGATGTTTTATCATTAAGCTGGCTGCCCTGACTGGACTGCAAGGCCCCACGGGATGGGGAACGGGTGGTGCTGCATTGCTAGACACAGAATTCCTGATCCGACCAGCGCAGCCACCGCAAATCATCAGAAATCGGTACATTCAGTACATTTCTTTTTAGCCGGCACAGACCGTTAAAAAACCATACTGTACCGGCTAAATCGGTACACTTGGAGGGTATGACACTGGCAGGGCATACTAAGAAGGGAGTTAAACTGAAGATGGGATGTTGCTCTGGACAACCAATCAGATTCCATCTATTATCTTCCAGAACAGAGGTAGCCATCTCCAGTCCTTGAGAGCTACCAACAGTTCATGTTTTCCAGACCACCTAGCTGCTGCACAGGTGCACTCTACTCACTGCCAAATTACAAATGATCCACAGGTGGACATAATTACTTAACTTGTGATTCTGTGCGGTGACCTGGAAAATGTTAACTGTTGGTAGCTCTCGAGGACTGGAGTTGGCTACACCTGTTCTAGAAGGTGCTAAATATAAAATAAGATTCTGATTGGTTGCCCATAACAATATACCATCTTTAATAGAACTCCCATTAAGAAAATAAACCCCGGTAGTGTCACAACAGCTGGAGAGCCACAGGCTGGCCAGGGCTGCTCCTAGATTGAAAGCAAACATTTGTAAAAACATGGGGGGAAATTTAATAGGGGGCGATTTTTAGGCATGTTTAAAAATCGCACTTTTTAAAATCGCATTATTTGGCATATTTTCGCATATTTAATGAGATGCAAATTCGCGATAAAGTGCGATATAGTGCGATTTTTAGTCCTGAAAATGTGTAATTTTCAGTCATGAAATTCGGCACATTTTCAGAAATGTGCGATTTTGGTTTAAAAAAAAAAAAAGCGTGGGGTCCCCCCTCCAGAGCATAACCAGCCCCGGGCTCAAAGAACCAGTCCTGACTTCATAAAATCACGGGGCAGAACAAATAGGGGTCCCCAGGATTTTACAAAACCAGCACCAGGCTCAAGGTCCGGTCCTGGTTCCCAAAATACGGGGGGACAAAATGAGTAGGGGTCCCCCGTATTTCAAGAACCAGCACCGGGCCCAACCAGCCAGCAGGGGAATGCCACAGCCTTGGGGAGACTTTTTATACAAGTCCCCCGGCCAAAGCATTGTCCCCCAGCATAGGCAGGGGTCCTGGGGAAGTGGGGTCCCCCCCTCCAGAACTTACCTGCTCATGCTGAAGCCCGGGGCTGTCCTCGATGCCCCTGGGCGGTGGGCATCGAGTTGATAATTGGTGCAAAAAAAATAGATAAACTATTGTGTACTGCTGTGGCACTACAAGTCCCAGCAAGCCAGCACCGCATGCAGGGACTTGGAGAACCACAAGTCCCAGCATGCGGGGCAATAAAGGGCCTGCTGGGACTAGTAGTGCCCCAGCAGTACAAATAGTTAAAAACACACACACACACACTGACAGTATAACTTTATTTCACACGGAGCCCATACATCCATACTGTACATACCTATGTTGATAGAAGATCGGACCCCTTGTCCTGTAGAATCCATAGTGGGGTACCTATGAAAGCAAAATATACTCACCATGCTCATCTTCGGGGCTTCTCCGGACCCTCCGCAATGCAGTACGGTGTCTGTGGGCGGGTTTGTTTACATCCGGAGCTCTGCCCCCAGATCGGGACTTATCCCCGCCAGCCAATCATGGACCGGGAAAAGCCTGAAGTCCCGAACTGGGGGCGGAGCTCTGGATGTAAACAAACCCGCCCTCAGACACCGTACTGCATTGCGGAGGGTCCGGAGAAGCCCCGAAGATGAGCGTGGTGAGTATATTTTGCTTTCACAGGTACCCCACTATGGATTCTACAGGACAAGGGGACAAAAACGCTCCCTATTCAATTTCGCCCATGGTTTTGCCTTTTTTAATGTAATGGTGTATAGACACTGGGTGATTGCTCCCAGCGACGATATTGGCAGCTGTGGGGTGCCAGCATTCGAAAGTGCATACACACAGAAATTTACCTGAGGACATTCATGAAGAGAGTTCAGCAAGAGACAGGAGGGTGCCACTGATTTCCTCTTTTTGCTTATTCTGATCTGTCTTTTAATGCGGGCAACAGGTTAAGTGGAATTTGCAGTGAGTACGACCTAACCCAGGTAGATATTCTAGGAATGTTTTGTTCACGGGAAAGGGGAATTGGGGAGGTACCGGTGCACCAGTCACTTAACACAAGTAGAAATAATAATTTATGTAGTAATAGAATATCCACAGTATATACAATAGGGTGCCTTAGTGTATGTAATGGCTGGTGGAGGTGCTCCCCTGAGAGTATAGATAAGTACGTAAGGAAGAAAGGGAAAGTACTCTCTTTTTTGGGGGCACTGCTTTGACAAAAAGTATTTTTTTAAAGTTAACTTTTAATATTTTTCACAAATAAAGAATAAATCGACACACTATGACACTAACAACACACAAAAAAACACATAGAGGGAGTAGATAACACTAATGCTGCCCATACACTTGTGCGATTACATTCGATGCGATCTCGGGTTCGATTTCCCTTGAAGCTCAGCATTCGATAAATCGCATGAAAAAAGCATTTTAGTGCATTCAATCATGCGATTTATTGAATGCACCGGTTGATAAAAAGAAAGGGTGGGTGGAAGAGGAGGGGCCAGGAAGTGACCAGAACTCTTCAAGAATCGCACGTCGCAGTTGCGAAAAATCAAATGCACACAAAACAGCATTTGACCGCACATACAATTCGAGAAATATTATGTGCAGCACATAAGAACGTGAGACACGACATTCGAGCGGCGTGCCCGTGCATCGCGTGGAATGGTACACATATTGTGCATACAATCATTCGATTTCTCAGCCAGATGTGGTCAAAATCAAAGGATTGTATACAATATCTCACAAGTGTATGGGCAGCATTAGGGAGTGCTCTACCCAAAATACACCTTCAGAGACATGGCAATTTCCTATATATGTTTGTGCATAACAATTCAATATGCACAATAAAAATTGATTATTTCTGACAAGGTGAGAAAGCACTAATTGATGGATATCCTGAGATATCTCTAGTGGTGCATTGCAAAATATTTTTCAATTATGTACAGCAGGTTGAGCAGTCATATTTAAAAAAAAAACAATAGATTATTACTGTACATATTCACTACTTATAAAGTGCACAGAAATTGTATAGGTTCGAATTGCCTCCTAATAGTAGGTAAATAAACAGTAAAAAAGGGGTGTAACGACAGTAAATTAATAAATTGCACAATTAGGTCAATCAGGAACTGTATGATGTGTACACACGGTAAAATCCAGCATGAGATTTTGACTATATAGTCAAAATCACATGCAGATCGTAAAGCAGATTGTATGCAGATCGCACAGGTTTTTTACCTTGCAGTCCCGATGCGCCCTCCCGGGACAGCACAAGTCGAAACCCAGATAGACAGGACAGCAAGTGCAAATCTAATGCTGATTGTATGAATTGTATGTAACTAGTACAGAGTTAGCAAAGATTGCATAGCACTCAAATCTTAAGTCGAATAGCAAGGGAATCTCACCGTGTGTACACACCATAAAACTCTGTTTAACAGATAATTGTTAGTATGAAAGCAATTTACCAGGTCTTGATACCAACAATTTAAGTCAGTTAGGAAGTATAATTTCACAGGTCCCGATATCAACAGTTTGAGTCAATTAGGAAATATGATACTACTGTTATTAATGAAACAATTACAAGGTCCTGATACCAACAATTCAAATGAATTGTATAATATCACTGGTTCTGATATTAACAACAATGAGGAAGTATGCCACTGCTGTTTTAATTTAATGAAAGAATAGGTGGCCATAACCACGCAGATTTATCTTCAGATCTGTCTGGTTGGAACAAAAACATGGTTATGGATGAGAGCAAATGACAGTTGACCATTTGCTTGGATATGCTGGAAAACTGACAAACTGTCACTCATCCATAACCATGTTTTTGTTCCAACCAGCCAGATCTCAAGATAAATCTTACTAGTGTATGGGCACCTATAATTTGTTGGTAGAAAACCAATTTACTAGGTATCAATGCCATACTGCAGGCAAACCTCATACCTCCCAACATGACCCTCTCCAGGAGGGACACTTTGCTCTGCTCCTGGACTTACCTCTTACGATTGCCATCACCTGTTTTAAACAGGTAAATGGATAAGAAAGGTGTTTCACCACAGGTGATGGCAATTATAAATTAAGAGGGAAGTCCAGAAACAGAGCAATGTGTCCCTCCTGGAGAGGGTCATGTTGGGAGGTATGAAACCTTAATAAATTAAACGTGTGATCCTTATAACCCCTGGATATATGATTATTGGGTTGACAATTAAGGTGTGCAATAAAAAGCTGGCTCACAAATATATGTCTCTCTTGAGACTCCCCTGGATAGGTGTATAGAAAGGAGGGAATGGGGATTTATTAGAGTGAGAAATAAACCCACTGATTCTGGGACTGCTGCTTCTTGTTCAATTCAAATTGTTGGTATCAGGATCTTGTAATTGTTTCATTAATAACAGTAGTATCATTGTTGATATCGGGACCTGTGAAAGTATACTTCGTAACTGACTTAAATTGTTGGTATCAAGACCTGGTAAATTGCTTTCATTCTAACAATTATCTGTTAAACAACTTATGGTGCATACACATGGAAAGATTTAGCAAAAGATCTGGGTGTTCCCAACAGATTGAAACGACCAATCGCTCAAATCGTTCCATGTGTATGAATGATATATCGGACGATGCGCGTACCTGACGGTCGTTGGTAGAGGTCGCTGATCTTTCTGCATGCAGGAAAGATCAGCGACCTCTACCAGCGAGCAATCGTTAGCGATGTGTATCAATCGTTTCATGTGTATGCACGATGAACGATTTGGTAAGGCTTATTGACTGGCTCCCTCTCCCTCCACCATTGTTAAAGATCAATCGTTCATGTGTAATCATTTGCTCAATTGTTCATCATTTAACACCAAATTATTTGTGCAGGAGTTCAGAAGAAATTGTTAAAGACATTGAATCGTTGCCCAAATCTATCCATGTGTATGCACCTTTAGAGTGTTACAGTTCCTGATTGGCCTAATTGTGCACTTTATTCATTTACTGTCATTACACCCCTTATTCACTGTTTATTTACCTACTAATAAGAGGCAATTCGAACCTATACAATTTCTGTGTACTTTATAAGTAGTGAATACGTACAGTAATAATCTATTGCTTTTTTAAAATATGACTGCTCAACCTACTGTACATAATTGAAAAATATTTTGCAATGCACCACTAGAGATATCTCAGGATTGCCATCAATAAGTGCTTTCTCACCTTGTCAGAAATAATCAATTTTGATTGTGCATATTGAATTGTTATGCACAAACATATATAGGAAATTGCCATGTCTCTGAAGGTGTATTTTGGGTAGAGCACTCCCTTAGTGTTATCTACTCCCACTGAGTGTTTTTTTGTGTGTTGGTGTCATAGTGTCGATTTTATTCTTTATTTGTGAAAAATATTAAAAGTTAAGTTTAAAAAAATTATTTTGTCAAAGCAGTGCCCACAAAAAAGAGAGTACTTTCCCTTTCTTCCTTAGATATTCTAGGAGTGTATGTCTGTCTGCACAGCACTAAATCAATACTTTCTAGTTATACTCCATTCCCATCAATAGTATTCCAATTACATTCAAATTTTACAATTTATATATCATATAATCATACTCTAAAGGTGCCCATACACTGCTGCGATGTCTCTCAGCAGTGTACGGACACCTGGTACCCTGTGAGCTGTAGGGACGCATGCGATGCGTCACAACTTGTTGTGACGCATCGCATGCGTCCCTGCTTCCCGTCCGTCTTGCCGCCAGGAGGGAGGTCCAAGGTCGGGTGGTCGGACAGCCAGCAGGTCCGACCACCCGACAAAGGTCTGATGCGCACGGGACCACGCATCGGACCCGACGGCATGACGGCATTAACTGTTTTTGAAAATGACAGTTGGGAGTTGATTGGCTGGTACTGTACTTTTATCTCCTCTCCACTTTATCTCCAGTTTATCTCTTCTCCAACCTTAATACATCTGTCCCTATGTGTTTAATTTACAGTTAAATGTATTGTATTATTCACGTTATCAGTGTAGCCCAACGGCGGCCTTACTTGTGTAGTTTGTCGGCATAGCCCAATGGCTGCCTAGTGTAGTAAGCGTAGTGTCTCCACGGCAGCCCTGCATAGTTTGCGGAGTAACCGTACTGTCCCCGGGAGCTGCAGCTCTGTCCCCGGTGTCCCTGGCAAGCCTAGGGAGCACCTCTCACACAGCGCCGGCGCCCGCATGAACCCATCTCCGCTGACGGACGCCGGCAGAGAGGCGCTCCATCTGTCTGAGATGTAAATATAGAAGTAAGTATTGGCTAACCGACAGGGTTAGGGGTTTGGTTGCGCGTGCGTCTCCTGCACAATAAAGGACGCATTTGCCAGTGCTACATGTTACATATTGGCAAATGAACAAGTCGGGAGGACGAGTACCGCATCCGCTCACCACGCTAGCTCCCCGCTAGCCAGTAGCCACGCCAGCCCGAAGCATGGTGAGCAGATGCGGTACGCGTCCTCCCGACTTGTTCATACCCCCACTATCCACGTTGGCGTGGAGTTGATTTTATAAAGTGTGAGGAGCGCAGCTTCGGGCTCGGTGGCACACTTTATAAAATCAACTCCACGCCGACTGCTTAACTACTTAAGCAGTCACTGGAACACGCTCTATTGACTATGCTAACTACCGCGTGCCGCGGGAACACTATGCTGATTCTGACAGGGACACAACGCTAACTACATAACTGCCGCCGTGAAACTACACAAGTACCGTAAATACTGTTACAGTAACAGGCAACATTCAGTAACGAGTCAGGATTTACAGATGAAGCTGCTTTCATCTTTGCAGCGGCTGACTGTGGATTCGTCAAGCGCCAGCCCCCGGCAGCTGTGGGAATGGTCCCCGCTGTGCAGGCCGCACAGACAATCTCCAGCCGCATCCCCCACCTGTATTGCTGTCCCGGCCGCACATCCGCAGTGCCATTTTTTTTATAGGGAAGCCAATCCCAGGATCCCAGATTCTGGGATTGAAAAAATGCCTAGGGATTGGCTTCCCTACTCTTCATAATTGTAATAAATTACAGTTTTAGATCACTTTTCTTTCCCTTCCAGTCATTTTGATTATAGATATATTAAAAGTGACTTGTGAAGTTGACATGTTTTTATCTAGCTGTACTCTTGTGAATATTTCTGTGCATTGCACAGCCCTGCTGAATATCTGCTACTTCTCACTGTTGGTTTTTCTGTTTCAATGAGTCAAAGGTTCAGCAGGGAGAGGTGTGTGAATTAGGACAGCAGGAAGGGTGTTAAACTGGTGTCATTGTGTTGGGCGGTAAGTTCAGGAAGGGCATGGACCAAATCTACTGCAGAATAATTAATGCAGAAATATGTTCCCACTCTAATCATGGTTTCCCTAGGTGTCTCACAAGCTGAAAGTCACTGGCCATTGGAGGGAGGAATCTCCCCTTCCTTGTATCATTCAGTGAGTAGTGATTTGTCAAATAATTTGAAGATTCAAGGATTAAAGCTTGGCATGTATATTTATATATATATATATATATATATATATATATATATATATATATATATATATATATATATATATATATAGAGAGAGAGAGAGGTAGACGGCCTGGCACTCCCTCAGCTGGGATTCAGTACCTGGGTGCCTTCTGGAACAAACAGGTAGTCTAGTAGGAAGGAACAGACAGCGGCACTCCAAGGGTTTTCAACAGCGTGTATTAAAGCAAACCAACGTTTCGGGGTATCATTCACCCCTTTGTCAAGGTTTAAGTGTTGAAAACCCTTGGAGTGCCGCTGTCTGTTCCTTCCTACGAGACTATATATATATATATATATCTCCTATATATTTGGCTACATCTGTCACTCAAAGTGGGTGTCTGTGTCTATAACGCTCTGTTCCTGGACTTTCCTCTTAATGTGTGATTGCCTTCATCTGTGCTGAACACCTTTCTGAGAAATGAACCTGTTTAAAACAGGTGATGGCAATCATACATTAAGGGGAAGTCTAGAAACAGAGCATTGTGTCCCTCCTGGAGAGGGTCATTGCCAGACACCCACTGCCTTCCCATGTTGCCCAGCACTGCTACTCCACAGCCACCAGGTGAGCGCCCCCCTCCCGCGATTTGCGGCAAAACCTCCCCCCCCCCCTGCGCGCCCCCCCCCCCCTCCCGCGATTCGCGGCAAAAACACCCGCTCCCCCGTGACCCCCCCTACCGCGATTCTCAGCAAAAACACCCCCGCGACCCCCCCTCCCGCGATTCGCTGCAAAAAGAACCCCCCCACGACCCCTCCCGCAATTCGCGGCATAACCACCACCCCGTGACCCCCCCCCTCCCGCGAATCGCGGCAAACCCTCCCCCGTGACCACCCCCCGCGACCTCCCTCCCGCGATTCGCGGCAAAAAGAACCCCCCCGCGACCCCCCCTTGCACGATTGGCGGCACCCCCCCTGCGACCCCCCTCCCGCGATTCGCGGCACCCCCCCCCCCGCAATTCGCAGCAGCCCCAGGATTAAATGGCACATGCAAAACACTGACATGGCTATGGTCGACAATGAAAAAGGTTGACATGAGTTTTTGAAGATTTTTTTTTATTTTTTTTTTATTTTTTCATATTCATTGTCATGTGTCGACATGGACACCAATGAAGTGGCACACTTATGTCAACATTTACATGTGTTGACCTTTCTGTGTTGATTTTTTCTTGTGGCGATTCGCGTCACACCCCCCCGCAACCCCCCCTCCCGCGATTCGCGGCACCCCCCGTGACCCCCCACCTCCCGCAATTCGCGGCAACCCCCCACCGGAACCCCTGTGAACCCCGCCCTCCCGCGATTCGCGGCACCCACCCCCGCGACCCCCCCTCCCGCAATTCGCGGCACCCCCCCGTGATTCGCGGCAGCTCCAGGATTAAATGGCACATGCAAAACACTGACACGGCTATGGTCGACACTGAAAAAGGTTGACATGAGTTTTTGAAGATTTATTTTTCTTTTTTGAATGTTTTCATATTCATTCTCATGTGTCGACATGGACACCAATGAAGTGCCACACTTATGTCAACATTTACATGTGTTGACCTTTCTGTGTTGATTTTTTTCTTGTGGCAATTCGCGTCACACCACCCGCAACCCCCCCTCCGGCGATTCGCGGCACCCCCCTGCGACCCCCCCCCCTCCCGCAATTCGCGGCAACCCCCCACCGGAACCCCCATGAACCCCGCTCTCCCGCGATTCGCGGCACCCACCCCCCGCAACCCCCCCCTCCCGCAAATCGCGGCACCCCCCGCGATTCGCGGCAGCCCCAGGATTAAATGGCACATGCAAAACACTGGCACGGCTATGGTCGACAATGAAAAAGGTTGACATGAGTTTTTGAAGATTTATTTCATTTTTTGAATGTTTTCATATTCATTGTCATGTGTCAACATGGACACCAATGAAGTGGCACACTTATGTCAACATTTACATGTGTTGACCTTTTCTGTGTTGATTTTTTCTTGTGGCGATTTGCGTCACACCCCCCCCACCCCCCCCCCCCACAACCCCCACTCCCGCAATTCACGGCACACACACACACCTCCCCCGCGATTCTCGGCACCCCACCCCGTGACCCCCCCTCCCGTGATTCACGGCACACCCCCGCGACCCCCCCTCCCATGATTCGCCGCAACCTCCGCCCCGTAACCCCCCCTCCCGCGATTTGCGGCACCCACCCCCGCGACCCCCCCTCCCACAATTCGCGGCACCCCCCCGCGATTCGCGGCAGCTCCAGAATTAAATTGCACATGGAAAACACTGACATGGCTATGGTCGACACTGAAAAAGGTTGACATGAGTTTTTGAAGTTTTTTTTTCATTTTTTGAATGTTTTCATATTCATTCTCATGTGTCGACATGGACACCAATGAAGTGCCACACTTATGTCAACATTTACATGTGTTGACCTTTCTGTGTTGATTTTTTCTTGTGGCGATTCGCGTCACACCCCCCCCCACCCCCCCCGCAACCCCCACTCCCGCGATTCACGGCACACACACCCCCCCCGCGATTCTCGGCACCCCACCCCGTGACCCCCCCTCCCGTGATTCACGGCACACCCCCCGCGACCCCCCCTACCATGATTCGCCGCAACCCCCGCCCCCGTAACCCCCCTCCTGCGATTTGCGGCAACCCACCCCGCAACCCCCCTCCCGTGATTCTCTGCAATCCCTCCCCTCCCGCGATTCGCAGCATCCACCCCCCCACAACCCCCCCTCCTGCAATTCGCGGCACCCCCCGCGACCCACCCTCCTGCAATTCGCGGCACCCTCCGCGACCCCCCTCCCGCGATTCGCGGACACCTAAGTTGCAATACAGGGCATCTTTCATACAATTCTAACCATATTTCTCATATACAAACGTTCACAAATTAAGGTGGCGCAGCCCCTTACGACGGTGTGAAGAGCGCCCGTAGGGCGCGATGAATCACCTAGTATATATATATATATATATATATATATATATGAACAGTTTTACCCGGCTCTCTGCTTGTGAATCCAGTAACTTGCTGCGGTGCCATCCACGGAACCAAAAGATCCAATATAACAAGTGGGAAGAAGGCGGCACTCTCACAGGCTTTTTTCAAAGATTAAAAATCCTTTATTGCAGCGGTCCTACGCCGTTACGGAGTTACCTCCGTCATCAGGGACACCTGATGACGGAGGTAACTCCGTAACGGCGTAGGACCGCTGCAATAAAGGATTTTTAATCTTTGAAAAAAGCCTGTGAGAGTGCCGCCTTCTTCCCACTTGTTATATATATATATATATATATATATACAGTATATATGTATATATATATGCGAAAAAGTTAGTACTAGCATAGTTCGTCAGTAGCGCACGCAGGGGGGGTTTCTGAGTACCCAGAACCCCCCCCAGGAGTCTAAGGGCCCGATGCTGAAAGCTGAGGGTCCCCTCTTTCCATGGGTATAAGAATTTTTAAAATCGGCCCTTGGGAACCGGAGATATCTGACTTCAAAACAGTGGTCCCCATCCAAGCCTGTTAACTGCTGCTTTGTGTATATTATATAAGATTAATTATAAGAGTTTATCTGATGAAAGAGTGAAATACTGAAATACAGTATTCACCACTAGAGGCATATTCGCTGCCTAGCGCGCAGGTGAATGTTGCCACCCCCACCCTAAATGCCCGCCCCTCTCTGAGCGACTACTCGCTTGCTCCTAATTTAAAAAAAAATCAGCCCCATAGACTTAATTTTTTTTTTTTTATAGCGTAACCAGATGAGTCACATTAAAGGTGGCCATACACCATATTAGGACAATACCCCAACCACGTAACAGGTGCTCTGGGAGATTGGGGATGTCGAACATGTAAAACTCCTGATCGGAGATCCCTGAATTGGGACCTTTTAACCTGCTTAATATCCCCAACAGATCGCTGGCCAGAAATTGGTGCATCCGGTCGACAGAACGGTGGTAACCAATAGGGTGGCGGACCTTCCCGGCTGGTGTATGAGACCCTGCGCGCAAACATAAATATCACTAAAACCTGGATGTTAGGAGGCATACACACTGGGCAATTTTAGCCCATTTTCTAAAATGATCTGTCTAGAAATTAAGCATGAATTGCTCTGTGTGTGTGACCTCGAGCGACAGCGATGCGCAGTCTCATTTGCCGCCATTGTCCGTTTAGATCTTGACCACATGACCAGATGTAGGCAGATGGCGCTGCATGTGGTTCAAGAAACTGAAATAGCAAAGATTACTCAGTACACAGCAATGTGAGTTGAGATCTGTGCTAAACTACATTGCTTATCGTAGGGCTAAAGTCACACTGTGTGTACAGGGCTACCGTGTGCCTTGAGGACCGAGGTTGGGAAACTCTGTCCTAGTTCAACTCTAATAATAAAGCTGCCCAATATTTTTGTACTACTTTTAAAAGCAGCCAATATTTCCCTGTATACAAAACAAAACTGCATTTCACAATAGTTATTTGTAAGTTTAAGTGGTACTTATGTAGTAACTGGGCTGCCGATTTTGAAATCGGGTCCATCGCATCGCATCGCACCCGACCATATCGCATGCGATGCGATGCGATGCGATGCGATGGACCCGATTTTTCCATAGGATTCAATGTTAAAATGGACTGAGTCCATTTTAACATAGAATTCAATGGGAAAAGGGGTCCTTTTCATACCCCTACTATCCAAGTGGGCATGGAGTTGGATATAAACCTGTGGCGAGCGTAGCGAGCCACCGAGCCCGAAGCGTGGCGAGCGTAGCGAGCCCCGCGAGGGGACACAGAATACCGTCCCCTCGCGGGGCTCGCTTCGCTCGCCACGCTTCGGGCTCGGTGGCTCGCTACGCTCGCCACAGGTTTATATCCAACTCCATGCCCACTTGGATAGTAGGGGTATGAAAAGGACCCCTTTTTCCCATTGAATTCCATGTTAAAATGGACTCAGTCCATTTTAACATTGAATCCTATGGAAAAATCGGGTCATCGCATCGCATCGCATCGCATGGTCGTATGCGATGCGATGCGATATCGCATCGCATCGCATCTGATTGTATGCCTTAACTTAAGGCATACAATCAAAAAATCGGCAGCCCAGATACTACATAAGTACCGTTTAAGTTGTTCCTTCAGCTTTAGCACTGGGGCAATACATGTGACTCTTTGTGGTGCTGTAAGTCACACTTTTATGAAAGTCATGGGTAAGATAAATTAGCAGAACTGATCTTGGCTGACATATTCACCTATAGAAACCTTGTTACAATAGCACAGTGGTCAGCGAACTCGGTCCGCAGTGCATGTTTTGCAGGTCTCCTCACAGAATCACAAGTGAAATAATTAACTCCACCTGCGGACCTTATAAAATGTGTCTGAGTAATAAGTACACCTATGCACCTGCTGGGTTACCAGCAAAACATGCTCTATGTGGGGTAATGAGGACCGAGTTCCCTGACCACTGCAATAGCATGTTATATGTTTTTCAGGTAGTTTGTTGTCCCTTGAACTTTAACTTATACCGCTTTCACATCACAAAATGCAGGGTCGCACCGAGACTTTAAAATGGTTGTGTCCTGGTGCGACCCTGCATTTTGCTCTGTCCATATCGATTCAGCGAACCAGCAATATTGCCGGTTCGCTGATGTCATGCGGGGGTGGGGCAGAGCGTCATCGGGGGCAGGGGAGGAGGCAGCGCTTAGAGCTGGCGCTGCTTCAAGCACTGCCTCCTCCATAGTGTGAACAGGAAATGGGTCGCTCGACACGTTTAGAAGAGTATGTATAGCGCTTCAGTTTGACTGAATATTGGGACTTGTGTTCGACGCGATTAACCCATTCACACCACAAGGCAACACGGCACCAAACTGGGAAGAACCCTTCTTTTTTACCGGTTCGTATTGCCGTGTTGCTACCGGTTTGCTGGACCCGGTAACCCGTTTCACATCGCAACAATTACCGGGCCGAACCAGCAAGAATCTGGCATGAACCTGGTAATTAAGGCCCTTATTCTGATTGACGCGGACTTTACCGCATTCTTACGGATCGCGTCTTTTCGGCGTCTGCGCATGCGTGGAGAACGCAACGCGCATGTGCCACGCCTTGACTCCGTACCAGTTCGGCCAAATCCCGTACAAAACTGTTCCCCGCAATCAGTCGGGAAATATGGGCGTATTATGGGCGTCATGCGGAATGTCACATGGGCGTAGTTTCAAAGTGGGCAAAACGGGGCGGAAACATGGGCGGACACGGGGGAGTACACTTATGTTGGGGGGCGTACATTCGGATAGCACTCCGAATGCACGCGATCAAAAGGGGAAGAAATGTGCGGTGTCCACAAGTGTACTATTGCTTTGCGGACACCACTCGTTCATGCGGTAGGCGAACGTACGCCTAATGACTACAAGCATTAACACCTGAACCCAATAGAATCTACTCCTTTACTCATTACTCACTAATAGGCCGCTTGTCAGTGCTTTAATTGAAACCATTGCTGCTTCAAGGAACCCTTCCTAAACACCCACATATCCTGTACTTGGCAGACACTTTAAAACTGCTAACAATGGACATGACACAATATTAATACTAGCAATACACATGTGTATTCGACATGTTCCAAATAAGCAGTTTTTTTATGAGGATAGGTAATTGAATAAGTGGGTCATGTGATGTCTTGCAGAAGATACTTAATAGTGGGTTGTTTGGCGTAAATACTCCACTTACGTGCGGTAGCACCGCTTGGCTCCCGTTCGGATGCGGTATTCCCGAGCATACTCTGTAATACTCTGTAATACCGTGCCGAATCTGAGTGTTTCTCCCGCACACGCATGGTTTGTATGTCGTCCGTAAACACGCCCTGTTCTTAAAGAGTGAGTCCGTCCGAATGCGGAGGACACGTGGGCGTTTCTACGGACGATGGCCGCATGCGGCAAAACACCGTAGCGTGCGGACCGCTCCGTAAGAATGCGGGAATATCCGCACCGATCAGAATAAGGGCCCAAGTGCGATGTGAAAGGGGTATTAGAGTTGTGAGTATTTATCAGGTGTAGTTTTACTTAGTATATGCAATGGCTGATCTGCAAGTATCACTCCATGATACCATCTAAGAGATGCAGGTTATGGGAAACCAGTAATGGACCACAGGAGGCTTTTTAAATATTAATTTTTAACAGTACAGATATAGGTCTATAGCAGGGGTAGCCCACTCCAGTCCTCGAGAGTTAACGTTTTCCATGTCTCCTCAGAGAATCACAAGTAAAGTATTTAGCTCCGCCTGTGGATCTTTTAAAATGGGTTAGTCAGTAATGAGTGCACCTGTGCACATGTGAGGTGAACTGGAAAACGTGAACTGTTGGTAGCTCTCGAGGACTGGAGTTGGCTACCCCTGGTCTATATAGCCTTTATAGTATAACCTGTTTCAAACATTTAAATAATATAAGTGGTCAGAAAAAGATTAAACATATCATAATAAATAAATACACAAACATAATAGAACCAGTACTGCACTTTCTAAGCTCACAATCTCCCACTTTATGGTAAGGCTTCCTCATGGCAGCTACTCTCTGGTACATTGTGATGTTTGAGGGCTCAGTTTCACACTGTCACAACCTCCCGGACCACGGGAGTCTCTTACCGGGTCTGGGGGACTGGAGTGTGTGGGAGGAAGCGCTGGGGGTCCGGACGGCAGGTCCTCCATCCATTGGCTCAGTCCGGGCGGCCCCAGGGCTCTGGGCAGCAGCGTGCTGAGCGGCATCTGGCTCCGGCATCTGCAGGAGTCTCCCTTCAGCACCGGCGGGTGGTACAGACAGGCATACTGCATCCAGGTCGGCAGGCGCGCGCTTCTCTAGGGGCATACGCGCCGCACTGTTTAGAATTTAAAGGGCCATGCAGGATGTGACATAGTCACCCTGCAAGTATAAAAGGAAGTCTCTGGCAGGCAATCCCTGCCAGAGTATAGGTAAACATTGCCTACTCCAGCATTCCTAGAGTTATTCGGTGTATTACTGTTGCTGACTTATGCTAGTTCCTGACCACTCTTACCTTTAACCCCTTCTATACATCCACCGTGCTTCCTTGTGTATTTGACCCGGCCTGAACTTGACTCTCCGATTGCCCCATCCTTTGGTACCTCATCTGCTCGATTGTTGCTGACCCAGCTAGACGGCTACTCTCCCATAACCCCGCAGCTACTTCCAACTCACGTGGGAAACCTGACCCAAATTCTAATTGGAGGGGTCACTGGCAAAAAACTCCCGGCACGGTTAGACTCCGTGCCCCTGTTTCAGGTCGAGCCAATTCCCGAGTTGTCGGGATGTGCTGACTATCTATTGGGTGGGGAGGTTTTTTTGATGATTGTCTATGGTGGTGCTTTTCTGTCTATGGTGGGCTGTGCCAACTATCTATGGGGGGCTGTGATGTCTATGTGGACTGTGCTGTCCATCTATGAAGGGCTGTGCTGATGTTATGAGGGGGGGGGGGTCTATGGGGGCTGTGCTAAATACCGCAGTATAGCTTAGTGGCCCTTGGGCTTCATTTCATTTTTTTAATGTGGCCCACGTCTTAAAGTTTGAAGACTCCTGCACTATATCTTTACACTTTGAGTTTGAGTACGAAAATCACACTTAAAAGCTGTTTATCCATTCATAAGGATATGTATGAGGATTTAAACATAATTCCATGTGAGTGCAACTATTGAATAAAAAATATTCGGTACTTGTTTCCTATCTGGGCGCCCAGGTTTTCTACGTACGGCACCGTAATGAAATCGGATCGCATCGCATCGGATTCGGTACTCGATGATGTACGATGGCATACAATGCTATCCGATCCGATTTCATTTTAAATCGGATCGCATCGCATGCGGTGACGCGATCAACCCCGATTTTTACATTGGAATCAATGTTAAATGGTCCCTGAGACCCGATTTTACATTGATTTCAATGTAATAACCCCGCAAACCCACGATTTGTATAGGAACCCCCCCCCCCCCTGATGGTTTAAAATGCGCCTCCATTGTTAACGCCACCCCAGTATTGACGTCAACCCGAAGCGTGGCGAGCGGCGGCGGTACGCGTCCTCCGACTTTTTCATACCCCCACTATCCACGTCGGCGTGGAGTTGAGAATAGAATAGCAGCGAGCCACCGAGCCCGAAGCGTGGCGAGCGGACGCGGATACCTGTGAAGCCCGCGAGGGGACACGGATACCTGTGAAGTATCCGCGGCCCCTCGCGGGGCTCGCTGCGCTCGCCACGCTTCGGGCTCGGTGGCTCGCTGCGCTCGCCACACTATTCTATTCTCTACTCCACGCCGACGTGGATAGTGGGGGTATGAAAAAGTCGGAGGACGCGTACCGCCGCCGCTCGCCACGCTTCGGGTTGACGTCAATACTGGGGTGGCGTTAACAATGGAGGCGCATTTTAAACCATCAGGGGGGGTTTCCTATATATCCTATGGGCCAACCATAAAAGCGGGAACGAAATCGGATCGCATCGCATCGTTCAATATCGTGTATGTGCATTTGTGGTATCCGATGCGATCCGATTTTTATACGGAGAATAGCATGGTGCGCAATTAACGTAGCGGGCGCCCAGATAGGAAACAAGTACCAAATATTCCTTCATATAAGAGAATGTTGCACTATGTTTTTTTTCTCTTTGGACTTTTTAGAGAGAATCTATACGAACATTAATGTTGTTACTTGGAAAAGAACAATATGGAGGGAAGTATGAGTGGATGAAGGTGTTATGCAACAATTTTATAAAAAATTTGGTTTTCTATCGAATTAAGGTGTTATGGCCTATGGAAGATACAATAAATGCATACACATGGTGCAATTTGAGGTGATTTTTACTATAAAGTCTAAATCGGAAGAAAAGTTAGTATAAATTGCACAGCGTGTAAACAGCTTGCAATGCAGAGGCTTTGGCCAGTATACAATGACATTCACTGCCAGCCCTCCCTCTCCCCCTATTCAATGGGCCTGATGGCAATTTGAACCCCCCCCCCCCCCCCAGAGAATGCCTGATTCACCAAAAAAAAAGGTTGAATCGGGATCATTGAATACTGCCCTTTGTCCTTGGGATCAGCATCGTTATAATAAATAGACTGTGTAGGCAACCAACCAATTTTGACTATTGAATACAGTCTAGTATTCTAGTATAGTCAAAATCATCCATAGTCAAAATCTCAAGTATATATAGTCAAGATTGTTAGGTTCTGGGCCCCGGAGAGTTCAAGGAAGATCACAGTCAACATCGTACACAGAAAATATCTCACCGTGTGTATGCACCTTATCAATGTTATTTTAAATGTTGGTAGTCTGTCTCTTCACTGGTATATTTTGTGGATACAAGTGCAATGTCCAGATCTAAATATCTAATTTTCTTCTTAATGTAACACTTTCATCCACTCATCTATTCATTTATGGGAAGGGGCCGGGGGGAGATATTCGAAAGCCCCCCACACTGGGTGATATAATAAGTGATATCGCTTATTTTTGTCCTTCTGAGCAATTTCGCTCATTATATTGCGGAATGTATATGTGTATTGACCAACAGCCGATGTGCTCTCCTGTGGGTCTTTAGCAACCCCCTCCATCATCTGTGAATGCATAGATGAGGGAGTGGATAAGTAACAAGAGTGCAGCATGAGTAATTTACTCTGTAGCATCCCTTGATTTGTCTTTTAACACAATAGTACTATAAAAAAAAATTAAGCTTACACAATTAATAATAAACATAAACATATATACAAAAAATGTTGGGAATAATATTGCAGAGCAGTTAGCAAGATTGAGGGAGCTGAAAATAAAATATAGACTAACTGAGGTACCCGGGTTTGGTTGTGCAATTAGCATTACTTGAACTTTATCTTATTTTGTTTTAAGCTTATCCTTTTTCCAAGCCCATGATGGGACCACCATACACCTGTCTGTGGTGGGAAGGGCAGTCGAGAGGGTGGGGGAGCGGGTACTAATTACCCGGGCCCAGGCTTGCTGGAGGGGCCCTGCAGGGGCCCTGGTCTGACCCCTCCCTTCCCCCTCAATCTCTCCCAGGTAGCAACAGCAGCACACACTTCTACAGCATGTGCTGTGCTGATAGCAGGCTCAGCATGAGCATCTCACTGACAGTGTGTGAGCTCATGCTGAGCCTAATGTCAGCATAGCACATGCTGTAGGTGTGTGCTGCTGAGTTTAGAGTTTTTCGAGTTTTCTTTCACCCTCTTCTTAACATTTTGGGGGCATGGCCTAAGTGCGGGAGGTGGCCACACCTCCTACACTTAGGCCACACCCTCAAACTTTTACCGGGGCCCGGCATTCCTCTCGGCTGCCCTGGTGGTGGGCTCCCGGATCTGACCAAAGTTTTTTTTTTCTTAAACTCCATGTCCTCTACCTCCTTTATGTTTTGCAACTCTGCCATATCCTGCATCCCTGACCCATTTTATAGTGGCCGGGCCCCTTTTTGTGCCCCTGGGACATATGCATGGACATGCAGTGAGGTAAATGGCTGAGGTGTCCCTGGCAAGTACCAGAGACAGATTTGCATACAATTTATGAGCCATGGGGTACATGCCGTCATTATACACATGTGCAGCAGTATACACTGCTGTAGATTCGCTGGGTTTTAATAAGAGATGTACAGAAAAGGTAGCCAGGTGAGGCACTGCCTCACCTGCTATAGACTTTTTACTCCAGAGTTTTGACTATAAAAATTATTAGAATAATAAAAATAATAATTTTTTAATATATTCTTTGTATTTTTGACATACTTTATAAACTCAAAACTCTGATGTATATGTTAGTATGACAGGAAAGGCTGTGCCTCACCTGCCTCACCCCACCGCGCACGCCACTGGACATATGTGTACCAAGTTTGGTGTAAATTGCTTCAGGCATTCCAGATTTATGCTAGAACATACATAAACACATATGTCCATTTTTATATATATATATAGATTGTGTGCAGTGTGAGACTTTTTACCTTTAATTTACTACATACTTGCCTACTTTAAAATTCCCGGAGAGGAGTCTGTCAGCATCACTTGTGGGGGCGGGGCCCCGATGTATACGTCATCAAGCCCCTCCCCCAGCACTGTAAATCCCCCCCCAATTTGCGGGGCCTCGCGGAGGGGAAGGGGCAAAATGGCACTATTTGCCTATTTAGCCCCGTCCCCTCCTGGCGAAAAGCTGCGAATCATGGTAATTAAACAATGCGGCAGGGAGGGTGAGGCAGAATCCGGGAGGATTGCCCACCCCTCCGGCGGGCTGGGAGGGGGACACGATTTCCGGGACCCTCCCGGCAAATCTGTGAGGGTAGGCAACCCTGATTTACTATTTACCCTTCTCCTATAAGGTTTCTGTTTTCCCTGGAACAAGTACATTTACAAATACACGGTATACGGTTTAGTAAAATTGCTGGCTGATGGCCAGAGCATACACAGTGTATGGTCAGGTCAGGTCATGGAGTACCATTTATTGGTGACATAATACAAGCCCTGTACAAGGTGACCACTGCTGGCAGGAGACAGAGAACAGGTTGTGATGTGGGTGAGCTTGTTGCTGCCTTTCTTCCCCTAAACACTTCCCCGTCTATTGCTCTTTCACACACAAACTCACTGCTGGCATGTAGCCTGTTGTTCGTTCCAGCTGGCAGGAAATGAAGAGTATTGGGAGCACATTGTTGAAATGCAGTATTGGTCACTCACACAGCAGATGCCAAAGGCATGCTGGGACATGTTGGAATACCATTACAAATTCTGTCACAATCTTCACATTTATGCAAAATAAACTAGTTGGATATGAGTTTACCATTTTCTGCAACCCCTTCTTTTACCTGCACAAGCTTTTTAAGCTATTGGAAAAAAAAATCATATTGGAAGAAAAAAATCTATTGGAAGAAAAAAATCATAATAAATCCATAACTTAATGAAACTTAGGGGAAATCCAGTTTATCATGCTGGGCATAGATCCTGGTTTACACTAAGGGCAATGTGTACTAAAGCCTTGAAAAGTGATAAAATGGAGAGTGATTATGGTTTATCAGCAGGGACGTGCGGTGAGGTTAGTGGTTGGTGAGGCACTGGCTTGGTGGAGCCAGCGCCAATGGGCTCTGTGGAGAGCGCTGAGTCCACGTTGCTTCTGTGCTGACAGGCGGGTGTGCATAAGCAGCAGAAACCAACAGAGTGGCTCCTGCCTGTCAGTGCAGAAGCAACCCAGACCCGGCGCTCCCCACAAAGCCTGTTGGTGCTGGCTCCACCAAGCCGCAACCAGATTGCACTTATCAATCTACTGTATCATAATAAGGCCCCATGGTGTCACAGAAATTCTTATCCTATAGGGTCTCCCAGCACATACCCTGAGCCAGCCCCGCCAAGTCTAATGCAGGCAGCCCACAGGCAGCACATGAGCGATGCTGGGCACAGAGTGGCTGCTACAAGTGGGAATGACTAAATAGCAGAGCCTGGTGGCCACTATGACAGGTAGCAAGGGGGTGGCATGGATGGATGGAATCCTGACAGGTTAACAGGGGTGACTGTCAGCAGGGATTTTAATTAGCAATATCGGTGCAAGCTGACTCTGTACTGAGCTAGTGACAATGTGGGAAAGACTGTCACTGTCTGCTCTGCTTGAAGGGGTACATTGAGGCAGTCTGCTGTCCCTGCTGTGCTATAACCTAATGGCCGCATTCTGGCTAGGGACATAGTAGAACAGGGTACCTGTCTTAAGTTGCCAGCTCCAGCCGGTCGCCTCTCTCCTTATGGCTCCTGGTCACACTGCCTGTCTCACCGCGGAGGTTTTCTGTGCAGCTCCACCACCTCCGCGGTGTGTTGGTGCTGCTCCCGCCATCTCCCACGTGATGGCTGTGTCTGCTCCCTGACCCAGCTGCTCCCCTCTGGTCCCTGGCTCTCTTCCCGCTGGTTTCTTCCGCAGCGCTACTCTCCATCCACACCAAAAACCCGGCTGCGGCTGCTCCGCTCGCTCCCCTAGTCTCTGGCTCTGTCCCCTCCTCTGGAGCTGAGCAAGGAGGAGGCCGCAGGCAGCGACGTGACCACCAATGGCTCCAAGCTTTCAACAGGTAATTGCGGCAGAGAGGAGCCGGCGGGCGGCAGTTTAACTGGTGCACCGTGCCCGGCAACAGGAGCGATTAGCAGACCTCTCTGTCTATAGAAACGGCACCTGTAGAGGTGCCTCAGTGACAGCCAGGGACGTGCTTTCTGCCTATATGAAAGCACGCCCCTGTCACTGAGGCAGATGTGATTGTCCAATCACATCTGCCTCAGTGACAGGGGCGTACTTTCATATATGCAGAAAGCACGTCCCTGTCACTGAGGCACCTCTACAGGTGCCGTTTCTATAGCTTTTTTTGACTGGGCATTTACAGCCCGGCGCTCGGTCCCAGCCACTGCTCGCCCCCTGTTTTGGACCCTTAACATTGCCAGCGGGAGGCACCGCTCTTGGTGTCTCCTAAGCCAGAAAAAAACCAGGGGGGGAGGTAAAATTTTTAATAATAATAAAAAACATACACTTATGACACACAGGGTGACATTCTATGGGATGAGATCTGCTTTTTTTGGCGTTAATTAGACCACAAAATGGCGATATCGCATTTTTCCATTAAATCGCCAATTTAATGGGATGCGCTAAGGGACTGAAATCGCATATTATGTGCGTTAAGGTATGCTGAGTAAAAGTGCGAGATTAATTCGCATTTTTATCGCATCCAGATGTTTTTGTACATAAAAGTATACAAGTCGGTTATTTAATGCAATGCACATTTGCACATCGTACTTTTTAGGTGTCTAATTAGCGCAGCTATTTCAGACCAGGTTCTGTTTGGCGAAATAGCCAGAACCCTGCACAGATCGCAATGTTCTGTGCAGAGTTCTGCTGTAAAAAATAAAACAAAGGGTTAAAATAAAAAAAAAACGAGCGCGGGGTCCCCCGCCCGAGCATAACCAGCCCCGCCCCGGGCTCACTGAGCCGGTGCTGGTGACATAAAATCAGGGTCCCCGACAAATAGGGGTCCCCTTGATTTCATGAAACCAGCACCAGGCTCAAGGTCCGGCGCTGGTTCCCAAAATACGGGGGACAAAATGACTAGGGGTCCCCCGTATTTTAAGAACCAGCACCGGACACAACCAGCCAGCAGGGTAATGCTACAGCCGGGGGAAACTTATTATATAAGCTCCCGTGGCCAAAGCATTAACCCGCTGGCTGGTCAGCATGGGCAGGGGTCCTGGGGAAGTGGGGACCCCCCCAAATGAAGGGGTCCCCCCCCTCCAGGACTTACCAGCCCATGCTGATAGTCCGGGGCTGTCCCCGATGCCCCTGGGCGGTGGGCATTGGGCTGATGGCTTGTGTAAAAAAAAGAATAAAAACTATTGTTTTGTACTGGCGAACTATGAGTCCCAGCAAGCCTACCCCGCATGCTGGGACTTGGAGAACCACAAGTCCCAGCATGCGGGGCATTAAAGGGCCCGCTGGCACTTGTAGTTCTGCAGTACAAAAAATAGTTAACAAAAACACACTGACACACTGTAAAATAAAAGTTTAATACACACAAAACACACACACACTGATACTTACCTACCTTGAGCCCGTAGGTCAGTCCCTGGATCCTGGGTCCGGGCTCCGGGGCTCCAGGGCAGAAGAGTCCGGTTCCGGGGCCTTGGTCCTGGTTCCGGGGCTGGTCCTGGGGTTCCGGGGCTCCTGGGCTGCAGAATCCGGGGTCCGGGATCCGAGGTAGTCCCCAGGGGTACCTAAGGAAGGAAATCCAACTCACCTGGTCCCCGGCGACGACCTCGCCATCCTCTCCGGTGACAGCGCTGCTCCCATCTGGTACCCGGCTCGCAGGACTTTGACAGGCGCAGAGATGTTTCCTCCTCGGGTCTCGACACAGAATGATTTCTGGCCAATCAGGAGCCGAGAAAGTCGGCTCCTGATTGGCCAGAAATCATTCTGAATACAGACGCCGAGGAAGAAACATCTCTGCTCTAGATGCGCATTCATTAATGACAGGGGAGCTCTGCCTCCCCTGCCTCCCCTGACTGCACGTCCCTGTTTGTCAGTCAGCTCCTACCTGTAATTTTTTAAACACAGCCTGTAAATTGGCAGGTAGGAGCTGATTGGCTGGTGGTTTATCACTCTCCATTTTATCAATTTTCAAGCTTAGTAAATGTGGCCCTCATTCCCCTTTCAGACCTAAACCACAATTTTAACGCATGTCACTATGCCCAGATTGAAGGTGGGTTTTTGTGTTCTTACCTTTTGTTCACATATTGTATCATTGTGGCTTCACAATGATTTGAGGTTTATGGTTTAATTGGATATGTACTTGGATCCCTTTTGTAGACTTTAACTTCTCTTCCCACAGTTTGTCTTTTACATGTTGTTTTAATTTATTTTTTTCCGTTACTACACTGTCTTTGGAATATCCCCCACCACCTTTCTTTTTCTCCTTTTCCTGTTATTTTTTGCTGTTGTTGAAATATTCAGAATATTTTGAATTGGTTTTTTTTGTTGGTTCCCCCCCCCCCCCCCTGCTCTTTTTTTTCATACTTCGTCCCCTGGCGTCCACGGGTGCGTGTCACCTGAGTGCCTGCAAACTCGCGCAATGCACCGCTGGAACCGCTGAAGAGGATCTAGGGGACCCGGTAAGTATTTACAAAAAAATATTGCCAAAACCGGAAAAATCCCTTATCCAAATTGCTCATGGTCCCGAGCTTTACGGATAAGCGATACTCAACCTGTATTGTATTTTAAAGGGTAATGGTTGTATTTTAAAAATATTAATAAAACTTTAAATGTAGGAAAAAAAAAAAAGGTTCTCTCATTCCCAGGGGCAAATCCAGTAGGGGGTTGATCAGCTTGAGGGTTTTTAAAATGTTAATTGATGTAAAAAAATATTGAGAACATTCAAAATATCTTCTAAATTAGACCCAGCAACTATATGGAATTTATTATTATTTTTTGTAATAGAATGTTTGGTACTTATGTAGTACCAGGGCGCCCAATTAACATACGTACGCGTTCGCAAGAAAATCGCATTGAATCGCACATCCCGTTTTAGTGCTGTGCGATGTGATCTCAGTAGTTAATATGGATGGAATATGGATGGACGTTTGATAGTTACCGTAGCTATGCTTTCAGAATAAGCTTAAGCTACGGAATTAGCGTAGTCATTCAGAACTTGCTTAAGTGTTCCCGGTCCCTGTCAGATTCATTCTGAGGAGAATAACTGATAGTTATGGCTGCTTCAGTAAGTGCTCAGAATGCGCCAGAGGTGACAGTCATGGGAGGTGAACAACTGACCATGTTCACCTTGCCTAATACACAGAAGGAGGCTGTGATGTTTTTTCAGCGACACCAGTTGCTACCGGTCACCGATGCGGCTATCCCTGAAAGAAAGCAAGTGGCGCTGCCACATTAAGGCCTGCCGCAAAAAAAGGCCTGCCGACCTTTTCATACCCCCACTATCCACGTCGGCGTGGAGTTGATATTATATAGTGTGGCGAGCGCAGCGAGCCACCGCACCCTAAGCGTGGCGAGCGGCCGCACATAACTTCACAGGTATTACGCGTCCCCTCGCGGGGCACGCTGCGCTTGCCACGCTTCGGGCTCGGTGGCTCGCTGCGCTCGCCACACTATATAATATCAACTCCACGCGGACGTGGATAGTGGCGGTATGAAAAGGTCGGAGGACGCGTGCCGCCGCCCCTCGCCGGCTCGCTGCGCTCGCCATGCTTCGGGTTGGCATTCATCGTGGGGTGGCGTTAGCATTTTACATACAAATTACCCATCAGGGTGGGTATACAATAAAAAATCGGGTCCATTGGGCCATTTAACATTGTTCCCTATGTAAAATCAGGTCCATCGCATCGGTCGCATTGTATGCTATTATAATGGCATACAATGGACCCGGTTTTACATAGGAATTTAACATTGAATACAATGCATTCAATGTTAAATCGCGTCGTTCGCATTGCATACCTAAAGTTAAGGCATGCGATGGACGCAATTTATTAATTGTCGGGGAAAAGGCTAAAAATAGCCCTAAAATCGCGTCGGTCGCGTCCATCGCATACCTTAACTTAAGGTATGCGATGACCCACGACGGGCGCCGTGCTAGGAAACAAGTACCCACAAAATATAGAGCGGCTGTGGGGGGCATGCAAATTAAGAAACAAGCGCAATAGAGGAATGTCCCGGCAACATTTGGAGTAAGAGTCTGGGTGCTGCGAATTCCTTTGCCTGTATTCTGCATGCTCTCACACTCCTGCCCAAGGCAAATTCACTGCCTTCACAGTGACTGAATTTTTCTGGTTTTCTTCAGTAATTGTCATTATTTTTGTTACTTCTCTTGATTACTGTTTATAAATGTCATTAATTATTGTGTTTTATTGATTAATAATTAATAAGTAAATCTACAGTGATTCATTAACACATGTCCTCATTACTGTGTCCGATGTATGGTATGGCTGGTGTGAATGTGTTCTTAAAACCCCCCCTACTATCCACGCCACCCCGAAGCATGGTGGAACGTGTCCTCCCTACCTTTCACTCCTCTTCTCTTTCCTTTCCGTCATAAAATACATATTCTAGTGATCCAGACCCTAAGAAGAAGTCTGGACTTTCACAATAATATGGACTGCTTTAAATTATTCAATTAATGTATACGGCCAAAAATAAATGAATTTCTATTGTAACGCTTTATTTAAACTAGATCTGAATCACAACATCTGAAACAATGTATCAACTGATTGTTACATCTAATTTTTTGGTAATTATGTTATAAGGATGAACTGTTCCCCCTGTCTTTTTGTTAGGTTCCTATATAGATTAGTATGAAATCGTTCTTGGTCCACAGCTGATCGGTTTAAGATTAGTGAATAATCTTCAATCATATAATTATATGCTTCTGTTCCGAATAAAATAGGTTACTGTTCTAAACTATGTACTATTTTACCTTTCTAACTGTATTGCCATTAGCGTGCTATATGTATTTATTCAAATATTTAGCTACTAAGACACCAGGCACATCACTGTTAATTTTATAGAAATATTTGGCTAAAGTACCGTCAATTAAGAATTAATGCAGTTGCCTTTAAATAGTAGAGAAGCGGACATACAGGAATCGTCTTGAAAAAGTTCACGGTTGCCAAGTGAACAAAACGCGTCGACGTCACTTCCGCTTTGATATCCAACTCCTGAGGTCACGAGGTCACATACACGGAGCCGGTGAATTACACCCACCACTGCTGCCTTGTCTGGACACTACAAGATAGCGCATTCAGCGCCTTCAGCCGCTCACAGCCGTTTACACTAGCTGCATTTCCAGCGCCTCCATCTGCCGTCCCCCACTGGAGAAAAAGTACCGACGCCAGCACATTCTGTGCAGCGGGTTGAGCCACGGTGTTATCTGGATCCCCGCCCCTCCACAAGCATCCATCAAGGAGGGTGAGCATACTGTGCGGAGAAATCACGCTACCTGACTTTCTACAATTCTGCGTTTTGAAGCGCTAACAGGTTACTTTCAATTTACTCCTAACTCACAGTGCTTTGGCGTCCATCTCCATCATCACCCTAACCCATTCATTCCATCACTAATAACTCTGGCTGCTGTAGCGCTATACTAACATTGCTCCTTAAAGTATTTCTTGATTCATCTAAATATTACGTGACCCGTCCCGGAGCTGGATACTCATTACTAACACACTTATGTGTTCCTTCTTTTTTATGAAATTATACGGTATCTGCCTGTGATTTTATTTATGTATTTTTTATGTATTTGTGTATTGTTTTTTGAAAAATCTTTTTTATATATATATAAAAAATTATCAGTGATAAATTCAATTGTGCCTTGGTGTCCTTCTGTTTAGTACGGTTCACTAGGAAATTACTTGATCTCAGCAGCGCAAGTGCAATAAAACCCCAGTTCTTTGCAATTCTCCAGTGTGTCCCAAGCAGACCCACTTGCATCTGCTGCAGCTGAGTTCTAATCAGTCCCAATATATTTTTTACAAAAATAAATATTTTTCTCTTCATCTAGCGCCGGGCCCTGTGGATTGTGGAGAACCCCTAGAGGTCCACTCTGCACCCACAGTAGTGTATATTTTTTCTCCCTACCTTTCATACCCCCACTATCCACGTCGGCGTGGAGTTGATTTTATATAGTGTGGGGAGCGGACGCGGAAAACATGTAAATTAATCCGCATCCCCTCACGGGGCTCGCTACGCTTGCCACACTATATAAAATCAACTCAACGCCGACGTGGATAGTGGGGCATGTTTTCAATGTGATTCAAATCCGATGTGCATCCCTGCCGGTCGTTTGGAGATTGTACCTGCTGCACGAAAGATTTGTCATCTCCATTGGATTGGGTGCAGATCATGTGCAGATCATGTGCAGATCATGTGCTCCAACAGATTGGGCGACAATCTTACGATTGTTTCACGATTGTCTCACGATGTTGGTCATTCTGGTGTGTACCCTACATTAGTGTTTGTCCTGATAGTCCAAAATCATGTAAGTTTTAAATAGTTGGTGCCACCCGCTGTAACCCCCACCCATGAAAGATTTCTATGAAATAATTAAGTTTAAACTCTATTCTCCTTCAATGTACAATTGCATTGGAGATAGCTATTTGTGTCATACACCATGATGAATTTTTCAAGCTTTCATGTATTAGTGTTTTCAAAGAAGTTGATAGGGTGGCTATATAGGTTTGCCACATAAGAAAAACACATCTCTACTTTAATTTCTTTATCCCAAATTACCTTAACCCATTGCATTCTAAATATATAATGTAATTTAGCTTTGAAAAGCGACAGCTGGGGTGGAAGAGACAAGATTATTCTTAAATGTACTCCATAAAACATATTTATCGCCACATCGTCAATATCTTATGGGATTGCTCCCTGATCATTGTTTCCCTAGGTGTGGTTCCCAAATGGTGGAATTATTCCATTGTTTATGGTACTTCTTGATAACTAGGATATTAGGACCAGCATTTAGTAAATTGCCTACCCCTGACTCCCTAATGGCCAATTTTTGGTATCACATCGGAAAGAACCCGGATAGCACAGGGAGCTAGAAAGCTACTCGGCTTTCTAGCTCCTCGGCTGCTAAAAAAAAAATCATCATTAAATTGTGGATACATCCCACAGCCCCCCACTATTTTTTTTATTGGCCAAATAGTTTATATTTTCAGAATGGAGTGGCTTGAGGCTTCATTGCAAAAATAAACAATTACCGAGAAGTTCTTGGAGACATGGGAGAGTTATATAAAACCCTGTCAGACTCAGAATCCATGAAAGAGCAGATATGGAACACACTTTGGTATGAAATGTGACCCCCCAATATCACTTGCTATGCATGGTATATGGCCACATAGTTCTTCTTGATAACGTACCATTTGGCAGGGGTGTAGCGAGGGTGGACCCAGCGAAGTGTGAGCTCCAGGCGGCGAAGATTAGCAGGGCGCCTGGCATCACACTCCCTGCCGGCTGGTCCACCCTCCGGATGCCACCCGCGGATGGCATTGGAAAAGAGATGGTTATCAAGCTGCCGGTGCTGCGAATCATACGCATACCTGACAGGCGCAGAGCCTGCTGCATGTCCGTGGTTGCTGCTGGCTATGCTGCGCCTGTCAGTGTACGTGTATGATTCACAGCACAGCAGCACCCCTGCCCACTCGTCCCCTCTGCCATCCACTCACCGTCTAGCACACTGACGCTTCCACAGCTTCCCAGCTCGTTCGTCTGAGGGCTCCTCTTCACTGACTTGTGCACTTCCAGTCGCCCCCTGTGCCCAGAATATATATATATATATATATATATATATATATATATATATATATATATATATATATATATATACACATGCGGTATAGACCGGCACAGCCTCCTTCAGTTTTGCGTTCTGGGTGCCCGCACTGAGTGTAAATGCAGAATCCCAGTTAGAGCGCGGCACTCCAAACAAAGTGGCAATGGGTAAAAGATAGCTCTTTAATCAGCAAAGTTTTGATGCTACGCAGGCATCCATCATCAGGCTAAATATCAATATTAGCCTGATGACGATGCCTGCGTAGCATCGAAACGTTGCTGATTAAAGAGCTATTTGTTACCCATTGACACATCGTTTGTTTGGAGTGCCGCGCTCTAACTGGGATTATATACATATATATATATATATATATATATATATATATATATGTGTGTGAAAAGAAGTTTGAGGGGGGTTGTCCCTTTGGGACCTGGCGGTGGTGAGCAGAATGACATTCTAGCGGCTGAGTTGTTGGGCAATGCTTTGCATGCCAGCCGCCAGAATGTCATTCTGGCGTTTGAAGGCCTCAAACTGCTGCGTGTTGGTCTCCTTCCAAATCCCCATAAACTCCACAAACTGCTGCTGACGGTCTGCAGCCTGCACCCCATGCTGCTCGATCCTGTCCAGCATCTCCAACAACCTGCCATCATATGAGGCCAGTGGATGGGTGTGGCGTATTGGTGGAGGCTGGACCACTTGCTCCACTTGTGGCTCTGAAGAGGAAGATGCTGCCGGTTCATCAGGTGCTTCTGCTTCTTCTAGGATCAAAATTGAAACCAATGTCACTATCACATACACAAACACTCTCTCTTACCACAAACAATGCATTACTGTGACTTACCATCAAAAGCAGCAGCAAAGACCTCCACCGGGAGCTCACTATCCATATTGGATACCCCCCTGACCTCGCCCACATCAATCACATCCAACGAGTCCTGCTCCAGGGGGGTATATTCCAAACTGGATGGGATAGGCCCCCTCCCGGTGGACATGCTGTGGTTGTACCGGTCAGTCATCTTCCTCTTCAGTCCAGTTTTGAAGTCTGACCACCTACAAATTTAATCAAAAATAAATCAACATGAGATATGTGCACCACTGTGCTAGTGAACATCATTACTACGTTACATTTCCTAGTGTGGGTGATATTTTTTTTTTTATGCATACGTTTGACACACACACATTAATGTCTCCATTATGAGGCATTTCAGTGTCTCATCTCATTCATTAGGCTGCTAAATGCACATACATATATCACTATGCAGAAATGACAGCAGCCATGGGCAAATTATCCACCTCCACCTGTTGTGAAAATACACATCCCACCATAGCTTGACAGTGTTGATATTATGAATTAATTTAATTATGGGAAGGCATGTTGGGATGTGTAGTTTCTCAACAGCTACATGTGCACAGTTTGGACATCCTGATTTCAGTAGCATCATATGGAACATGTTACTACACCTCTTTTTCAACAACACACTTTCTGTTGTCCCATCACATACTTCACAGGAGCAGAACTGTGCCCATAACATCACATCACACCAACATACCTCCCAACAGTCCCGATTTCAGTGGGACAGTCCCGATTATCAGGGCCTTTCCCGCTGTCCCTCCAGCGACCGGCAGTGTCCCGCGGTGAGGGGGGGCTGTTGGGAGTCCCCCCTGTCGGCTGCTAGGCAGCGGTCAATAAACGCTGTACGCATGCGCACAGCGTCTATTCCCGTAGCCAGGGGGCTGGGGGCATGGCTAGAGGCTCATAGAGCCTCTGGGTCATGCCCCAATAGCGGCAAAATTGGGGCGTGGCCCCGCGAGTATAGGCCATGCCCCCGAAATTAGGCCACGCCCCGACATTTCCAACGCGCCTACGGCGCGCATCATCTGGCTCCCGCCACGGAATCTTCAAAAGTTGGGAGGTATGCACCAATGGTGCATGATTCATATATTTATGTGGGTTATTAGACATGGTTGTGTATACATGTGTCATTGAAGTGTAGCACTATCTACAACACACACCTTTCTATTATTCTCAAAACATACATGTAACATATGTACACACATATGACATTATCAGGGGGAGAAACACACTTGCCTTTTCTTCACTGATGCCAAATCTCTTCCCACTGTTTACACCTGGTTCACTTCCTCTGTGATTTTCTCCCAAAGCTTTCTCCTTGCACTGCCAACCAGCTTCTTGGTAGCCAATTCTATCCATTCTCGTGCTCTGGGCACTAAAATTCTCATCTCTGCCTCTTGAAATGCAGGGTTTCTCTCTTTGGTGGTAGTATCCTGCTCAGTACTCGGCCTAGATGTTGCAGGTCATTTTCTGGTGGCCCCAGTTCTCTCACTATGCAGCTGCTGGGTCACACATGTTTGGAGAGATAGAACCTTGTTCTGGCTGGTTGCTTGGCCCTTGTGGTGCTGGTGGCATTGCAGCAGTGCCTGTTAGTGAGGGGCCCCCTTGCTCTTGGGCCCTCCTTCTCCGCTCCTGCTCCCTCTGCCTCAAAGTGTCAAGCAGGGATTCTGCTCTTGCTCTTTGAAGGGCGTCCTCAGCTGCGGAATCATCTGAGCTAGACATGTTTGCAGCAATTATGGCCTGCATCTGACTGGATATTTATATGGTAAACTCCCTCCTTGAACAAGGGGGCGTATATTTTCCCCCGCAATGTAGTAGCTAATTTACGCTGATATTTCCCGCCAATATTTCCCGCCGATAATTCCCGCTTAAATTACGCAGGTCTCAACGCACCTGAGCATTCACCTGTACATGCACATACACAGGTTGTTGACCATTGTGTGCTACATGGTTAAATGTGTGCACATGTCACTCCAATGATGAGTGTTTTCAGGTGGTCTCTGTTGGAGTACGTGTATGCTTTCTTAAACAAATTTAAAAACATACCAACGTTACAATGCTTTCCTTACATTTGTTATGAGTAATAATTTGTCATACACCAACATGTTGTATGTGCGTTGTTATCAGCGTATGCAGGCTCGGACTGGCCTGGCGGGGAACCGGGGGATTCCCCGGTGGGCCCCTTTGATTTATAACCCCGCCCAGTTTAAAAACAAGGCGGGGCCTAAAGCTATCCATCATACGCCGCCGGGTAGTCAATAGCTTTCCGCTATGCTACTAGCGGATGACTTACCCGGCAGCAGAGGCAGTGAGCAGTGAGCTGGTGGCAGAGGGGGCAGCTAGCAGTCTCCGGACGCCAGACAGTGCGCCGGACAATGCACACGCTGCCGCTGACATCGTCAGGCCGCAGCACACAGGCTTCCCAGCCTGTTGTTGTGTCTCTATGGCGATGGCCCCTCCGAAAATGGCCGCCGCCTTGTAGAAGACAGACACTAGAGGTACTGCCATACCTCTAGTGTCTGTCGGAGGAGCGCAGCGTGCCCAGCCAGCCAGAGTGGCGTAACTAATGCTCCGCAGGCAGAGCAGTGGTGTGGATGAGCCAGCGCCACTGGGACACATCCAGGGGCGGGCTGGGCCGGGGGGCAGAGTGCCATGTGCCCCCCAGGCCACTTCATTTATTAGGTCTGCGGGCCGACTGTCAGCGGCTGCTGGCCGCAGCTAGGCAATAGTGTTGTGCGCAGCCAGCAGCGCGGGAGAATGGCGCGGCCGACCTGGCATGGCATGGGACCAGCGCAGAGTGGAGCGTGAGACTGGCGCAGCTGGAAGCAGGGGGATGGTGCTGTCGGGCACAGGAGATCGGTGCTGGTCGGAGCAAAAGACTGGTGCGGAGGGGACCAGCAGCACTTGCACGAGACTGGTACAGCTGGAAGCAGTGGGACGGCGATGTCAGGAGCAGATCCACGGTGCAGCACAGGGGGAGCAAGAGACTGGCACCACTAGGAGCTGGGGAGCGGCGCTGGTGGGAGCAAGGGACAAATGCAACAGGTACATTATAACAGTGTGGCAGCAGGTGTGATCAGTTAGGAGGAGTACAAACTATAAGTGATGCCTGTCAGCCTTTCAAACTCCTGCTCTCCATCAACTACCCTTATCTCTCTCACCACCGACTCCCCCCCATCTTGGCCTCTATTTTGCTCTCTATCCATCCCCTCTCTCTTTCCTTCCTTTCTCACAGTCTCTATTTTTTTTCTCTCTACCTAGCACTTTCTCTCCCTCCCCTGACACCCCTCTCTCTCTTTCCTTGACACCCCCTGGTTAGGTCTAAATTGAAGTGGGCTTAGGGACCTCCTGACATCATAGGGTAGGAGAGGGGATGGAGAGAGGAAGAGCAAGCTCGGAACAAGGGTCCCAAACGGACCCATGCGGGCTCGCTTTGCTCATCCCCCTCTTCTAAAGTTCTAGTTACGCCCCTGCTGGTGCTGCTACCAGAGGGGTGTACGGTTGGTGAGTGAGTGGGAGCTTTTACACAGTTTTTGTTAGTGCAATACTTAGGTAATATTAAGCCTGTGGTTTCCAGTTATTATACGGGAGCCTGTGGTGTCCTATTTTTATACGGGGGAGCAGCCTGTGGTGTCCTGTCATTAAACAGGAGGAGGAGCCTATGGTGTCCTGTTATTATACAGGAGCAGCTGCCTGTGGTGTCCTGTAATTATACAGGAGGAGCAGCTTGTGGTGTCCTGTTATACATTTAACGATGTGCTGTTACTTATGGGCCAGTGCTCTGGACTTGCCCCCCAGGCTATAAGTTGCCAGCCAGCCCCTGGACACATCACGGTAATGTGACTAAATGTGCGGCGCTAGGAGTGTACATGCGCCGCTCCCGCTTCCACCCTGCCCGCTACCCTTCCACTGTGGAGCTGTGGCATGAACGGTGCGGGAGCCTGACCCTCAAAGCGGCCTTAAGCTAGAAGCAGGAGATGGGAGATGGACCATCGCTGCTCGCAGTTGCCGGGAGGCCGGAGCTGGCAACCAGAAGTATAGGTAAGGAGCTGGAGGCTTCCTTTCTATAGTGAGGGTGATCCAGCCTCTACTGATTTACGAGGTGTAGAAGTTCTGAGGGGCATGTGGAGACATTTTAGAAGTAGCCCATAAGACAATTTGGGTCTGTTTTTTATTACTAAAATGTAATGTGTGTTTTTTATTGCAGTGCACATGTGGCTCTTGAAGTATATGATGTTGCGAGGTGGGAAGGAAGCGCTGCTGAATTTGAAAGGACTGGCCGTACGCTGGTTGACTGGGAGTATTCAGCCAATCAGCATCTGGCCAGTCTTTTCAAATTCAGCAGCGCTTCCCGCCCGCCGCCTGGCAAATAGCACTACAAGCTCCCTGCAGCAGGGTCTGGCCAGCTCTGTCCAGGCAGCGGGGATCCGGGCAGTGGCAATTGGGAGCTTGTAGCGCTATTTTCCTTGCGGGAAGCGCTGCTGAATTTGAAAAGACTGGCAGAACGCTGATTGGCTGAATTCTCTCAGCCAAACAGCGTCCGACCAGTCTTTTCAAATTCAGCAGCGATTCTGCCTGGCAAATAGCGCTACCAGCTGAGCTCCCAGCCCACACTGCCCGGACCCTGCTGCCTGCATGGAAAGGGGGAGGGGGGGCAGTGAATTATTTTGCCATGGGGCCCAGGCTAATGTAAAGACGGCCCTGGTAAGAATGGTTTTGTTCCAAAGTGCACAGTATAAAAGAGGAGGAGAATAAGGAGGGCAGTGAGAAGTTAAAGGGTGAGGCTGGTAACACATGAGAATACAATAAAATAATAGGAAGGAACATTATTAGAGACAGGGATCCTCTGAGCAGAGTGAAATGCTCAACGATTTATAAACTATATACTATTGAGATGTTGAACAATTTTTCTTTAGGGTTACTTAAGGCTACATTACCACCTATTGTTACTACACCCCTTCCCCACCCCAGAGCTGCAGCAGCTGCTCCATGCAGTATTTTTCTCAGACCTCGGGTGTTCATCATCTGACCATCCTGGCTGAGAACCAGCGCTGGGTGACGCTGCAAGAGAATGAAGCAAGTGGGAAGGCCAATCACAAGCTGCCTACTGAAAGGTTCTGCCATATAAGTAACAATGCAGTGTTACCAACCCGCAAGATTGACCCCAACTTCAGCATCTTCTTTTTAAATTCTTAAACAATTGGTGGATTCTTAGTAAATAGAGAAATCTGTCTTTTAGTGATGTAAATAGTTTAGAATAAATGTAGGAATCAAAAAGGTGTCTAATCCATAACCTCTCCCACTGTCATGGATGCCTTCCCGCCCCACTGTCATTTCGTTCTGGATCCACCCCTGGGTATTACGGTGTGTGACATAATGTGTAATTGGCATTATGGTGTGTGTCATTATGTGTATTGGGCATTACGGTGTGTGGCATTATGTTAAAGGGTATTACGCTGTGTGGCATTGTGTTTAATGGGCATTATGGTGTGTGGCATTATGTTAAAGGGCATTATGATACAGGAAAGGCATGGACAGGCGCACCTCTCTGGTCAGGAGGCCACACCCCTTTGGTCAGGAGGCCACACCCCTTAAAATGACCCCGCCCCTCGGTGGGCCCCTATGAGTGCATTTCCCTGGTGGGCCCTTTATACCCCAGTCCGACACTGAGCGTATGTATTAGTAGATGGTTGCGTGTATAATTTTTCGCACACTGTATATACAGTACGTCTCTCTACATTGAAAGCGTAATGTATATTATGGTGTGCATATCGGAACGGGCCGCGAAAGTTTTTATTCGCATACATATTGTTAATGTAAGATGGATTAATAAAGTTAAAAATAAAAAAAAGGTTTTAGACCAATCAGCAACCACCAAAAGTTATATATGTACCTGCAATTAATAACTGCGCCATTGCCAATATGTCTTCAGCAAGGGCTAACCCCTTTTCCACTGCGGAGCTGCTGGCGTTGGTCCAAGTCATGGACCAGCGCCTGGGGCCCAGGGGCCCATATGTGTCCAATGCTGAGAAGCGGCGGGCATATAACGCTGCCCGCCACTTATTCTACTCCCGGACCCACGTCCAGAGAAGCCTGGGGCAGGTGGAGAGGTGCTGGTCGGACCTGCGCCGCCGGCAGCCAGTGCTTCTATGCACACTTCGGCAGCATATTAGCAGATGTAAGTATATATTTATTCTCAAATATGTATGCGTTTTTTTAGCAGTGGTTTCAGGAATTACTTTTAAAATGTGCATGTGTATGTGGGTATATGTGGGTATATGTGGGTGTATGTGGGTGTATGTGGGTGTATAGGGGTGTATGTGGGTGTATAGGGGTGTATATGGATAAGTTTGGATTTTGTGTGTAGTAGATCTTAAAATTGTCATGGGAAATTTTAAATATAAATGTATCATTTATATTTATATGACCATGACTAATGTAATTTTTTCTTTCACTTTTCATGAAACGCAACATTCAATATCGATACCATCAACATGAACATTTCAGCACGCGCAAGGGCATGCATGAGGGTCAGAGAGGAGGCCCAGCTGCAGGAGGCCCAGCTGCAGGAGGAGGATTTGATGGAGACCACCTTGGGGCCTGCTGGTACCCACACCATCTCCCCCTCCACTTCCACCAGCCAGTCTCCCACCCCCAGCCACTCACCCACCCCCAACCACTCACCCACCCCCAGCCACTCACCCACCCACCCCCAGCCAGGCATCTGCCGTCAGCCACTCACCCACCCCCAGCCACTCACCCACCCCCAGCCAGGCATCTGCCGCCAGCCACTCACCCACCCCCAGCCAGGCATCTGCCGCCAGCCAGGCATCTGCCACCAGCTAGTCAGCTGCTACTGGACACCCATCCAGTGAAGAACAGGATGGCAGAAGTAGCCGTAAGTAAACAATGTGGCAAATGTTTACATAAACATTTCTACACATAAACAATCACAACACCCACATATGTGTATCCAACACCATCATTAGTTGCAACATATCAATGCAGTGAGAGCCATAGCTGTGGCCTGGCCTCCTCCAGGAACAAAGGTCCCCTTGGTGTATTTTCAGAGTGTGGCCACGCCTCACCCCTTAAATATTTGACATAACAGTACATCCAATGACATATCCTACAGTAGTGGTGTTGAAGTTATGTGGGCCCAGCTGTTGTGTAACTACACTTCCCAGCATGATGTGCAACATTAATTTATAGATTGGTTTGTTAATAGTGTGTGAGGCCATGCGGATGCATGCTTTACAAACATAGCTGTAGGCCTATAATTTGTACAGCAATGTCCTACATTTAAAATAGTAAGGAGTGCTTAAGCCGCAACAATGTCATTACCCTTAAATAGCACAGCCTAATTGTGAGGTTAGAGGTGAGTCCCCCAGCACAAACCTCTCAATTGGGATACAGCATACATTCATCCAAGAAGGAGGAATTTATTTCATGTTATGTAATATGTACAGTATGTGTAGGTAAACATATTCGTATTTAGTACCGTGTTTACAGCAGACCCATCTTCAATGTACAGTAGTTGAAAAATTTATGTGGCCTTCACACTTAACACACAACTTGTTATTATGTTAAAAGACAACAAACATTTGTGTATATTATATATTCATTATTATTTTCTTCCCCTTCACTACAGACACTGAACAGCACCAGGATGAGGTGGACCGGATAATGAGGGAAATCTTCCTGACCCTCCTATATTTATATATTCTTTTTGGCCAACTGGAGGCCCACATTTAATGTTTTTTACAAGTTTAAAATTTTTGTTAAAAAAAAATAAAAGTTCATGTACAGTTAGAAGTTGCCTGTGTTGTTACTCATAAATATGTTTGAGGGTTTGTAAGGGCAGGTACATACAGATGTGTAATATCATACCCCTTTCACACTGCACTTTTAAAACTGTATTTTACCGTTTTTTTTCCATTTTAAAACGTTTAAGGCTGCAGTGTGAAGGTGCCAGAGTTGATTTACCGGTTAAAGTTAACTGGTATTTCCACACGTTTAAAAAGCAGAGTCCTACACGTTTCAAAGCCGTTTTGTAGGCAGTGTGAATGGCTCTATCTGAAATCTAACCCTTCATTAAAAGGTGATTTTTATTGGACCCAACAGTAAAAATGATCCACGATAAAACAAGACAATTGCTCGTACCGAATGAGTAAACTCTCTGGGCTGGTTATAGTGTGACCAACTCATCCCTTTAATCCGGGACACATATTAATTACACAGGTTCTGTGGCTGGCTTTCACCTGGTTTTAAACTGCCACACCTCAAGACTCCATTTCACCTGGTTTTAAACTGCCACAGAACCTGTGTAATTAATATGTATCCCGGATTAAAGGGATGAGTTGGTCACCATAGCTGGTTACCACATGGCATCAAATATATACCAGGCAAATGCTGCTCACAGATCCAATGCGGGCTTGCTTGTCCTTCCAAGGCACTGCGGCTGACAAACGCTGGATTGCGCTGAAAGATGCAGGAGGCAGTCGGAGGGTGCACACCGGCTGGAAGTGGTGATGGACAGCAGGTTAGTCGGAGCGAGCGTCACAGGCTACTGTGACACCTCGCCCGACATCGGGTACGGGGAAAGAGGACATAATCCATACCTCCCAACTTTCGACCTGAAGAAATAGGGACCCGAAAAGGGGCGGGGCGTATGCAAATGAGGTTGCGGCTTATGCTAATTAGCCGCAACCTCATTTTCATACGAGAATAGAAGCTGTGCGCATGCGCACATCGTCTATTCTACTAGATTGGGGGGTCTCCCAACTGCCACCCCCCGCAGCGGGACAATGCCTGCCGCGGGTGGGACAGCGGGACAGGACCCGAAAATCGGGACTGTCCCTCTAAAATCGTGACAGTTGGGAGGTATGCATAATCGCAAGATTACAGTAAAGGTAGTACAAAAACAGCTACAAAACATTGTGTAGAAATATACCTATACAACCATTCACATACATATGTCGGTCATATGGAAAAAGTAGGGATGGCCATCAGTGCAGATGCCATCGATGGTTGCCATCGATGGCAATTCTGCACCCAGCCATCGATAGTGGCAAACTATTTGATGGATAACCATCGATAGTTTTAGCTATCGATGGTCATCCATTATATTTCACTAAATGGCCCGTGAGCCAATCAGAACACGGGGGCGAGACTTCCGGTTGTCGTCGGCGGAGCTATGCCCTGTGTCCTGGCACCTTGAAAAAATAAAATAAAAAAGGAAACATCGCTTCTCCTTTGCCATTGATGTAGGGAAACCATCTGGTACTCCCACATCGATGGCAAAAGTATTCGACATCGGCCACAAACCATCGATGATTTTTAATCATCGATCGTCGATGGCCATCCCTAGGAAAAAGGTAGTTTCAATGTAAGGTGATAACAAGTAGAAGGCTCATATACTGTCTAGGTGCTCATTTCAGGGGTAGTACCTTAAAACTGATGGACTAGAGGCCCATCTCAGTGGATGGAGAGGGATCTATATGCATTCCATGGGGACCATCGAAGGGCATGATTGGATGGGCCATTGGAGAAGAGTAGGCCCACAGTTTTTTTATTCATAGTGAGAATGTACTGCATGTTCAACCTCTGACAGGGTAGGTACTTGGGGGGGAACACCAATGTTGTGCAATCAATAACCTAGTCGATATCAGTATATGGCCCATTACATACTTATGACCCGGGAAAGAGCACCAAAGTAAATATGCAGAAGAGCGAGTTTAGGTAGAGAAAGTACATGGTAGCCTAAGACCTCCGATATAAGGGCGAAAACTGCTGACCAAAGGGGCACAAGGGCAGGGCAGGACCGCAAAGTATGATACAATTACCAACGCCACCACAATTACGCCAGCAGGTATTTGAGTGGAACGGCCAGATAGAGTGAAGCCTGGCAGGGGTAAGATATAGCTGGTGTAGCAATTTCTAAAAATGTTCTGTGCTCCATTTCTAATCAATCTAGTCAGATCGCTTAGAAATGGGGCTGCGTGTATATGTCCTTTTATGATGCCCAGTATGTATGCCCCTTTATGATCTAAAGCAGGCATGTCCAAACTGTGGCCCTCCAGCTGCTGTGAAACTACACATCCCAGCATGCCTTGCCATAGTTTTAGCATTCCCTAATAGCAAAATTGTGGCATGATGGGACTTGTAGTTTCACAACAGCTGGAGGGCCATAGTTTGGACATGCCTGATCTAAACTTTGTTATTTTAATTAAATAATAAACAACTATACTGCTAATTCCTTTCACACCGGCCACCAATGAAGCCTGGCCCCAATTCACACCAGAAGCAAATTCCCAGACAATAAAAATAATTACAGGACCCCAGCAAGTTACTGCAGAAGGTCATCACATGACATATGAAGTCACAGGCATGGCAGCATTGTGGAGGAACACAATTATTTGACAGGTCTAAAATAACAGACAATTGAACAGATTTGAATTACAGACTGAGATTAGAAAAGTCATCAGCCTGATCGTCAGCAACATGGAGTCGCGACCCCATGCTGAGAAGCTTGGGACCCAGTTTAAGAACCACTGGTCTAGATCAATTCTAATATATTCAAAATACATTGTTTTTAGTAGGATTTTTTTTTGTATCCTACCCAAGTAAGTATTTGTTTTTTTTGTTTTCAGGGCAAACTACTTTAGTTTGGCAGCATACTGACAGCATGCTACTACTGGGAACAATAAACAAAAATAAAGAGACTCACTGAACCACTGACTCATCCATTGTTAATGTAATGCTGATAAAGTAACACCACATAATATATTGCTACAGAGGCGCAAGTTCATCCCAGTAGCCCAGAGGCAAGTCAGAGTTTGTAGCCCCCTCATAAAAGAAAATGGTAAACAAATGTGGTGTGTGTGTGTGCTTTTGTGTTTATATAACACCACATATGACTTACAGAATTTTATAGATAGCACTGTCAGCTGATCTACAGGGATTCTAGCCTGCGGTGAATTGGCAGGATTTCAGCTATGCTGTGTGTCGATGGCCGATGGGACAATGTAAGACTGCCAAGATTCAGCCTTCTCCAGCGTGCAGAATCAGCTTACACTGGTGGGTCCCATTTCACAGTCCTGCAGTGGCATGTGCACCCACATTTGCTGCAGTGCAGGCTGAGCAGTACCAGGCAGGTACATGCCGTCCTCTCCCCTAGTGCAGGTGTTATCAGGGCTCCGGAGACAGGATCGATTAGCTCTGCAGAAGCAGCGGGTGCACTGCAGAGCTCCGTTGGAAGAGCATCGGTCACTCTTGGATCCTGCTGTGAACCACACAGGTGCTGTTGAACATGCAGGTGTCCCTTCGGGGCATGGAGCTCGGAGGCAGAGCCTCCCTTGCCTCTGGGAGTTACGCCCCTGTATTGCTACATCAACCTATTTTTTATAGTGATACCTAATATGTTTTCATCAATTATATTCAGGAAATATCTGGCCTAATGTATGCAGAGTATCAAATTTATTGAGTGTTCTTTAACAATTATACATGCAAAATATGTATATTCACCTATATGCTAAACTGTATGCATCTTATGATGTGACCAACTCTACCTATGTGTTTTCAACAAGTCACCAGAATTGGTGTGAACTTGCACCTACCCTATACTAACTAACTACTCATTGCCCACAACTGAGTTGACAATGAATCTTGGTGCATTAGAACACCCCATACTTGCGTGTGACCCTTTCCTGAGGATCCGTAGTGTGAAATCTTGCACGATGCACTCCACAGGTCAACTCTGCACCAGGTCTAATGTTTATTAATAAGAGTAATATAAGTCAATTTACAATATCTTCTCTACATGGAGAACAAAGGGCCTTATTATGATTGACTGCGAAATTCAGTCGCAACCCCCCACACGCCTGTTAAGGGATGATTCATATAGTCATCCATTCCCAGGCATGTAGAAATCATTCGATAGTCGGTGCCCATCAAATGATTTTTCCAGCGCTCGCAGTTCAGAGACCCCCTCACCCGCGTCACGGCCTCATTAGCATGAGAACACCCAGTGTTCTCATGGGAACGCCCATGAAACGCCAGGCGTTTCCATATGCTAGTGGGGCTCGCAATGCTATGCACCCTACATATGAAATGCAACCCTACATATCCAATGCAATGCACCCTACATATGCAATGCAACCCTACATATCCAATGTAATGTACCCTACATATGCTATGTAGGGTGCAATTCTGTTTGCTGTGGCTGCACGCACCGTGTCTGCACATGCGCAGAAATGAATCTGCGCATGCGCACACCATCAATCAGAATGAGGTCCAAAGTCTGAAAGCAGCAGGATGATATTTTGTGCAAACAGTTTCCTTCATTGTTCAATATCTTTCCTATAGTTCTTGCCCAATAATTTGGCATTTAAAGGGCATTGTGGTGCCAGTTTCAGCTATAGTGGAATGGTTACACATGGCGGAACTATATCATCCAACATCCTGATTTCCCAACTCTCCTTAAGAGTCATATAATTGGAACACATCATTTTAGGGCTTCCAGAAAATTTTAGTAATAAAATATTGTTGCATTGATCTGTTCACAGTCTGACATGTTAGTTCGGGAGAGGAAGTTTTGATGTAGGGAAAAACATGAAGCATAACGCTCTCTGCACTGCCAGACCGAACAGTTGGCAGGACATGATGGTGTTTTTCTTTGTAGCCAGTGCCGTAACTAGACATTTTGGTGCCCAGAAAAGGAAATTGTGCTCTCCATACTCAAATAGGGCCAGTGCACGCTGAAGGTGCACATCACAAATGTATGGGCATGGCCACATAGTAGTATCAATTCACATTACACCACACAGCAGTGCCACTTGTACATATTGCACCCTAATACCCCTTTCACACTGCAAAAAAATCCCGGGCAGGGCCGTCTTTTCGTATGGGCTTAATGGGCACTTGCCCAGGGGCCCCAGGTGTATAAGGGACCTATGCTGATAGCTGAGGATCCCCTTTTTCCAGGGATACCAGAATTTTGAAAATCGGCCCTGGGGAACTGGAGATATCCAACTTCAAAGCAGCAGTCCACATCCGACCTGTTAATTGCAATTAATTCCAGTCATATTTCTCAGGTTTCATAACACAGAGTTTTTCTGAGTGTATATTCCAAAAGCTGGGACTCTCCTCTTTCTGTTGACACTAGGGGCGTGTCTCTATCATGCCGAGAACCAGAGATATAAGCCTTCCAGCAGCCGGTCCCTGCTCCAGCTCCAAACATCGGGTGTACAGTTTTATAATTTTGTCAGTGGATTGCTCTGGCTCCTGATCTCTGATCCCCAAGTTCCCAGCACCTCCTGAAAGTTGGGACTCTAGGTTTTTATACTATTGAAGGCTAAGAAATTTATTTCCAGATAATGGAGATATCTGCAGTCAAACAAGCTGCCCTTCCACCGGAAAATGAGGAATATTAAGCCCACTCCATTATCCAACCCTCCCCTGCGTAAAAGACACCCCATACCTCCCTGGAAGTCATTTACAAGGGACCCTTCATTCAGCTCAGTGCCCCCTTCCACTCGTTAGTGTTCTCCCTCCCACCACCTGTGCAGTACAGGAGTAATTAGCAGAAGTTACTGCTCGAGGTCCTACATGTTGAATGGAAGATAGAGCACCCTCAGCCGTCCGTGGGACATCAAAGCTGCTGCTGATAGCACCCCCCACTCCTAGGAGGGGAGAATGTGTAAGGGCCCCAGTGCATTGCTTTGCCCAGGGGCCCACACTGCTGTTAAGACGGCCCTGATCCCGGGCGGACCTCGGGTTTTTCTCAGTACACCTAGGTGAGTGTGTGGTGTGAATGGGACATTTTGAATACCCCGGCAAAATGTGAGACAAATTATGAGTATCCCAAGGTCTGGTCCAGCACCCCTCCCCTATATGGAATCATCCCTATTTCCCCCAGGAAATAGACTTACTGTATGTCCAGTTTTTGGCAAACAATACCAATTGATAGGTTCAGACATGTGAAGGGTCAATTTACTCCATTGTCATTTACTGACCTTCAAACTCATTGGTCAATCCCTGCTTCCTCTCAATACTAATACCTTCAGATTATGAGTTTTGTTAATTCCCAGATCCCTGCTAGTAATCTAATGGTGTGTGCACACGGATACAATCAGCATGAGATTTTGACTATATAGTCAAAATCGCATGCTGATCGTATGCAGGTTGTTTGCAGATTGTACACAGATCGCACAGGTTTTATACCTTACGATCCCAATGCGCGCTCTTGTGACAGCACAAATCGACAGACAGGGCTGCAATGACTATATAGTGCAAATCGAATGTAGATAGCATGAATTGTATGTAGATCAGGGCTGGGCAACACCGGCCCTCCAGATGTTAGTGAACTACACATCCCAGGATGCTTTGCATTAGTTTTGCTATGTGGCCATGCTGAAACTGATGCAAGGCATGCTGGGATGTGTAGTTAATCAACATCTGGAGGACCGGTGTTGCCCAGCCCTGATGTAGATAGTACAGAGTAAGCAAAGATTGTATAGCAGTTGAATTCGAATAGCATGGGAATTTCACTGTGTGTACATACCATTAGAATGCTCTCTCAATTTGCCTTTGTGCATTCTCTGTTGGTCAAAAAGGCAACATTTCTGTTGTGTACCATTCTATACTGGCCCCTACTCCTCCTGTCAGGGAATCCCAAGAATTAGCATGGGAAGCTGTTCCTTCAATCCATATTGATGATGAGGGATGGTCCACCATTAGGTCAAGAATTGATAAATCTTCTATTAGTTTGGCCATTAGAGATACATCCTACAAGGTCTACACAAGATGGTACTTGATATTGGCTAAACCACTGAATTTTTCCAACTTCCCGAATCCTCACGATTCTGTTGGAGAAACTGTGGTGAAGTTGGTACTTTCCTTCAGACTTGGTGGTCTTGCCCATTTATAAATAAATATCTGGAACCAAGTGTGGGGACTGTTGTCAAAAGCAGGCTTTATCAAGGCAAGAATAAAGCCTTGATGAAGCCTGCTTCAGACAGGAGAAACATGTGTCGGACTCTGTGGAGCCCTGACTAATGCCGTACTTTAATTTAAATGTATAACAAGAAAACAATGTATATGTGATTGACTTTGAGGGGGCGTGTCCTAGGGACTTAGAAAAAGAGCAGACAGGGATATAACTCTCTCATTCGCAATAATCCCACTGCTTAGGAGGGACATAGAGGGACAGAGGTGGTAATACCAGAAAGGTATTATCCTTTGACTATTACCTAAACAGTGTTTAGAAATAAAATAAGATCTAAACACCACATTGTACCACATTGCAATTCTTGGAACCAACTGCTATCTAGTAAGATATACTGCCAAGGGCTGCAATAAATAATCAATATCTCAGCCCTCAAAGCAGGAGAACAACTCCACTCTTCCTGTGCAGCTAGGTGATATAATAACAACCCAATCACCTAGCACATGAGCACAAAATACATTGGGCGGTATTCAATGAGCCTGATTCGCCATGTTTTTATGGCGAATTTGTGCTGTTTGGCAAATTTTTGACTAAAACGGTAAATCACCCTATTCAATGACCAGATGGCGAATACATTTGAAGGTTTTTTTCACCATGATTCACCGAGTAGCAATCGCTATCTTTTTATGGTGAAGTGGAATGTGAACTTTTAAAATAAAGTGTTTTGTTTTTTACATTTGATGTAAAAAAATCAGGAACTTTATTCCGAGAAGGGGCATGCTATTTTTATTCATGTGCTGTAAGCACATGAATATATATTTAATTTAAAAACAAATATATATTTTTTTTTTACACAGCAGCCAGCAGGGGGCGCCGGAGCCGAGCCACTCATTAGATATTCATATATTCACTGCACCCGATCCTTACATATGCACGATCGGGTGTAGTGAATATACCCGGTCCCCTGCTGGCACCCCCGGGGGGCAGCCTGTGCTGCCTGGCACCCGGGGAGCCCACCTCCCCCCCACATACGCCCATCTTTCTGCCTGCCGCCGTCCTCAGTCCGCCGCAGGAGCTCATATTCGCCGGTCAGGGGCAGCGAGCCCCTGACTCGTTGAATACCGGAGCCGGCAAGGCTCCGGAACGTGGCGAATGTGCAGCGAATCCTAAACCGGATTCGCTGCACCTCGCCGGTATTCACATTGAATACCGCCCATTGTATCAACTGGCGCAGCCCTGCAATAAATACTGCCAGGGAGCTCTACAATAAGAGAAACACAGTATATAAATATTAGTTACACTGTAACAGCAGGCGCAACTTCAGATACAAACTGCGCCTGTTTATTTGAACACAATACCACGCATATCCCTCTATAAATCTCCCAGCCCAAAGGACCAATAAGGGCTAAAATCATACTATAATTTATAGCTACAATCAATTAGCATATTAGCCTATACCCCCCATTCAGTGCAACCTGCGCTCTGTGCCAAACCAACAGAGTTACATAACGGCAACATAGCCCTAGATATATATGTAAAAACCAGAGATTGCCTCGCACAGTCAATTTTTGAAATGGCCAAGCAGGACTTAACATTTTAATTACTATTTTCCTCACTTATTTTTCAACACTAAAACCCCTACACACCATGGGCGGGATGTACTAAAGGGAAAATGCGGTAAAACGGGGGACACTGGCAGCCGCCGGGAGGTGACGGAGACCCCCGCAGACCACATCACAGATATCGTGGGGGTCTCCGTCACCGCAACCCGATGCTAGCCGCATATGTTAGTACATATGCGGCAGCATCGCGGCGGCTGTCAGGTGAAGGGCGGCGATGTATATTAATACATCCCGCCCCATTTATGTTGTTAGTGATTGTTTGTATTTTTAACCTCTTCATTTCACCGTGTCTAAAAATTGCTTTATGACCAAGAGTTTCAGATAATAAAAGAAAAACGCAAGGGTTATTTTTAAGTAAATATACTGTATTAAAATATTCGGGTACAGTTTCTGTACAAATTGGTGTGCATCTACCTCTGCAACCCCATTCCCCTTCTTCCTAAACTTCTCTATCAATGTGCATACATACTCTTTATGGACAGTGCCATCTGTAACATATATTTGTATTTTTGGGGGTTTACATTTTTCAAATGGTACTTTGTTTGCACCATCTATTGTATAACCCTTTTCCAAATTATTCATAATACAAATAAAATAATTGTTTTAAAAAGTAGAATACCTAATATACAAAGAAACTTAAAGCTGTAACTGGTGTTGGGGGCAAGAACCAGACAGCTAGAATCCATAACCAGAGCTAAGCTGTTAGTCTTGTACATGGCCAGCTTCAGAGGAAATAAAGAGGAAAGGAGACCCATGGTAAGTACACAACAGTCAGTGAAAACCACTGATTTAGTACATTCTCTATAAGTATAGGCAGAAGCTAATTAGTTGCTATGGGCAACTTCATTGCTTAGAACGTTTAATATGTTTCCCCCCTTTAAGAGAGAATTTTATTCATAGTGGATCATATACTGGTATTTAACCCTTTAAGTGCCAATGTTGCTGTGAGATATCCTCAAAAGATCTGCTAACAATGCCAGTGTCACTCACAGCGACTGTTCTTTTAGTATAAATAAATACAAATGCAGCCAAGTCAATTCATTGAAGTTTAGTTAAATATTGCATTAAAATAAAAGAACATTTGCTGTGAGTGATGCTGGCATATTAAGTACGGTAGATATTTTGCACATCTCTCACAGCAATGTTGGCACTCAAAGGGTTAACAATCTTATAGGCTCAAATGTACCTGGGAGGTCTGATATGACTGAAAGTTAATGGAATTCAATGTTCATATAAATAGTAAAAGTTTGGACTCCCTTTAGGAATTATACACAGTGATGCTTATGAATATGCCTTCCTTATTTAACATTACATACCTATCTCGAAAGGTCTAGCTGTGCCCTACGATGAGCACTTGTAGTCTACCACTGCCATCAAAAGTTAACTTTATGAATACCTGACAATGTGAATTCAACCTAGATGGGGTCACCACAAAGCTTTGAAATATTTGCCAAAGGTGGAAACTTTGATACTGGCAATGGAGACCGTATTGCTAACACCATGTATAAATGGCGTAAGCTGTTTGCTAAATACAGAATGGATATCATAAACCCCTTTAGTGAGTGGGTAAGGGTTTATGAATCATTCTTAAATAGCAACCTTTGGGAGAGATGTATAAAACCTAAAGATGGGTACAAACTGGAGTGATGTATATCTGGACACTCAAAGTAAAATTGTAATTCACCATTGCAGACACCATTCAAAATGCTTCTCTTGAGGTGCCCAGAGATGGATAGATTTTGTAAACTATATGGCCCATTTTGACCAGTTGGAATGACCTGTTGTTTAAAAACTGTCCTTGTGTGGGCATGACAACGATGCAATGTGTGTACCTATCACTCGTTCATCTTGCTTGCTGAACCCTTCAGAATGCAGAAAGATATCGACCTGTCTTGAAGGATTTGACACACATATTTCCGTGTGTAGTCATGATGAAGGATGTGCCAGCAGGTCGAAACGCGTTGTTGAGGTGCCTTCTTGGCACTTTTTAACTGTCCTGTTTCTTGGTGTCCCTACTTTAAACTGGTGAGATATCCCGGGCTTACATCATCTACTCCCAGGGAGAAGTAAGGGATGAAAGAAGGCTTTTAATGGTGCTTTTTTTTTTTGGTGATTTATGTGAGAAATAAAAAGTTTTTCTTCATTGATCACTGGACGGAGATACGTTCTTTTCCTTTTAAAGTAAGCATACATGTAAGCACCTTGGAGGTCTTATGGGAGTGGGTGTGAGTCTGACCCCTAAAAGAAACCTTGATGTGTATGTCCACCATTTCATACATGCAAGCATACATGTGAGTTTATATCATCTTAGACTACATGTGGTGAACCTTAAAAGAACACAGAAGAGAGACACTTGGCTTTAAAGAGGAGTTTCTTCCATCCAATCCCAATTTTACTATTGTTATCCAGTATATTGGCTTACACCATTTATTTATATTGCTTCATTTTTATGGTCACGGAATGCGGTGAGAAAAACACTTATGAACACTCCCAACCATTTAAACTGGTTGGTCAATTGATGAATATGGACATATAATGAAAGATACGGTACATGCATTTGTTTATTAATTCATTCCACTTGAGGGACACTTTATTGAATGAAGGGTGGTTTTACACGCTCCGGCTGACGCCGGGCGATGAAATCCTGCACGGCCGAGAAGTAATGCCGTACACAGAAGTTTACAATGGTCGGGATGGCCACAGCCCGGCAGCCGTGACCATCCCGTGTGAATAGACACAATCCTGTCCATTGTTAACTACTGTGTACGGCATGGCTGCTTGGCCATGTTTCACATGTTACGGCTGACACCAGGCGGCGAAACCCCGCACAGCCAAAAGCCGTTCTGTACTCAGTAGTTAACAATGGACAGGATTGTGTCCAATCACATGGGACGGTTACAGCCCAGCTGCCAGGTTGCAGCAAGACATCCCCACTGGAAAGGACGGCTGCCAGGCTGTGGCTATCCTGACCATTGTAAACTTCTGTGTACGGTACGGTTTCTTGGCCGTGCGGGGTTTTGCAGCCCAAAGTCAGCCAGTGCATGTGAAACAGCCCTACGTGTATGTATGCATGTTCTTCGTATCTGTGTTTATATGTATGCTGTGTGCTTATTGTATGTATGAATGTATGTATGTGTTTGATCCCAATGCGGGGCCAAGAAATCGGGATCAGATGTGGGCGAACATATGCGATTTGCACTAATTTACTAGCAATTAATTTAGAGTGCATATGGTACCATTTGTGCACATCATTAGCTTTGGTCACTTTTCATGCGATTACAGTGATAAATCGCAGGAAAAGCATCCAAAAATCATGTGATTTACATGACGACCAGCTGCAGGAGGGATCGCAGCCAAGCCAGGCAGGCTGTGCACGGATTGCATGCCAGTAGCGCACGCAGGGGGGTTTCTGAGTACCCAGAGGTCCCCTCTTTCCAAGTGTAAAAATCAGCCCTGGGGAACCGGAGATATCTGACTTCAAAGCAGTGGTCCCCATCCAAGCCTGTTAATTGCTCTCCCCAGTCAGATATTTCAGTTTCTGTCTATCTTAGAGTTTTTCTGAGGGTATATTTCAAAAGCTGGTACTCTCCCCTTTGAGGGACACTAGAAGCTGGTCTTTACTGTGCCCAGAACCAGAGATATCAGCCTTCAAGCAGCTGGTTACTGCTCCAGCTCCACACACCTGGTATGTAGTTTTATATACTCGTTGGCGGATTGCTCTGCCTCCTGAAATCTGATCCCCAAGTTCCCAGTAGCATTTGGTAGGTGGGATTCTCTAGTTTTTAATTCCATTAAAAGCTAAGAAATCTAATTCCGGGAACTGGAGATATCTGCAGTCAAGTGAGCTGTCCTCCCACCAGAAAATTATGAATAATAAGCCCACTCCATTATACACCCCTCCTCTGCGTATTAAACATCCTCTACCACCCTGGAAGTTATGTATCAGGGCCCCTTCATTCAACCCAATGCCCCCTTCTCCCACCTCATCTTCCACCATCTGTGCAGTAAAGGGATAATTAGTGGAAATTACTGAGCCCTGCATGCTGAGTGGTTGATATAATACCCCCTACCACCCGCGGGGCATCAAAGCTTCCCCCACCCCTACCGCTGGAGGATCGGTAGGGGACACAATACATTGCTATGCCCAGGGGTCTACTCTGCTGTTATGTGTATATATATATATATATATATATATATATATATATATATATATATAGATAGATATATAAATATTTATTATTATTTATATACATTTGGTCTATCTATAATACTTTAACTGACCCGGCATATACTGGGTCACCTAAGTGTCCATCTCTGTGCTTTGCTCCGCCCCTCTGGAAACCCCCTTCTGAAAATCCTGCGGTTGCCCCTGCATACGATATATTGTATGCAAAACGACCACATACGTTATACCGCATGTGATCCTTCCACCCGGGAAGGTGCCGAGCAGCATAAAGGGGATCGCACACGACTTCTCTAACAGGAGAGGTTGCAGACTTAAATGCGACCTACTGTGAGGGTTACCTACCCTCCCGCATTCAACAGGAGGCTCCCATTTTTTACTGGAACCTCCCGCTGCCCCGTGAAGCCCCCTTCCCCTTTCGGATTTTGCTAGTGCCTCACCAAAAATCCGAACTGCGCATGTGCGTCTGAGACACGGCAGGATGAATCACAGTGCGCAACCTCTCGATAATTAAAAGCCGGCCACCACGGGGTTATTATGGGTAGCGGTGGCCATTCTGCATGCACTACACAGCACACCCGCTAGGATAGGAGAGCCAGGGGCGTAACTATAGCACCGCAGCCCCCGCGACCGGGGGGGGAGGGGGGGGGCACTATGCATGTGCGGGCGCCAGGGGCTGCAGTGCTATAGTTACGTTAGCTGCAATGTGAAGGGAGCAGGGGGCAGGGGGGCATTGAGGCGGCTGGGGGGACGGACGCTGCGGGGGAAGGAAGCTGCGGGGGACACAGAGGCGGCAATTACTTACAGCTGAGCCGGGCAGGGGGAGCCGTGAGCTGTCTGTACTGAAGAAAAAAAAGCCCATACAATGAATGGGCAGCCTGTGATTGGCTGTTGAGCGCTCTCTCAGCCAATTGCTGACTGGCTGAGAGAGCGCTCAGCCAATCACAGGCTGCCGATTCATTGTATGGGCTTTTTTTTTTTTCTTCCGTACTGACAGTGACAGCTCCCGGCTCAGCTGTAAGTAATTGCCGCCTCTGTGTCCCCCGCAGCGTCCGTCCCCCCAGCCGCCTTGCAGCGTCCCCCCCACCTACATTGACGGCTACCTGGGGGAGTGGCAGGCAGCGCAGATGGAGACCGGGGGCGCGGCGGGAGAATATAAAGAAATCTTATTCAAAAGAACGGGCGGCCGCTGATTGGCTGAGAGCTCAGCCAATCAGCGGCCGCCCGGTCTTTTGAATAGGATTTCTTCCTATTCTCCTGGTCTCCATCTGCGCTGCCTGCGGTCCTCGCCTGCCGCTCCCCCAGGTACCCACAGATATATCGGATCTGAACATCTAGACTGCGGGGGTTGGTGCGGCGGGCAGAGGGGCGGGTGAGTGGCTGGGCGCCCTCCCTTTAACGGCGGGGGGGGGGGGCGCCCAAAATGTAGTTAAGCCACTGAGGAGAGCGGAGGTCCGGCAGCTGGTGTGCTGGGCCAGGTCAGCAGACATCAGAGGCAGCGTACTTCAAAGCTGCTCTTCCACTCTGCTGAACCTCCTGTCACACTGACAGGCAGCAGCAGAGCATAATTATCTCTTCTCCCTGGCGATCCCCAGTGCTGCTACTGCCAGTACTGCCATAGACATAAAGTACATCTACAGCAGACATCTTTCAGCCCAGGCTCCGCCCCCTTAGCAGGCCCCACCCCCTTGCAGTCCGTGGCTCCCACCGCATGGAGTGTGTAAATTTGTTTTACTGAAAGTTTCCCATTCTAACTAATAGCTTATTTTACTTATGTCCTCCTTCTAAAATCTCTGCACCTTTCTGTGCCTGTCTCTTTCTTTCTGTGGGCATTATGTGTCTAAGGGGCAGTACTATAGTCTGTGGGCATTATGTGTCTAAGGGGCAGTATTATAGTCTGAGGGCATTATGTGTGTAAGGGGCAGTATTATAGTCTGTAGGCATAATGTGGGAAATTTACTAAGAATACGAATACAAAAAATTGTATTCGTATTCTTACTATGAATGAATACGACTGCATACGGCTGTTTCAGCCGTATGCAAAGTCATGTTCCGGAGGGGAATTTACAAAGCAGTCAAATACGACTGCTTTGTAACCCTTCAATGTCGTATTAATTCGTATTAACAGCCGTATATACGGCTGCTAATACGAATTAGTACAGGCAGTCTGCACCGATCAGTCAGATCTGTTCAGGCTTCAGTGTAAAAAAAAAAATATAGAAAAATAAATAAATAAATAAAAAATCGGCGTGGGTTCCCCCCCACGGCTGTAACCAGCACCAGACTGAAAGAGCTGGGGCCAGGAATAAAAAATCAGGAAAACCGACAAATAGGGGTTCCCTGATTTTTTTAAATCAGCCCCAGGCTCCAGGTCCGGGGCTGGTTCCCAAAATACGGGGGACAAAATAACTAGGGGTCCCCCGTAATTTAAGAACCAGCCCCAGGCCAAACCAGCCAGCAGGGTAATGTCACAGCCGGGGGACACTTATTATATAAGGCATACTTGCCGACTTCTCTTGTGCCCTTTCCGGGAGAGGGCAGCAAGTTACAAAAACTAGGGGGCGTGGACATCAACCGTGACGTAATTTGGGCGGGGCCATGGGCGGAGTTAACCAAATTACTTTTCGATTCAAATTTTAAATCCTTCCTCTTCGCTTACTCCTATCATAAATAGGATATAAAGCAGTGGAGAGGTGGGAGAGGAACGATTTTGATGAAGCTTGCGCTGCTGCAGCAGCGTGGAGTAATAAAGGGGGAGGGAGACAGAGCCTGAGGAACGTTATTAAAGAAAACAGCGGGGACGCCGGGGAGCTGAGTGAGAGAAGCAGAAGGCAGCACCGTAGCAGCCAGCCTCTAACTTACTCACCATCTCTTCTGCGGCGCTGCCTTCTGCTGCTCGTCGGCTCTCTCTCCACTGCTCCCAAAGCCACCCCGTCCGCGCTGTGCTGCGGCCAGCGATACCCGGCCCTCTATGTCCCACAGAAGCCCCGCCGGGATTACTAGGACAGCTGCGCGATATGTCAGCCTCTACGCTTAGTGACTTGCGCATGCGCAGTCACTGGTTTTCGCCAGGCAGGGGAAAAACCGGGAGGATCCTATATATTCCCGGGAGACCGGGAGTAAGGACCAAAAAGCGGGAAACTCACGCTAAATGCGGGAGGGTCGGCAACCCTGATATAAGGTCCCGCGGCCAAATCATCACCCTACTGACCAGTCAGTCCCCCCCCCCCAAGGACTTACCTGACCAGGCTGCAGCCTGGTGCTGTCCCCAGTAACCCTGGAGCGGTGGTCACCGGGCTGATTTCAGTGTAAAAGAAAGATAAATCTATTGTTTAATACTGTGGAACTATGAGTCCCAGCAAGCCTCCCCCGCAAGCTGGGACTTGGAGAACCAAAAGCATGTGGGGCATTAAAGGGCCTGCTGGCACTTGTAGTTCCACAGTAATAAAAGTAGTGAAATAAACACACACTGACATACAATAAAAATAAAACTTTAATACATCCAAAGCCCATACATACTGATACTTACCTCTCTTGAGCCCGTAGGTAGGTCCCTGGGTCTTGGTACGGTGTCCTGGTCTGGCTCCATGTCGGCATTCAGCTCCATGTCGGCGGCGTCTGTGTCGGCGTCCGGGTCCGAAGAAATCCATGGGGGACCTGTGGAAGGAATCCAACTCACCCAGGTTCTCCTGCAAAGATCTGTCCTCTTGATCCGACGTAGTCCTGGTCTTCTGTCACATGCTGGCGATTCCCGCAGCTCCCCGCATCGGACTGAGGAGAGGCGCAGAGATCTTTCATCTTCCGCGCCTCTGCTCTGAATGATTCTATTGGCCGCCTAGCGGCCAATCAGGGGCCGAGGGTCATCGGGGTCAGCACCAGGCTTCAGCCTGGTCAGGTAAGTCCTGGAGGGGGGGGAACCCCTTTATTGGGGGGGGGTCCCCACTCCCCCAGGGCCCCTGGCCAGGCTGACTGGTCAGTAGGGTGATGTTTTGGCCGCGGGACCTTATATAATAAGTGTCCCCCAGCTGTGACATTACCCTGCTGGCTGGTTTGGCCTAGGGCTGGTTCTTAAAATAAGGAGGACCCCTAGTCATTTTGTCCCCCATATTTTGGTAACCAGCCCAGGACCTGGAGCCTGAGGCTGGTTTTAAAAAATTTGTCGGGTTTCCTGATTTTTTATTATCAGCCCCGGCTCTTTCAGCCTGGTGCTGGTTACAGCTGTGGGGGGGACCCCACGCTGTATTTTATTTATTTATTTATTTCTCTAATTTTTACACTGAAGCCTGTACGGATCTGACTGATCCGTGCAGGTTTCTGCCAAATACGACAGGAAAATAAAGTGTATTTTCCTGCTGTATATTCACGGCCGTTTTAGACTAATTAGCGGCCGTATTTTCAATACGGCTGCTTAGTAAATCAGGAACCACCATTCTTTTGAATGGTGATTCCTGGTGTATTCTATCGATGGTGTATTCATTCGTATTTGTAAATACAAATAGGAATGTCCCATCAACATGAATACGAAAATTCGTATTTTTGGCATAGTAAATGCCAAAAATACGTATACGTCAAAAAAGTCATATTTTCGTATGAAAATACGTGTTTTTTTTCACAAAATTTTCCCCTATGTGTCTAAGGGGCAGTATTATAGTCTGTGGGCATTATGTGTCAAATGGGCAGTATCATAGTCTGTGGGCATTATATGTATATATATATAAGAAGAGAAGCCCGGAGAGGAGACTTTCCTTACCCGGTCGGGGGTGGGGCTTGACTGTGATGTCATTAAGCCCCGCCCCATTACGGGAAATAGGAGAAATTACTGATCTTCATGGAGGGGGCGGGGCTTAAATGGCACGGTTGTGCCATTTTAGCCCCGCCCCCTCCTCTGAGACCAGCGGATTGCGGCATTTACATGCCGCAATTCAGAGGACTCAGGGGGGTCCCCCAGATTCCGGGAGGGTTGCCCACCCTTCCGGGGGGCCGGGAGGGGGACCCGATTTTCGGGAGACTCCCGGGAATTCCGGGAGGGTCGGCAACCCTGGTGTGTAAGTGACACTAGTACTGAGGGTGTGAGTGTAAGCGACACTAGTACTGCAGGGATTGTGTGTAAGCGACCCTGGTACCGTAGGCATTGTGTGCTTTAGTGACCCTAGTACAGCGAGTATTGTGTATGCATAAGTGACACTAATACTGTGGGCATTGGGCCTAATACAGCATAGATCACTGGACATATTTGTTCTTGAAATGGTCAAAACCATAATGGGAATAAGAGGGGATACTATTTGGTTTAACGTGAATAATATTGTGCTACTGATACAATTGTGTTTAAACTGCTGTGGAGAGGTCTCTGAAGAAGCATAGGGGCATGGGTCCCTTAAAAATTTGGTATGGGGCCCACAAAGTTCTGGTTATGTCAGTGGTGACAGACATTTGCAACTAAAACGTAAGGTAAAACATTAGTAGACTTAAAGTATGGAGTGCTATTTGTATGGTATTTAAATCCTATTTCTCTATTAACTAATTCAAAAGAGCATTGTTGCTCAGCAGTTCTAGTCTAGAGCCTGATTCTAATCTGCCGATTCCCCTCAGTAATATGTGAGGGGATGTGTAATGAAGACATCTCCTGGAATGTCTCTGCTGCGGAAGAAATCATTTGTTGGTCGGCAACCATTGAATGATTTCTCCTGCCTTTCACAAATATAAGTGAGTCTGTGTAACTAGCTGCGGCCATTTGCAGTGTCAGAGTTTGCACATGAGCAGAAATGGGCAAACCCGACCATTGGGGCAGGGGCCCTAATATGGATCACCACGTGTGATCCAGAATCGGCCCCTTAGTATCTAACTTGCAGCGAGTAGCAATGGTAGATATGAAAACACTGGAGCAATTCAACATTGCTCCAACGCAGAGCACAGATGATCTAAAAATCCTCAGTCCCTGGATTCCCTACCACCACTACATTTGTAGCAATGAATATGAACACTTCTTAATCTGTTAGGGCACACGCGCAAACTGCGGATTAAAATTTTAAATTCCAGCAAAAGGATCTGAATGGATCCTTTTTCACAAGCCTTTTCATAGAATGGAGCAGGACATCGGGTACTTATGTATTATCTGGGCTCCCATGTTAAATGCACCCCATTTTTTCATACCCCTACTATCCAACTACGCATGGAGCTGATTTTATATAGTGTGGCGAGCGCAGCAAGCCACCGTGCCCGAAGCGTGGCGAGCGGACACGTTCTCATAAGAAAAACGGGAGCACAGATATTACATAAGTACCGGACATCGAGAATGTACCTCATCTGCAGAATGGATGTGTAGCCCTGCTGTGTAATGTAGTTATGATGTAATGTAGTAGCAAGTTTTTACTTGCCACTACAAGACACACCCCTGAGTAACAATAGTTATGCCCATTAGTTCAGATAGATGCCGGGAGACGCCACCAGATGAGGAAGGGTCACCCATAGCAGCTCCCCCGATGGAACAAGCGGGGCCGCCACAGGAAAGCATCCACCCAAGCCCACTTCCCCAGCGGTCTGGCCCCCTCCCCCGGCAACCGCAAGACCAAAAGCTGCGACCGCGGCGCCGGAAGTTACTGAGTGCCCCAGCCAATAGGGAGCCGGGACCTCCCCTGCCCCAGAAGCCCCGGCGGGAGAGGATTTAAAGGTCAGCAGGGAGGAGACCCCTGTTCACCCACGTGGAGCTCCGGTAGCAGAGGTAGGAATCACAAAAACCGTCTATAAGTTGCACATACTTTATTTATTATTATTATATATGCATAACATTATATCTTTTTAAAAAAAATTAAAAGTTTTTATGTATTATTATAAAATATAAGTTTCTCGCCTAAAAGTCTCCAGAAGCCCGCATGAAACAGTGCTCCCACAGCCGGTGGCTCCTGAATACATAAAAACTTTTTAATTTTTTTTAAAAGATACAATGTTATGCATATATAATAATAATAATAATAAAAAAAGTATGTGCAACTTATAGACGGTTTTTGTGATAGACCAAGGCAGCCAATACAAGGTTTATGATGATTATGTCTGTTGAAATGTTATAGACAGCATGGAGAAGTGCCAACAAAATTCCAAGTCTACTCGATTATGTACAATGTTTATTCTTTTGACAGCAAAGATACAATGTGGATTTGACTGTTCAACAAAGTAGCTACAAATGCCTCTGAAATTTTATGTGTAGAGTCTAATAAAAGTGATGTTTTAAGTACTTAATCTTATCATATAATTAATATACAAAAGAGTGCGCCCAAAAAGGCACATTTGTCTTTCTGTTTGCTTCTTGCAAAACAAACCCCTTCTTATTCACTATCCTTACAAACTATTGTCTGGAATACAGACTGTGTTCCCGCATTGCACAGTCCCAATTTTGAAAAGTGTTTAATCTCGTCGGCATAGGTAGGGTTACTCCCCGAGCAGTGTGACGCATGGTATGGTATCAGTCACGTGAATAAGAGGAGCCGGAAAACAACTGAGAGTCTACGACACAAGGGAGTCATTCAGAAGATGCCGGAAACTACGTCACTGTCCTGAAAAGACGTCAGCGATAACAGGGTCACGTGACCAGCGCAGGGAACGTCACGAAGCCTTATCGTCGTTTTCTGCCTTGTTATTGGCTCTACCCTTGGCGCGTTGCACTCGCGCTTCCACTGCCGACTCGCGAGCTTTTTCGGATGTAGAGTATTGGCCGTGACGCGACTCCTGACAGACACCTTCCCCTCCTCTCTCGCGCTTTAGTCCATCCCCCTCCCGATCGTTACACGGTTCCTATTTGTTGTTAGCGGCGTGAGGAGGAGATACATCCTGCCCCGCCTCCTCAAAGCTCAGCCAATTGACATACCCCGGGACGCCCCTTGTTCCCGTCCATTGATTGGCTGTGCAGATGAGTGGGTGGTGACAGGCAGTGCGTTGTGTCAGAGGTGTCATAGCGGCCGGAACCGACAGAGACGAAGAGGGGAGATTGGAGCGTAGAGCGGCCCCAGCACCCTGACAGCCGGACTTCAATGAACAGCTCGTCTGTGAGTACCGGGCTACCCCCTTACCCTCGTCGCAGCACCGGCCAATGTCGCCCTGCCATGGGCTCTGTTAGAGGCCCAGTCACCGCGCAGGCAGGTTGTAGCCGGCGTCATGTGTGGCGGTCAGGGGACACAGAGCGAGGCACACCCCTGGGTACGACGCGAGTCGAGGCCGCGTCTCTGGAGGGGATCTCCAGTACTTGCTGACCCGGCCACTCCCGAGCCCCGGGGCTACCACCCTCACGTATCTCGTGTGCTGGTGGAGACCGGCCCGATGTCTGTAGCTGTGCGGCCGCAGGGGCCTCTGCGACCTGGCTACACGTGGGAGGAGGAAAGCGCTGCCTGTGCAGGGAGATCTTATTTCATCTATCGTGTTCCCTGTGCTGTACCTGTGCCCTGCATGTTACACAGCTGACAGCACGGGAGGCAGTGGACTGGCCACGATGACAGGTGGGAGAGGCAGTACGGACACCGTGCCCACAACCTCCATGTGCTCTGAGCTCCTCTTTCTCACCTAACAGCTGTTGCACACTCAATAAACAATGCAGCGAATTCTTCTGTTTTCTAGAATTCTTCTGTTCAGAATTAAATATTTTTGTAGATTCTTTTATATCTTAAGATGAAAATACCAGACGCCTCACCAGCGTTTTCACTAGTTGGAACCATGAATGCTTAATGCTCAACACCATCAAAGTTAGTGCTAATCACCACTGCAGACAGCATTCAAAATGCTTTAAGACAGGGGTGTCCAAACTTTTTGTGACGAGGGCCAGATTTGGTTAGGTGAAAATGTGGGGGCCGACCATTCAGCCTGACATTCTTTGAATCCTTAATCACATCAGAATGGTCCCCCACTCTGCCCCCATTCACTGCATGTCCCCCAGCCTGCCCCTCCTTCACTGTATGTCCCCCATTCACTGTATGTTCCCCAGCCTGCCCCCTTCTCTTAATGTCCATCAGTGCCTCCATTCATTGTATGTCCCCAAGCCTGACCCTCCTTCACTGTATGACCCCCATTCACAATGTACCCCACTCTGCCCCCATTCACTGTATGTCCCCCAGCCTGCCCCTGCTCCCCCTTCTCTGAATGGCCATCACTGCCCCCTCCCTTCTCTGTATGTCCCCCACTCTGCCCCCTCCCTTCTCTGTATGTGTCCCAGCCCCTTGTGTGAGGGTAGAGACTAGTTCCCATGCAGTATAGCTTACAGGAAGTGACGTTCAGTGAGGGCGGAAGTTGTTAGATGCCCTCACAACGTTTTTAAATTTATGTGTAATTCATGTAGGTGTCGTTTATTTTGTTTTATTTTTGCAGCATTGTACCCTCGCGGGCTCGCTACGCTCGCACGCTTCGGGCACGGTGGCTCGCTTCGCTCGCCACAGATTTATATTCCCCCTCCAGGTATACGTGGACCCAGGGCATGATGGGAAAATTACCTAAACTGCATGGGATCTAGACACTACCCTTGTGTGAGCCAGAGGAAGGAGACGCAAAGCAGGCACTGCAAGGACAGGAGATGCTTGGGCTCTCACTGCTGCCCTCCTCCGCTCTGCAAGTTACAGAGCAAGCTTCCCCCTTGCTGCCCCCCTCCCCAAACAATGCTGTCACTGTGATTGTGGAGTAGGGTGATTATATGCGATTGCAGCGGCAGGGGTAGGAAGCCAAACACATCTGACTGTGGCGGCCGGCACCTCCTCACTGCAGCAGACAGCAAGGTAAAGGCGCGCTCGCCGGGGCCCCACCTTTAGTGTCCTGTGCTATGCTTCCCACATCTGATGTTCTGCCCGCTTCCAGCTGAAGGCTGCGGGCCGCTTGAAATGACAGGACGGGGTGCAATTGGCCCCCGGGCCTGACTTTGGACATGCCTGCTTTAAGGGATCTGAAAGTGCATCACCCACGTTGAATGGATGCATCTTACAACTCATGCTGGGTATAATGATTTGGCCTCAATTCCCCCAATTTTTTTGATACACTCTTGATCGATTGTATGTGAATTTGGCATGTTTTGGCATTGTTCCTGCTGGTCATCTGTCAGATCTTACCTGCTGCAGTCAGGATCTAAAAAGGACCCCTTCAACTGGGTACAGATCGGGATCGCATCAGATGCAGATTGTGTGCTCCAGTGCGACCATTGTATGGTAGTCTCACGATCATGATCATTCTGGTGTGTACCTAGCATCACTCACTCAGCCCACCTTCCTAAACTCCATTACATTTCAGGTTTTAAGGATATCCATGCTTGAGCACAGGTGACCAATTAGTGCCTCAGTCAATTTGATAACCTTAGTATCTGGACTGTTCTAGAGGAGTGTTTGAACTGCTGCTGCCTGTAGACTAGTGTTTCTCAACCTCTGTTCTCAAGGCAGGTTTTAGGATAGCCATACTCGAGCAGTTATTTTGACTTTAGCATCTGTGTGCTAAAGCAGGGGTTCCCAACTACCCCCAAAAGTGCATGTTTTCCAGGACTTCCCTCTTAATGTATAAGTGCAGTCACCTGTGAGGAAATTGACAAGAAGGGTGTTTCAACTCAGGTGACGGCACTCCTACATTAAGAGGGAAGTCCAGGAGCAGAACATTGTGTACTGAATGCAATGGGTCATGTTGGAGGGTATGGAAAATGTGCACTTTTGGGGGTACTTGAGGACCATACTTAAAACCTAGACAGTTATGCTGGGTACACTCCGGGTGATAAGTTGAGCGTCTTATATAGGAAACGATTGACTGGTGTGTATCAGCGATATGTCTGTGCACAATGTCGCTTGCGTTGGCCTATCCGCACAGCTTTTGGCCGATATGTCTGTAGATGTATTGGTGCTGTGGGTACCAACTCCCCGTACTCTTGGTGCAGAGGCTACTGGTGAATAAGTGCACAAATGGCAAGGTGAATGTAAATGCCTGGCTAGCTGATGTCAGACACAACATTTCAGGCTGTCTGGCCTGTCCGCAAACCTGACAATAATTTGTTGGCATAGTTTTGCACCCAGCCTTAGTGTTTCTTGAAGGCTGAGGTTGAGAAATACTGCTGATGAAGACTTTCTATTACACAGGGAAAGGCAGATCTTTCAAGCGCCACTTGCAGCTACAAAGTATCAGACCGGATAAAGACTCCATCCTTCAATACACAATATGAGCATAGAAATAGGGGAGTATGTGAAGAAATGCCTTCAGTGTTTGCATAGATCCCAAAATATACATGGCTACCCTAGTTACTGATAGTTGGACATGTTTATCTGCCTGGAATTCTTCTCCTAAGGCAGGGGTTCTCAATCTTTTTCTAGTCACGGCACCCTAGAGTATCAGAACTTTTCCATGGCATTCCTAGGCCCCCAAAAATATATATATCGAATGAAGTAGATTGTGTTTATATGTGCTTCTTAAGGTGGCCATACACACGCAGATTTATCTTCAGATCTGGCTGGTTGGAACAAGAACATGGTTATGTATGGGAGCAAATTACAGTTGACCATTTGCTTGGAAATGCTGGAAACCTGACAAACTGTCACTCATCCATAACCATGTTTTTGTTCCAACCAGCCAGATCTGAAGATAAATCTTACTAGTGTATGGGTACTTTTAGGTTTGGTTATTTGGTAAAGGGCAGGATTTGGCTCTGATTGTACACATTTTATGATTGGCAGCCACCAGCACTGGTTTTGTCCAGAAATAATTGATCATAAATAATTTGATGTGGTCCTGGACGACCAACCCGAGGCACCCCAGGGAGCCTAGGCACACAGTTTGGGAACCACTGTCTTAAGGCATTTTGGGAAAAATGGAACTAAATAGGAACCCTTATCAATGTGCTGGCACCATTAATAGTGTTAGACTGTCATGTTGAAACATCTGTACATGTACCTCCCTTGTACGGATGTAATGTTTGTTTTTGGTAAGAAAACTAACATACAGTAAAAAATTCCAACTAAAGTATGCTTTGATTGGTGACTAGTTGATGTCCCAGCAATCTGTTTGTCAGGTGTGGACTGACTCGGTTAAGTGGGTCTATAAGAGCAACTCATTCTAATACATTGGCTTTCTTTGATGGCTTTGTCTTCATGGGTTGTCAATATCACAAATTTGGGCATTGGACAGAGTAATGTACTGTGATGTATATTTATTGTGTGACCATAGCAGGTAAATTTATGGCTTCTCATGTGAGTGTTGTCTTAAATCTAAATGGTGCTTTAGTATTTAAAGTTCTGGGGCAAACACAATCCTAATCCTCTAATCCAGTGGTCAGGGAACTCGGTCCTCATTACCCCACACAGTGCATGTTTTGCTGGTAACCCAGCAGGTGCACAGGTGTACTAATTACTCAGACACATTTTATAAGGTCCGCAGGTGGAGTTAATTATTTCGCTTGTGATTCTGTGAGGAGACCTGCAAAACATGCACTGCGTGGGGTAATGAGGACCGAGTTCCCTGACCACTGCTCTAATCCAGTGGTTCTGAACCTCAGTCCTCAAGACCCTCAACAGTTTACGTTTTCCAGTTCTCCACACAGAATCACAAGTGAAGTAATTTGCCCTACCTGTGGATCTTTTTCAAATGTGTCAGTGAATAAGGAGTGCACCTGCAGGGTGACCTGGAAAACGTGAACTGTTGGGGGGGGTGGGGTGGGGGTGGGGGGGGGGGTCCTGAGGACCGAGGTTGAGAACCACTGCTAATGCAATGGTTCTCAAACTCTGTCCACCTGACCACAAATGGCTTTCGTTTTTCAGGATGCCTAGCCAGAGCAAAGCTGTAGTCATGACTCACTAACAAAGATTCAAAAGTGGAGTTGGTTATTTTACCTGTGCTTCGGTGAGAAAATCTGGAAAACATGAACTGTTTGGGGTCCTGAAGCCTGAGTGTGTGAATGGTCTACTCTATTGGCATTAACTATGGACAGGAGTGTCTTTGATGGGATGCGTTCAGCATCCCAGGGGACAGAATGCCAGCAGTCACAATACCAATGCAAGCATCCAGACTACAGTCAGGAGACTGATGCTGAAATGCTGGCATGGGAATCTCGACTGCTGGCATTTCATATGCAGGGAGCGGCACCATTTTAGGTGCTAGGGAGGGACTTAGGGTAATGTTGGGGGGTGTGTCAGGGGGGAAGGTAAGTATACTTCCCGGACCCCTATAGGGCTTCCCACTTCTGGGATGCTGGTGCCTGTAGTCTGATCGCTGTCACCCCTACCACCAGTCATCTGTATCATGTATCCCCTTCTAGTGCATGGTGTTCTTTTAACAACTGCTAGCAGTCTTGCGCAGAGCTTACATATTATGAGATCACAGTAAAGGTAATAGAACCAGGTAATAGTTAACTGTTAAGCTATAGCTGTTGTCTTTATGACGAATTGAACAATAATTAGAGCCAGGAGCACAGCTGCTCCCTCCCACCTAGAGGAAGCTGATTTTGCCCTACTTTAGGTGACTCATGTTGTACCTGAGAACATGTTGACCTTCTGAAGTGACTGAAAGTGACACAATCACGGTGTCTTCTTCCCTTGTCTTTGTTAATGTAATGTCTCGATGATTTTGAGTGCTTGGTGTTAGTCACCATATGTTTTATATAGACTGTTAGAGCAACATAAACTGTATTTCTCAGCATACGCTTTCATTGTTTATATAAAGAAAATGGGATATTTTTAAATAAAACCCTTGTGCTTTTAACCAACAAAGATGCTTTACTTAAAATCCAGGAAAAGCAAGTTCGAAGCCCTAGCTTTGGTCTGAAAGTGGTATTAGACCTTTACATTCTCTAGTATCATTTTAGCACAGTATGCTAACACGGTACTAATGTTAGTTTAAGACATTTAAACAGGGTTGGCACTCTAAAACTTTAATCCTGATTATATATTTTTTATACCATCATGTATAAAGTTATAGCGCTGACAGGGTTAGTGTTTTAACTAACATTGGCAGATGAGTGGTATACTGTGCTTGACATTCTGCTACTGGCAGTGTCATGGTCTACATTGGGCATATTGGGAAATCACACCGCTACTGCGTGTAATAATGTTCCTACTTCTAAAACTGGTCACTAGTACTTTTTATTATAGTTACATTTGTTTCATGTTTTGGGGGCACAGTAATGATGTCCATGTGGTTAGTGTTGGACTTTGATCCAAAGTGCTGGAATGGAGCCTTATACTTAAACGCTTTCAATCACACTTGTGACTGGACAGATTATACAGAGGCTCATGTTGGTTAACACAATGCTCAGGAAACACTTTTTTGTAGCTTACTTTATCAGTGTGAAATTTAGTGTTATTCTAATATGCTTCGGAAATGCAACTTCCTTTTGGGAATCCATTCTTGCTTAGTATATTTTGGTAATCGTTTTGCTGTGTAGGAAAATCTGTAAATGAAAATTATGTTTTTGGGAAGTGTTCATTTAAAAAAAAAACTGACAGTGTGTAGATTTTTAAATTTCTACTTTGCAGTCCGTTAAATCTTTCTTTGGAATTATATAAATAGATTTACTTCCCAAATGTACATGTTTTCAATGTGATTCTGAAGATTGTTGTTCAAGCATCAGAGGTTCTATCTCTGGCTGAGGAATGATCGCTATGCTTGCCCTCAGGAGCTATGGATGCAGGGTACTTGGTTAGTACTACATGGTGAGATGTGTGGAAAGTTGCAACATCTCTCCTGTAATCTTCTGATATGCTGTCAGAATTAAACATAACAAACCACTATTGAGTGTTCTCCTAAATTAACATGATGGATGTTAGGTCAGATAATATGGTACTTTTTATGTAGATCATTTTAACAGCAGTAAGGGTGATGTAATGGTTAGCATTACTGCCTCACAGCACTGAGGTCAAGGGTTCAATGCTCACATGGCTCTAACTGTGTGCAGTTTGTATATGCTCCCCGTACTTGCGTGGGTTTCCTCCGGGTACTTCACCTTAGGCTAATTGGCTCCAACAAAAATTAACCCTAGAATGTCTGTGTGCATGTACATGTGGTAGGGAATATAGACTGTAAGCTCCACTGGGACCAGGGACTGATGTGAATGTTCAAATATCCTGTTAAGCGCTGCGGAATGTGTGTGCGCTACATAAAAAACTTTTAATTAATAAACAGCAGTGAGGCATTTGATACGACCCCCCCCCCCAATAAACCTTCAGTATAAAGTACTGTGTAATAGTCAAAACGATTCATTTAGGGGATGGTTTCTCGGACAGATAAGCTATGCTAATATGGAATCATGCTTTTTAATGCTTTCATATTGATTATATTTAGATTGTATGCCCCTCCCCTTTTTTATTTTTTTATTGTGCTAATCAAAAGAAAGAAGTTAAAGCTCCCAACACCCCCCCCCCCCCCCATACACTACAGAGCCTTGGGCCGATTTCACCTGTTCCCGACAGATCTGGCCGAGATATTGTCTCAAATCAGATGCCCTTGATGTCCCATCGTGTCCAATGTGCATCAGACCTGTGTCAGAGGTGGGACCGACTTGGACCCCCCTCCCCGGCGGCTGCGAACAGTGGTGGCATGCTATAAATTGCATGTGAAAGGGCCGCATGCGATGCTTCCCGGGCAGATCGCGGGGGATTGGATGGCCATACACAGCAGTAGTGTATGGACACCTCTGTTGAGCACTAAATTATATTTGATATGAAATTGTCCCCAAATTTGCTATTCAGCTTGAAGTCAGATTCAATATAAATAAGACTGCTTGACTTGTGGGCTTCCAGATATTCAGGAATGCTCCTTAGATAATTGAAGGGTCAAACAAACACGTTCTTTGGGTCTCCCCTTGTATGCTCTGTCCTATTCTTTTAAGATGTTTCTTCCTTTCTATGATTGAAACACAGTAATTGGATTTAGTTTAGTATTTCTGCAAAAGGGAGTTTTGGCCTATTCAGATTTTACTCATTGAATAAATAACAATGAACGTATTCACGGATTATGTATATTACCTGGTCTCTGGGTTAAGGAGTGTCAGCTGCAGATAATATTTTAGACTGAATCCTGAAGATTTGAGTTGTAGCATGGACATCAGTCATGGGGGGGAAATTTGGTTTTGTCTATCCCACATGCAATGAGGATGACTTGCTGTTGCAACAATACAAGGGGGAAATTCAATTGTTCCTCTGTATGTTGTTGTCCCCCACAGATGTACATGATGCATCAGCCCCAAGCCGAGGGGGGGGGAAACTGGATTTAAGACTTCCAGATGAGAACTCTAGACGGGTTGAGCCATTCTGCACAGATAAACACATAGCTGTCATGTATGTTAAATGCTAATGGGCATCTGATCAGAACAACAGTTTACTATCCCTCATATACACTTATTGATCTCTACGCACAGCGCAGTTGAATCACCACTTAGGGGTCCATTGTATCTTAGCATTCTTGGTTATAGTCTGGACCATTTGTGGAGGGACGGAGGAAAGCGGAAGAGAGGAAGGTCAACATCTAATGTGTTGCTGGAGACTAAAGGATTCCAGCTATTAAGATTTAAGGATTGTTTTTGCCTTTAAAGTATTGCCCCTTTTCATCTATGGTCCTGCAACTTTCAGGCTATTACAGATGGGTGAGAAGGCAGAATAGTTGTGTGGTTATTGGGGTAAATAGGGCAGTGCAGCAAGATGACAGGAGAAAGAAGGAAGTGCATATGATGGTTAAGGAGATATCTGATAAGAGGATTAGATATGTCCTGGCTCTTATTGACCTCTCTATCTGATCACATGGTCATTCAATGTATGTTCAACCAGGTGTGCCCACCACCTGTCTCAGATTTTCCCCAATTTTTTTATTTAAGCGTATTTTAAAATAACTTTGTCTGCCAAATATCTCTACTGTCTAACGATTAGTTTATTAAATATTGATTTCTTAAATTATTTACCAATTGCGGCTTATTTGCTAATCCAGCTATTTTAAGTGTCAATGGGGTTATTAAGGAATTGCCATGAAATTTGGACCCCCTAAGACACCGTAACAAAATGTATTTGCCTTACATTTTGCATTACAGTGAATACGCAAATTTAGAATTCGATGCTAGGTTAAATCGACACTAGATACCCAATATTTTTTTTTTTTATATTCTGAACAAAGGTATACATTACTACCACTGTACTCTGTTCAATAGTGGATAAAAAAATAATAATAAAGTTGACGTTCGATTACTGGTGTACCCCATGCATAATTAGCACAAGAAACCATAACCTTTTAAAACTTAAACTGAAGTTGAGTCAACAAATCACATTAGTTTTCTCTTGTTTGGGATCACACGGTGTCACATCGCATGTCCTTTTCCTGCATTTGCAATGCGAGACACAATTCTGTGATCTTGCTGCGATGACTGGGATCGCATACGATACATTGTATGCAAAAAGACTGCATACAGTGTATAATATGCGGTCAAGCTGCCAGGTGAGTTGGCAGATTATCGCATGCAAGATACCTCGCACTAGTGGTTGGGGACTTTACACTGCGATAAAAGGAACAAAACACTTATCACCTCTTGAAGGCCAGGACAACACATTTGTTATTTGGCTTTGTTTCATGAAGTGTACCATCACATCTTGTTCCTCCTTATTACATTGAATAATCTACCCAATCTACCAGCTGCTATCATACACTGCTGCTATGTATGTTAAGGTTGCAGACCACGTTTCTCTAAATTTTTTGTAACTGTGGTCATAGTGACATGAACTCTGGTTCCTGCTTTCTTCATGTTGTCTGCTGACAATAAATGTGTGTTACTACATCATTACTAATAGGCTGAAATTTGTGATGAATACATGTTGCTGGCAAAGTCATTGCATTTTCTAGACCACTGTGCTGCTTGGTTTTGCAGTCTTGTATTTCATTTTGTGACATATAAAAAAGCTGTCATGTACATTTTAATTTGCTCAGCTATGCAGGTCCAGATGTGATGGGGTTCCACTGCTTGCAGACTGGTGCAGGTGGCTACTTATTTAACGGTCTCTCCAAGCCATCACATGGACTCTTACCATAAGATCTGGCAAAAATCCGTTTTGATAGAATGTTGAAGTCCTCTTATGACAGAAGTTCAAAATGTTTTTGCAGGTCTTGTATTGTGCACTAAAGTAGTGGCCATATTCCAATTTTGGTAATAGACTTGTTAATGGTTTCTTAACTTCCATAATGAATGCATGCACAGTCATGGCTACATGGTCACTGGTATCTGTTATAAAGCACAGTCTCGCATATTAAAATATACATCAAATGGGGTGGAGTGTTGCTTGTGAAGGGGTATGGATCATAAGGTTGACAACTATTGGTTGACTGAAAAAGGTAGACACAGTAAAGGATGACATGGACTAGAGGTTTCCATGGGTCTGTCGACATGGACCCCCAATTATTGTAACTCGTATCCTTGCATGGATCGATTCGCTCACCATGCATTGGACGTGGTTTCTCTCTGTTCCGCACACTTTAGTGTTCCCAATTGTAGTTGATGTGTGCATCATATGAACAAGTTATGTGAATGAAAACAAAAACATTTCTCAGCCTTTCCTCTTGACCAATAGTGGTCAACCTATTGACTAGCGACCTAAAACACACAATCTCTTGTGAAATGAGTTGCATCCTGACAAATAAATGAATAGTTTTCTGCAAAATCTAGTAATACAATCGCTTCTGTTTTTTTGGGCCAACTGTTTACTTCAACTGGCGCAGGTATTTAGCCTGTGACAATGCCGTATACCAGTGATGGGGAACCTTTGGCCCTCCAGCTGTTGTTGAACTACACATCCCAGCATGCCCAGCTACAGTTTTGCTGTCTGGCCATTCTAAAACTGTTGCAGGGCATGCTGGTATGTGTAGTTCAACAACAGCTAGAGGGCCAAAGGCTACCTATCCCAGCTGTATACAGATGGGCTGTTGTATCATCAACAGCATCACAAATAGCACATCCACATTACTAGTGATTGTAACCAATTTACTTTGGTCTGTGTGGAAGCACTGCTTATAATTAATTGTGTTCACATCATCCATGTCGCTATCATGAAAAAAACTTTTCAACTGGTTTCTGAAGTGCTTCCAGACCTGAGCATTGTCACATTGATCAATCTTATATGTTTTTGAGACTGTAGAACAAACAAAAATTTTAGTTGTGTCTTTGAAGTCCATCTTTAGTGGTAGAGCATCAACCAATAATGTTAAGTTTTGCAAAAACACAGAGAATGCATACCTCTTGCATAAGGAACAAAACTAAGACCATACAAGTTGAATGTCTGGAAAGCAGGATAAAGCTCTCCAATATAGGAAAAATTAGATTGTTGACTTGCTATGCTTTTAAAGTTCATGGTTTGTGTTTAATTATATACAGTATGCAGTACAACAGTAATTGAACACAAGCTATTCTCCGCTATAAAACAGAAAACCACACTGTTTTTTTTTTATAGTAATGCATATATTTTTTTTTTAAAGCATCCTAAAAATAAATAAATTAGGGTATCCAATGTCAATTTAACGTGGCACTTTTTAAATTCTGTTTGAAAAACGTGTGTTTTGCTGTAACATGAAACAGAGGCATATAGGGAGGAAAGGTTAACTTAGGGGTCCAAATGTAATGGTGGTTGCTCAATAAACACGTGATACTTCCATTAAAATGGATTAAGAAGCTGCGAAAAGTACATTGAATAGATGGAAAAATCAATATTTAATAAACAAATTGTCAGACATTTGAGATATTGGCAGAAGTTGTTGTTGACTAGTCTGAACTAAAAAAAAAAAAAAAAGTTAAAACTGATATAGGTGGTGGACATTTCCTTTTTTTAGGAACTTGAACTCCTCGGGAATAATCTTTTTAGCACTTGTTGCTACATATCCATACATGAGTACTGGCATTTTCCTAATGACAGCGATTAACATAAGCTTGTTGATATTTGTGTATATTTAACCTGTTGTATCATCAAAGTATATATGGTATGCTAAATAAGACACTGTAAATAAGTATAGTCCTATACTCAGTCAAAGATATTTGATTTGTGCTTTTATTAGTATGACCTCCTGGTTGGTCCAATTTCAGCAGCAGGCAATAAGATAAGCCGTAACATTTAAACCACCTGCTTAATGTGAAGGTCCCACTACCAAAACAGCTCTGAACCATCAAGACTTGGACTCCAAGATCTCTGAAGGTATCCTGTGGGAACTGTCTTCAGTAAGTTCTGTAAATTGCAAGGTGGGGTCTTTATGGTATATACCTGTTTTTTCCACCACATTCCGAAGATACTCAATCAGATTGGAGGCCTCTAAATTCCCTAGATTCCAAACAGATTTAATTATTTTCCATGTTCTTCCGAGATCGTTCCTTAACAATATTTGCATGGTGGCAAGGGTGCATCGTAACAAGTATGATGGTGAGTGTGGAAGTAGAAAGATGGTACTTGTGTAGTTTCATGGGGCCGTGCGTCTGAGTCCCCTTGCGGGGCTCGCACGCTATTTAAAATCAACTCCATGCCAACATGGATAGTGGAGGTGTGAACTATCCATGTTGGCATGGAGTTACTTTTTTTTAACATCGTTTGTGGCGAGCGTAGAACCCGGAAGTAGCCTGGCGCCGTGAAACTACGCAAGTACCGAAAGATTGACAAATACAGTATAAAACACTGCGATTCTAAAACCCCGTACAAACGGGGGAGATATATTGCTGAGCAATATATGGCTGAGCAATATATTGCTCAGTTTCTCCTGTTCATCAGCGACTAGAGATGGTCGCTGATGAAAAAGAAACTGCCGGGGGGAGCCCGGCAGTGGTAATCAGCTGGTCGCAGGAGCATGTTCCTGCGACCAGCGATCACCACAAGGCAAAAACGGGAGCGCGCACCCGGCGATAAATCGCCGGTGCACACTCCCATTGCAGGCAATATGGTCGCTAAGCTACCATATTTCCTGCGATTTAGGACAAAATCGCCCCGTGTGTACGCACCATTATAGATAGATATTAGTAAGGGTCAAGTTGCCTTGCGGCACAAGTTTGTATGTCCACGTGGTGCACTTTTGTAGCCCTGAACTTTCAGGTTTTTGTTTGCAGCATAATAGGGTTGTGTACGAAAAGTTCGGGACGAGCTGTGGGTGACTGGAGATACTATTGCTGGCATTTAAATGCTGTTGCAATGGGAATTCACCAGACTCTCACCCAATGGGACCTTTCCATTCATAATCCCCTTTACCATTTTTTTTTATATACATGCCTTTTTGTTTTCCAATTTTATATAGTGAATTCAAATGAAGCAATGTAAATATCTATACTTAATGCTTTAGAATTTAGATCCCATTGCATGATGTATAGGAAAAATAAAGTTGTTGAAACTGGACTCCTTAAGCAACCAAATGAAAGTAAAGGGTTGCTTTGCCTGCTACTAAACTATACGATTGTTCTTTGTGCTTCAATAAATAATCCTCATGCTAGGTAATCTGTTTCCAGCAGGGTGCTAGCCTCTATTATTCTCGGAGTGCTACATTTCAGTTTATTGCTGTACGGTACATGTAATCCATATTAACATCTGATAACCCTTTCAGTGAAAATTGTGATTGCATTGTACTGTTCAAATGTTATTTCATCTCTCCTGTCAGTGATGCTTCCATTGGGGGGAGCTGAGTTGATGTCAGCTTTAATGCTTTGGAAATTGTTTCTTCCCAAGAGACTGATCACTTTATCTGCAAAAACAATTTGCAGAGTTTCCACTCATTGCATTCCACCTACTGATATAATCCTGCTCACATGCAAAAAAAAAAAAAAAAAGGAAGTTGTGTAAGTGCAGTTTAATCTGTGTTTGCAATGACAAATATTATAAACCTCGATGCACAGTACATATCCCTTGACAAATGCATACATATTGTGCAAAAGCACAGCTTTTAAAAACTGCCCACCTAATTTGTGGTATGCCTGCGTGCTCTGACACAACACCTGCTTCACTTCACTTTAGATTCTGTTCATGATGATCTGTCTTAAGCACTCTTGAAATGTCCGACTGAGCTAACCTTTTCCACCTTTGATCACTGTGCATTGAATTCATATTCTTTGTTCCCCACATGGGTCTTCTGGCAAACTAGATGGTCTGAGATTACAAGGAGACAGTGTGTTTTTAGCTGATATTTAGGGGTCACAGAGTAAAACACACACAGGGACAAATTGCAGGATGTATCTTCTAGGCAGCAGGAAGGTGAACATAGCTGCCACACACACTGCAAGCCAATTTCACTATAAAAACGCTTTGCCTGAGTGCATTCTCAAATTTCTATTCCTTCCCCTCTTGCCCTTTTTGAAGCAGCTGAACGTCCTTGTTTATTTGGCAGGGTAGCATTTTCATGCTAATCTTACCAGGTCTCTCAGACCACAGTAACCACTTGCATGCGACTCTTTGATATCTTGAATGTTGTAGAACAGTGCACCTGTTTTTTGGGATATTGTTTATCTAGAGCAGTGGTCAGGGAACTCGGGGGTAGATTTTAATTTTTTTATAGCGGTGCTAAGAGCGTCGCTATAACAGCTCCTGCTTCACCTCAGTAGAGAGGTGAAGCAGGAGGGGACACCGACAAGATCTACTAAGATCTTGCCCGCCAAAGCGGGGGAGCGCTAACTCTCCCCTCCGGCGATGTCCCCTCCAGTTAACACTGACGTGCTGTCTCCTTCCCCCCCGGCCGGCTGGACTGCGCATGTGCGGGATATCGCTACTCACGCGAGAACCCAGCAGCAGGGACAGAGCAGTCCCTGCTGTAGGCATAGGGCATCGACGCCTGCAGCTGTCGAAGTCGATAGCTGCAGGCGGCGGAACGGTCAGCGATGCTGACCATTCAAAAATTAGATATTCATGATGCGCCCTGTAGTAAAACTAGTACATGCGCTATGATGCCGTCCCCCCACCGCCGCCGTTACAGCACCCGCACAGCGGGTGTGATAGATCAGGGGGAAGCGCTATCCCCTGCCATAATGCACGGGGATAGCGCATATTCCCCTGATCGTCAGATCATAAATCTACCCCTCGGTCCTCATTACCCCACGCAGTGTATGTATTGCAGGTCTCCTCACAGAATCACAAGTGAAATAATTAACTCCACCTGCAGACTTTATAAAATGTGTCTGAGTAATTAGTACACCTGTGCACCTGCTGGGTTACCAGCAAAACATGCTCTATGTGGTGTAATGAGGACCGAGTTCCCTGACCACTGTTCTAGAGATAGACTAGTGATGGCTAACCTTCTCACTCCAGCTGTTGTTGAACTACACATCCCAGCATGCCCTTCATCAGTTTTACTATATGGCCATGCTGATGCAGGGCATGCTGGGATGTGTAGCAACAACAGCTGGAGTGTCAAGGATAGCCATCACTGCTATAGACCAATATAACTTGGCTGATAATTGTAGTAAATGAATGTGGATGTTTAGTGTTTTGTCTAACAAACTATCCTGCTTTTCTTCTTAACTGCCTGTCAATTGGCTCTGTGTAATTGGCACCTGACCAAGCAATTAAATTGTTCTGTTTGGGTGTGAGCACCACTGATATTGGCATTTCTGCTGGAGACTACTGCTGTGGCCAGGTCTCTGCATATTCCATGCAGTCTGTCTGACTGCCTGGGATCTGCTAACATGGCCCTCCAAAAATGTCTGCCACCTTTGAGTAGACAGATGCTAAAGGTCCTACTGCGAGAGCAGTGTGTGCAGGACTACCCGGAATGCAATGTCGGGGGTACTGTAACTAGTTGATAAGTATACAGTAATGCTACAGGCCACATTTCATGTATAAAATATTTAAGTCCTTTATTCCATTATAACTGGTCTATAGTTTTATATCAAGCTACTGTATGTATAATCTGAAATATTGAATAATTGTTAAGATGAGTTAAACCTATTCTCCTCTAGCAAACCTCTTGACTGTGCATTCATTGCTGTGCTGATGTGGTGTGGAAATGGACAGTCTTTCTTGGAAAACAAGCCGAGAGATCTATTTTAAGGGTTGGTTATATGATTCTCAGAAGTGGTTATTGGTTGACATGCGGAACAGAATACTGGCTGTCGCCTCCTGGTAGGTAGCCACCCTCTTCCTGTAATGCCCATTACAGGAACTTCTGTTTTCACAACACAGAAACATCTCATGTATGCAGTTCAGCGTTTACACATGGAAGAAAACGGGCACGCTATAGAATTAATGCATGCTCTCTTCATGGGTAATCTCTTTTGTTTATTTTTGGTTTACTGATGTATTGTCGTGGCTTTTTAAGAATGTTAGCACATTGTTATGATCATTTTAGTTTTGCATTTGATACTCATGGCATCATGATTGATGGCATCACTGTATTTATCATTTACTACATAGTTTGCTAGGGATTGCCTGTGATTAGTTTGCTTGTTTATTGTATGAATATATTTTTATTTATTTATGCTATAATTTTTAGTGTTGCAGTAAACTCTTCCATCCCTTGGTAATAAAGTGTTTTGACATTTGAAATATCGCAAATGTTTACGAAGATAAGGAAAGGTTACCTTCTGCGTGGGCTACATGTAAACCTACCTGCTGACTAGCCTTTAGGTTTCTATTATTGAGTTGTTATGCTAGAAATTATGCCATGTTTTTCTTAAAATGCTGTTTCTGTAGAGGGGGGGGGGGGGGTGTTCTGAAAAAATATTCACGACCTAGTCATGTGCTAACATTACTGTGTCTTGATCTATTGTTTGCAGTGGTCGTGGTGGGGGTTTATACCTGCACTTATGCTGGCCACACATCAGACCAACTTTCCTCCAACCATCCAACTAGTTGGTTGGTTGGACTTAAAATCTGGTACTGTATGGGGGCAAATGCCAATAAGCAATTTGCTCACAAACTCAGGAGAATGGACAAAAACATTCAGTGAAATTGTTTAAATCAAATAGGTCCAACTACAGTACCGTGTCTGAGTGACAGTTGTTGTTCATTTTCTGATTTAGGAAACAAATTACAAATTACATTTGCTCCTATCCAGTACCAGGTTTTTATTCCATCCGACCAACTAGTTGGATGGTTGGAGAAAAGTTGGTCTGTGTGGCCAGCATAAGGAAAGGGTGAGGCCTTAGTTGTGGGGATTATGGCAGTAGGAGAATAACATTAATGGAGGCAACGTCACCATAGAAAACCTAGTAGCCTTTCTTAAACATATTGAAAGCGCAGAAGCTAGTTTAAGATGGGTTTTATTACAGTATACTAGTGTACAGTTATTGTAGTGTACAGGTACTTTTTTGGGAACCCCACCCTATGATCTACCACATACAGTACTAGATGATGATTCATGCAGTAGTTTCACAATTGTTACAAATACAATGTACATTATATACTAGTGCTTTATACTAGAGCACAGGTTCTCAACCTCTGTCCTCAGGGCCCCACAGTTCATGTTTTCCATGTCTCCTCACAGAATCCCAAGTGAAGTAATTGGCCCCACCTGTGGATCTTTTAACATGTGTCAGTGAATGAGTATGCCTGTGCACCTGCAAGGTGACCTGGAAAATGTGAACTGTTGGGGGTCCTGAGGACTGAGGTTGAGAACCACTGTACTAGAGTTATAGTGGAAACCTCATATTCCTGTATGTAAATTACATGTTCTGTCTGGCCCAAGGTTTGCACATCTCCTTTAAATGGTGTAGTCCAGTGGTTTCCAAACTTGTTGAAATCACGGCACCCTGGGGTATCAATTTTTTTTTTTTCATTTCGCTCCAGGATAAAAACTTATTGAGAAATGTAGAAAAAAATAAATTACGTAAATTGTGTCATCCATAGATTTAATTATGTGGGGAGGTGACAGGATTCACCTCTGTTGTTCCACATAGTTTGGTGCAAATTAAGTTTTATTGGTTTTGAATACAACAGGTATATAAATGATTTTTGGTAACAATATCGTATGGTATGAAATGGTTCAGAATATCCACATACCAAAATGTACAAATGTAATAATTGGGTAGAGAGGTGAAGGAAAAGGGGTAGAGCCAGGGAGGAAAGGAAGTTTGGGGAAGGGGAGTACTCCGGGTTCTTCTAAATAGAATTATAGTTAGTTTATTTGAACCTTAAAGCTAAAAGCAGAGAGTAACAAGTAACCGGGAGAGGAAGGGCCTAGGAATCATGGGGAGCCATGATATCACTATAAGACTTTGTATTCCGAAAGGCCAACCAGCGGGACCATGTATCCCCGAACTGAGCATGTCTAGAGGAAGAACTCCATCTCACCGGTATAATTGATTCAGCAGCATTATTGAAGCCGGCACAGTAGGGATTTTTTGTATCTTGAGGGGAGCAGAGGAGAGGTGGAACAACCAAAATAGTGGGTCCGTGGGGACATGGTCTCCCAAAATAATCCTAGAGAATTTGAAAATCTCCGACCAGAAGGGAATTATGAGGGGGCATTGCCACCAAATGTGGAATGGATTACCAGGAGCCCCAGAGCACCGCCAGCAGACATTAGGGACCCCGATGCCCATCTTGGAGAGGGTGTCTGGGCATCTGTACTAACGGGACAACAACTTATATTGAGTCTCGCGTACCCCCACACTTGTGGAGCATGCATGAGCCAAGCAGAAAACTTTCTCCCAATTGGTTTCCCCTACCTCCTCACCCAGCTCCCGATCCCATGTTTCCGTGAAATGGGAAAGTTTGGAGCTAGCATCGTCCAAAAGGAGGTTGTAGAGAATGGAGATAGTGTGGGGACACAACTAGACACCAAAAATAATAATGTAAAACTAGTGTCAACCTTCTTCCGGTCAAACATTTGGTATTGATGTATGGCCTGCGAGCCCTGCCATTGTTGACCCCATGACACATGTTTTGTCCCATTTTCATATTGCTTGCGTTCCCCTTATGTTGCAATAAACTGAATCGTATATATTTACACCACTAGTTTTTTATTTTATTTTTATTTAAAGTGGGTCTACTGTACTAGAGACCAGGAGTTTGCAGCATTGCATGACTTGAATATGGATTCCTATTTATATGTATGCCTGGTACTGTTTCCTAGCACGGCCACAACGATTTCTATCGTGGTGGTCGTGTCGGAAAAAATCGTGTCGGTCGCGTCGGGTGCATACCAAAACGCACACGACGCGACCGACGCGATGTACCCGATTTCTCCATAGGCTTCAATGTTAAAATAATTTAACATTGAAGCCTATGGAGAAATCGGGTCCATCGTGTCCATAGGCTTCAATGTTAAATTATTTTAACATTGAAACTGAGTCCATTTAACATAGTAAAAAATGGGTAAAGGGCCAATATGGGCCATTTCTCATTGGGTATGGCCCCGTCAAGTGTGTAAAAAATAATGTCCCCCCATTCTGGCCGCCACCCCCACGATTGACGCGAACCCGAAACGTTGCGAGCTGTGGCGTCGCGCGTCCTACGACCTTTTCATTCCCCTACTATCCACGTCGGCGTGGAGTTGAGAATAGATTAGTGTGGCGAGCGCAGCGAGGCGAGCGGACAGCTGTGAAGCCCGCGAGTACCTGTGAAGGTATCCGCGTCCCCTCGCGGGGCTCACCACGCTTCGGGCTCGGTGGCTCGCTGCGCTCGCCACACTAATCTATTCTCAACTCCACGCCGACGAGGATAGTAGGGGAATGAAAAGGTCGGAGGACGCGCACCGCCGCCCCTCGCGGGCTCGCTGCGCTCGCCACGCTTCGGGTTCGCGTCAATCGTGACGGGGCCATACCCAATGAGAAATGGCCCATATTGGGCCTTTTCCCATTTTTTTCCTATGTTAAATTCAATGTTAAAATTTAACATTGAAGCCTATGGACAAATCGGGTCCATCGCATAGGCTTCAATGTTAAATATTTTAACATTGAAGCCTATGGAGAAATCGGGGGCATCGCGTCGGGCGCGTATAGGCTTCAATGTTAAAATATTTTAACATTGTAGCCTATGGGGAAATCGTGGGCATCGCGTCGGTCGCGTTGTGTGCCTTAAGGCACACGACCGACGCGATGTACCACAGTTGTGGTTTTTTCAAGGGAAATCGCGGGCATCGTGTGCCTTAAAGTTAAGGCACATGATGCCCGCGATTGTGGCCGTGCTAGGAAACAAGTACCGTATGACTAATATTGGGTGTTTTATATAGAAGGGTTTGGCATTTCAGTTGCATTTTTTTATTTGATGCTTTCGTTTGCATGTAGCAGCAAGTGTACCTGACTAGTGCAAGGTTTCCTTGACTGTGTGGGTGACCATTAATAAGTGTGGCACATAAAACAATTGAATTCCCCCTTGGTCTCAGGAAATGCACTGCCATTTCACCTGTGCCTGGTGCGTTTTTTTAGGCACAACCATGCCAGCTGTCCATTCTACTGATCTGATCACTTTTTATGGGGCAGCATTGACAAGTGTTTGATACTCCCAATAGTTTGTTTGCCATTACTAATAGCAAAATGCCAATTTGACATTCAATTAACTTTTTTTTTTTTTTTTTTTTCATATATGCAGTAAATTCTGTCATCTATCACTTTAACACTCTGCATACCTTTTTCTGCAGCACTTCAACTGTATGTTCATGACTGTTTGGAAATGTGATCACACTGCCCTTTCCTACAGTATCTGGATTTGTAAGCTGATCAGATTCTCAGCTGTTGTAGTATGTTTAAGGAAATCTATTGAGTGTAGCAAATGGCCTTTGTCCAGCTACATGTTTTGGTAGAGATCCAAGGTAAAGGTAGTAAGGCAGGAGTTGTACATGTGGGGGCGGTAGGGTCACAGTCCTGAATATTCACTCCCCTCTTTGGAATTCTTGGCCCTGCTTCAATCACATGTCAGTGCTTTAAATTAAACATGAGGCAACCTGATTATTCAGGTACAGGCTGCCTTTTCCAAGTAATAAAATTACGCTGTCCCTTCTCCTTGCAAAAGCACAGAGTGATCTTGCCTTCAGTTTCACAGAACAACTTGAAGCTGCAAAACTATGTGCTGCATGTACAACCGTGAAGGTAATACTTCCAGATAAAGCCTGTCAGTAAGATTAGCAGGAATTTACTGCCATACATCTTGTAGTAATGTGTGTTGTGTTCATCCTAGTTTAGCACCTTGTACAGAATACCTCATTTTTATGCTTTGCAGCAAAAAAAAATCTATTTTTTGCTGCTTTTGTTAAAAATACATACGTTGTATTGCTATTTTGTGCTATGTAATTTTAGAATCTTAGTTATTAACAATTCAGTTATATGGCTCCTCTTAAATACATTGGGGAATTTATTGAAGTAAATACATCACCACAATTCTCCCCATCAGTCGCGAATACAGTGTGTGACCACATTAATATTAACTTTTGCTACCTGGGTCTCTTGTCTTATTAGAACTCGCCACCCCTGGGGTGCGGGGTTGTTGTTGTTGTTGTTGGGGTTGTGAGCTGAAACGATTGTGCCAGCAGCTGATTGCACCTGATTGGAGCAACAATTGAATCGCTCCATTGGATAGCCATCTATTGGCTGCTGGTGATAAACTATTGACTTCAACCCTCTGTGCTAGCTTTTGTTTTTTTTGCATTACTGAACAGCGGGACCTGTCTGCATTCTAATGCCAAGTATCTCCTGTGCAGTGTTATGGCTAAATGCAGAGCACATATCTGTATTTTACATTATGTGTATTAAATAAAGTTTTCCTAATTGAACCATCACAAAGCCGCAAACATGTGAAACCTGTTACTAAACATGCTCATTTTGCTCTCGAAAGAAGCACTTAATTTCCAGTCGGCTCTCCTCCAGTCGGCTCTCCTTGTACAGCAGATTTATGGCATTACTGTTTTTGGTCTTCATGCAGCCATTGCCTTTGAGCAGGTTGACTGTATTTAAATGAGCTGTTGGCAGTGCATTTTTGTGGGTGTGGTGCAGATCAGTATACTTTGTCTGTCTAATGAGCTTTCTGCATGATAAATCACAATGTGATCGCACAGTCCAACATAAAGTAGTGCAGTGTCCCATCATAAAAAATGACTTATTCTATTTTCCCCATTAATAGCCTAAATGTCTGAGTGATGGGTCCTCCTGTTTAGCACCATTGTGACATGCTTCTGGTTGATCATTGTTTAGAAGTCTTGTACAATGTACCATGAATGTATATCAAATTAGATATCTAATGCAAAAGTACAGATCTAATGCCAGTGCGAATAGAAAATCGAATCTAACATCGAATCAAAAGCAAATCGATGTGTGTGTACAGGGCTATAGTGTGATCGCATACAGCACCGTAAGACGTTTCTTGTATTGATGATGCTCCTTGAACCGCCCAGCACCTTATGTGGTCCTTTTGCATACAGTGTATAGTATGCATTCCCAGCAAGTGCTTCGGTATCTGACAAATCCTACGTGCAGCTCTTGCAATCTCCAGCTCTGATCAAATGCGCTCGGCCACGTATTGAATCCGAGGTGGGGAAAAAACATACGATTTGACACTCTTCACCTGATTTTTGGGCCCAATTTGTCCAAGTCGTGTGAAAAGGGCTCAAATTGTTCTTGTGTATGGTCGGCTTAGGGCATGCCAACCTTTTACGTTCATGTCAGTGTAAAAAAAAAAGCCTTTTGTAGTGTCTTACACATGGTTAAGTGACCTTGATTCAGAGTTCCTTTTAAATATATTTAGCCCTAATGATATTCTTTTAATGTTTATTCTCCACGGAAATGGTAAAATACTCGATTTCCAAACTAACATTGCGTGTGCTGTGATACTGTGTGCGCGCATAGTAAAGTACAGATACTAGAGATATACATGAGCAAGATTAGACTGCTTTATTAAGGGGGGTATTTAATCTCCCGACGGGGGAGATGGCTGCGGGGCCCTATTCAATGCGGTCATCCCCGACAGCATTGAACAGGGGATCTCGGCAGAACATGCCCGACTTCACAAGCAGTCGGGCTCGTTCTGCCGGGAACTGACAAGCTCCCAGCTGCAGCTTGCCTGTTCCCGGCCACAGCTCGCGGCCATGCACCTTCTCGTCCCGCTGCAGGCAGGACATTAAATCCTGCCTGTAAATTCTTGATCAAGCAGTCCCAGAACAGGACAGGGTCACGGCTGTCGGGCCAGCTAGACAGCCGTGACCCAAGATTGAATACCCCCCCTAAAACTATAGTCTTACTACTGTATTGTGCCACATGTAGTCCATGTTATCATATGCTTCATGACAATGGTTCTCAACCTCTGTCCTAAAGTACCCCCAACAGTTCACGTTTTCAGGTCACACCGAATCACAGGTGACATAAGTGGTTCCAACCTTAATCTTTTAAAATGTGTCAATGAATGAGTGCACCTGCCAGATGACCTGGAAAACATGCACTGTAGGGGGTACTTGAGGACCAAGATTGAGAACCGCTGCTTTATGACATGTACATTTGCATAAGTTTTTGTGCCTCATGACTTGGCAGCATATTGGATTGCTGGCACAACTGAGTCACCCTGGGAAAGATTAACCATTTTTTATGTGTGGTTTGGGCTTTTGATCAGGACTAGCCTTTCAGGGTTACACGTGTGTAATGCAATGGGAGGTCATTAACTTCCGCAGGTTCACTGACGGAATGAGTTATGATAGGGTGTCCTATTAAGTGAGCCATGTCAAACAGCATGAGGCCTGGCCAAGCTGGCTGTGTGTGCAGCCTATTGAACCACCTGTTAAATCATTAACTTAATAATGTCTCTTTGACCCATAAGAATATAACTGTACCATGTTTATCTGGTATAGCTTTTGCTTCCATATTGTAGAGTAATGCTGCCCATACATATGTGAGATATCGCATGCAATCGTTAGATTTCGGCCACATCTGGCGATAAATCGAATGATTGCATGCATTTTTAAGCTGACATTCGACGCGATGCGCAGGCACACTGTTGAATGTTGCATCGATAGATATTTTGACCTGCACATAATATTTATCTAATTGCATGTGGCTATTAACCACATGCAATTGCTCTAATGCAATCAGCGGCGGGGCCGGGATGGGGACCGGAGAGGTGGCGGGGAGCCGGTACCTTAATGCTGGGGGGAGGCATGGTAGCTGTGTAGCGGGGACCGGAGTGGTGGAGCTTTCAGGTGGCGGGACTCGGCAGCAGATGACTGAAATACTGGACGGTCCTGTGATTGGCTGAGGCCGCTGAGAGAGAGCTCTCTCAACCAATCAGAGGGCAGTCCAGTGTTTCAAAGTCGCTGCTGCTGACAAGTCCCGCTGCCTGAAAGCTCCACCAGCTCCGGTCCCGCCTACACAGCCGCCACACCACCCCTCTTCCAGCACCCGATGTCCATCACAGGATGGCATGCGATATCGGGTGCTGCACTGGGCACCACTTGATTCGATAAGATGCGATATCTCATCACATCTGATCGCATAAGTGTATGGGCAGCATAAGGATCACCTCTTGCCTGTGCAGAACTTGTTTTTCTTGCATGCGGTATCTCCTGGTCAGACTTCTCTATTGAAACCTAGCCAAATATCTAGTGTGAGCTGTTTGTCCTGTATGGCCATAGCTGATAAATGTCTAAAACGTCCTTCACGTGAATAACTTATAACACTCCTGTTTCTGCCACAACTTCACTATAATATTTAAATGTTATATTGTGTATAGCTCTTGAATATTTTTGCTTATGCAGTAATTTAATTGGGGTCTATTATAGATGGCATTTACAACTTACTAATTAAGGGTTGTATCCCCAGGGCTGTTAAAAATTGTTAAAGCAATTATGAGATGTAAGCTGGCTACACCATAGATATTTTAAAGTATTTGCATGATTTTCGATGGTTCTAAAGCACAAACTGTTCAAATTGTTGAGTGTGTACCCTCTGAGTCACAGACCAAGGGTTCTCCCTTACATGTAGGACACCTTACATGTAGGACAACTGGGAACATCTCTAGTGACAGCCAGCGCTCCACACTTCCTGATGTCTGCAGACGTATGGACTTGCCGATGCCAGGCCCCTTCACAAACCTTCTCGGTGGGACTAGTGAGTACCCAGCTACTACAAGACTATTTTGCAATCCCGTATTCTGCTGCTGGAAGGGGGGCAGAGTCAGAGGTTGGATGTGAAACCCACCCGATTTAGGGAGAGGTATCAGCAATAAAGAAAGAAGTACTAATGCCACTGTATAGGTCATTGGTACGACCTCATCTACAGAACGGTGTTCAGTTCGGGAGGCCATATCTCCAGAAGGATATAAATACATTTGAGACTGTACAAAGAAGGGCAACTAAAATGGTGCATGGCCTACATCACAAAACCTACCAGGAAAGACTAAAATATCTAAATATGTATAGTTTAGAGCAGAGCATGGAAAGTTTCTATAGAAACTTTCAAATATATCAAGGGTTTTAACAAGGTACAGGTGGGAGACATTCGTCACAGGAAGAGGAGCAACAGAACACGAGGACATGCACTGAAACTAGAGGGAGGAAGATTCAGGGGAAATGTGAGGAAGAATTACTTCACAGAAAGAGTAGTAGATAAGTGGAATAGCCTCCCATCAGAGGTGATAGAGGCTAAGACAGTAGTACAATTTAAGAATGCTTGGGATAGGCATATTGAGATCCTTGCAAATAAATAAGGATCAAATATGGTTTGAGGTAACATGTTTGAAAAGGGGGCAGACTAGATGGGCCAAGTGGTTCTATGATTTATTGCGCCATTGGAATCCTGTGAAAAGAGACCAAATCTGACAAGTGTATAGGGGCCTCTAGACAAATATAGTTTACAATTGCTTGCAAGTTCCCCCTTTTTATTCAGTGTGTATAATGTACAGGAACAATGAAATACAGAAGATTTGCTTAACATACATAGAGAATGAAGATACTTAAGGGAATTGCAGAAAAGTCTTGAGTCTGATTTTTGAAGGATTCTAGTGTGGGGTGTGGTATAGGGTTCCGACAGTCGGAATCCCGACTGGCCGGACCCAGACAGCATGGTGAGCACAACAAAGCCCCTTGCGGGCTCGCTACGCTCGCCACCTAGTCTATTCTCCCTCTGTGGGGGTCGTGGACCCCACGAGTTAGAATAAGAATAGCCCGTGGCCGTCAGGCCCCAGTGTGTCGGGGTTTTTTACGGTCAGGATCCCGACATCGTGTAAATGACTAATGGGACACCGTCCGGAACCCCTAGTGTGGGGGCCTCTTAAACTGTGCAGGGAAGTGAGATCCAGAGGCAGATCCGCGTGGCTAAAAGCTCAACCCCCAAAATAATTATGGGAGATTGTAGGTACTGCTAAAAGTCCTTCATTGACAGATTTCTGTAATCCAGTTGGTTGGCTATAGTGCAGTCTTGTCCTTTCTTATACGGCATGGGTTTTGGAAGATCTAGTGATTTTTTTATTATTGTAAAGCTTGTTCACACGTCATATTTTTATTCACCAGTGGGAGTTACAATTGTGGCAATTTTGAGCTGAATGCAGCATTTTTTTTTTTTTTAAAGCTGCTTTCAGCAGTGTGTGCGGGCCAGCGATGAACGCTCATGTGCACTCCCGCATCATTGGTGGCCACCACCGCTCATCTGCTGGTATTACCAGCCCCTGTGAAAGTCGCTCATTGTGTATGCACCTATAGGCTGGCTATACATTTGAAGGATATATTGCTCCTTTTGGGTGACAAACTATATATAGGTAATTCATTGCAGGAGGGGTGAGTATGCTAGATATGTCTGAACAACATTAAGAAATATAAGGCTGACTATGCAGCACAGTGGAAGCAGATGTCATGCTAGGGGTCTGGCCAACCCACCAACAATGACGTTACGCATGTGTGGGAAATGTCCATGCAGTCGTGATGGATGGCTAATTGGTAAGTTTCTGCTCACCAAATTTGTTGGTCTTTCTGCAGATCCGGTAGCTGACAGAACTGTTGGCATAGTGTTCCCAATGTTAGTGTCACAAAGTAAGAGGCCTGGCCAGCCTCTTCAGCTGGTGTGAAACTAAAAGGCCCATCATGCCCTTCCATAGGCTGGCCATGCCTAATGTAGACTATATTGTTTGTATCATTTGGCTATAGTGAAATATATTGCTTTATTTATTAGGTTTCTTTATATATCACTTGAAAGGGTCTTCTGAGTGATATCTTTCACAATATCCTCTAGTGTGTATGGTGCTTTAGAGCATTTGCAGATTATCGTTCATGTACACTAGACGGTATAGTAAGAGATTGCTCAGAAAGAGGTTTCCAATGGATACCTTTTACTAGATCAGGTGTCTACACCAAATATCATTATGTGGGCTCCAGAACACAGTTAATGACCCCCTCCCTCATCCTGCATTTACAGACACGACCGCCATGCTCAAAAGCCTCCTTGCGTCACTCCTGTTCTGTTCTTGCTGGCATCGGCGAGTGTGTATAAACGTGTTGGCACCTCGCCTCCGCCATTATACATGTCTGCGGGGATCGGCTAATATGTAATAAAAAAATAAACCAAGTAAGTAGTTGACCTGTGCTCCAAACAAAAGGTGCTGCCCTATCCTACATAGTCACCAACTATTTAAAGTAATGTGTCAAAATAAAAAAATGGATTAGGTCAGTGATGGCTAACCTTGACATTCCATGCTAAAACTGAGCTAGGGCATGCTGGGATGTGTATTTCAACAGCCGGAGTGTCAAGGTTAGCCATCACTGGATTAGGGCCCTTATTCAGATCTGATCGCAGAACAAATTTGTACTCCAAATGGGCAAAACCATGTGCACTGCAGGTGGGGCAGATGTAACCTGCATATAGAGTTAGATTTGTGAGTTATATTGTTTCTGTGCAGGGTAAATACTGTCTGCATTATTGTTACACTGCAATATAGATATGTTTCAACACACCCCACCCAAATTGAACTCTTGCACATGTTACATCTGCCCCACCTGCAGTGCACATGGTTTTGCCCATTTTAAGGAACAAATTTGTACTGCGATCAGATCTGAATAAGGGCCTAGGTGCTCCCACTTCAGATAACTGGAGTTCCTGACAAATAATATCCAAATGATGCAGTCTCAAAGATAGAAAACCACACTTCTTTATAGTGTAGATAATCCAACTGGCATATCAATGGTAGTGAATAGCTAGTGTAGTAATAGTCTTTACCAGAAAAGGGCCCTCACTTAGGCCCCTGTATATCTTGTAATCTCGCATCAAATTATGCCCCTTTCAGACCGCACTTTGTAAACGGTATATTGCCGTTTTTTTACCGTTTTAAAACGGTAATCTGTGCGGTCTGAAAGGTGCAGGACCCCATAACCGTTTTACAAAAGCCGTTTTTGTAAACCGGTTAAAATGGAGGGTCCTACCTGTTTCAGACCCGGTATTTTGGGATCAAAATCGGGTCTGAAACGGTATTTAGGACCCAACCAATAAGCTGGGTCCTAAATTCAGTGCAGTGAATATTTAATGCGCTCATTAAATATTCATTGCGCAGGAGGCCGCCGCCGCCCCCCCTCCCCCCCCGCACGCGGGATAACACATACAAACCCGTTAACCCCTCCGCACCCCCACCCCCGTTAACACCCCCCCACATTGTGTTTAATAAACACCCCCCCCCCCCCGTGAAGCCGGTACCTCCTCACGTTGCAGTTGATCGGCAGCCGCAGTACTGTACCACGGCTGGCTTCGCGTATGAAAAAAAATAAGGAACTTTCTGAAAATGGCTGCCCCATAGGAAAACCCATTTAAAAAAACCTGTCTTTTGTATGGGGGCAGCCATTTTCCGAAAGTCACTTTTCTTATAAGAAAAGTGACTTTCGGAAAATGGCTGCACCCATACGAAAGACAGTTTTTTTAAATGGGGTTTCCTATGGGGCAGCCATTTTCAGAAAGTTCCTTATTTTTTTCATACGCAAAGCCAGCTGTGGTACAGTACTGCGGCTGCCGATCAACTGCACCGTGAGGAGGTACCGACTTCACGGGGGGGGTGTTCTTAAACAAAATTCGGGGAGGGGTTAACGGGGTTGTATGTGTTAACCCGCGCGGGGGGGGGGGTCGCTGAAGACTGGCTTTGACCCTGTATTTGGAAGGTTTCCAAAAACGGGTAATATACCGTTTAAGAGATGCGGTGTGAAAGGGGTTTTACCTGGCAGACCCGTTTTTGGAAACGTTTCCAAGTACAGGGTCAAAGCCAGTTTTGCGGTCTGAAAGCAGCATTATTTTCATGTGTTCTCCACTGTCTGATTTTCTCCAGTCACCTCAGACAAAGATAGCTTTCACATCACATAAAACATTTTGAAACGTTTTGGAAAAACTGTAATTTTAAATGGTATTTTAAACGGGTCTAGTGTTCATATTGCAGCAGATTACCATTTAAAAATACCGTTTAAGTACCATTCACATCACCAGTCAAGCCGTTTAACCTCTGAACACGTTTCTACCCACAGCTTATTTCCTGGTTCAGGGAAGGGACACAAGACAAGGGACTGCCTATCACAGTGCTCTAACCTTTATTTTTTACTAAATACCATTTCAGTGCCATTCAGACAGCACAAAAAACGGCTCTAAATTGGCTTTAAAACGGGTAGGACTCTGCTTTTTAAACGTGTTGAAATACCAGTTAACTTTAAATGGTATTTCAACTATGACACTTTCACACTGCAGCCTTAAACGTTTTAAAAGGCAAAAAAACGGCAATATACCGTTTTAAAAGTGTGATGTGAAAGCTACATTACACACTGCAGCCTTAAACGTTTTAAAAGGCAAAAAACGTCAATATACCGTTTTAAAAGTGTGATGTGAAAGCTAATTTGTTGTTGTTGTTGTTGTTGTTAACAAAATTCTGAAAACAATTATTTAATGAGGGGCTTAGTACCATTAGTGGTTTTATGATCAAGGCTGCGTGAAAAGTATATTCTCTCGACGTTCCCGGTTCTTCAAAAGAATTGCTCAGTCGCCTCTAGGGTGTTATGGTCTCGGTTCCGCTCAACTGGTACTGTTCCACAAGTATCCACCAACATGTTTCAACTTCAGTATTAACACCATTCCTCCTGTGTCTCCAGATGCATCACCCACTGCCCAGCACTCACAGAAAGGATCTCTGCTGCAGCCTGGGTACCAGATTAATGTTGCTCTACTGTAGGCAGTGCAGGACCCACTACAATCTCTGGAGGTCTCCCTAGCTAGGCTGCCTTCTTTTTGTCTTCCTCCCCTCCTCCTCTCTCCAGTACATTCTGGGTGTGTTTATGGGGTGGGGCACTGGTTCAAGCAATGTATAAAATCTATATGGACTTTTACTACCGTGTTTCCCCGATAATAAGACACTGTCTTATTTTTTTTTTCAGTCCAAAAACACCAAAGGGCTTATTTTTGGGGTAGGGCTTATTTTAGCTCCTCAGTCCTTCTTTTAGCTACATCATGCCCCTCAATCTCCTTATACTTTAAGCACAACTGCCGCTTTCCTTTCCTTCTGCATTTTTCAGCCACTCAGCCTTTCCTCCGCAGCCGCTCAGTCACTCCGCTCCCATCTGTGAACAGACGCCACTCAGTCCTTGAGGTGCGCAGTGACGTCACATGCACAATGCATCCCTGGGACCGCTGATGCAAGCAGAGGCTTCAGCGGTACCAGGGCTGCTACCGTAGCAGCAGCATCCATTTCATGCGGGCGGGTGGGGGGGGCATTAGCAGAGCTGGGAGTTTAGCACAGGGACTGGGCAAAATGGGGATTAAGCTAGGGCTTATTTTGGGGGTAGGGCTTATTTTGGACCGTTGTCCAGAAATAAGGGTAGGGCTTATTATTGGGGTAGGTCTTATTATCAGGGAAACAGGGTATGACTGACCTTGCAGTGTTGTGTTTACCCACTGTGGACTTGCCTTCTCCCAGGAGATAATCGGGCCGTAGGCTGTTTTCTACACACCGTATGTCAGTACACCATCAGTCAATTCTGGGGCACTCTGTGCTGGTAAAGGATCTTCCTGCATAAGGAAAAGTAGACTCTAATTATGTACAGTATTTTTTTTTTTATATGCAGGTATAAGGGTGAAATCTGTGACTAGATGTGATTTATCTTTTCACTGAAAACTGGAATGTTACCTATACTAATACAGTATGTGCCTCATATTTGCACCATCATGTGGTATATGGGAACATTTTCGCTAAGGTTACATACTGCACTTGTGTTTAATTCCTGTTTTTGGTTTGGTTCAATAATCTGTGACTTCTGTTAGCCTACAGTATGGGTTACTAATTAACTTTGGTACATGTTTAGTTTCACGGCGGCAGTTACGTACTTAGTGTAGCGTCCCTTTCAGAATTGGCCTTGTGTTCCCGTGCCCAGCGTAGTCAGTCAGAAGTAGCGTAGAGTCCCTGGCTGCCTTACTTGTGTAGTTTCACGGCGGCAGCGTAAGCTAGGTTTTCAGCGTAGGCTGCCGCCGTGAAACTACACAAATAACTACCGTACTGTTGCCGGGAACTGCATCTCTGTCCCCGGTGTCCCTGTCAAGCCTAGTCAGCGCCTCTGACACCACCGGCGCCAGCATGATCCCCTCTTTGGTGGAGAGGTGGTTATGCTGGCGCCAGTTAAGTAGGACCCCCTGTTATTTTTAAAGTGAGCGGTACCACAAAAACGGGCAGTTAGGATAGTGCTTTAATAAGCTTACAGAGATTGATAAGCTGGAGAAGGTATGAATGAGCTTTATGTAAAGGTGTGTAGTTGTGCAAAGCTGCATTTACTTTTCCCAAGTACAAAGTTAAAACTCAAACTATCTGTCCTCTGAATGGATGTGGGCATAACTCTGAATTTGCCCAACCTATGCTTGTCGTGATCCCATATAGTCATTCTGAATTAAAGCTGGTTATGTCATATCTGTTTTCTCAGGAGCAGTGACTGTACTCCTGCCAGTACATATGCTGCTTCAATTCATAACCAGTCAGGATTATTCACTTTGCACTTTGATCAAAATAAACTAAAGGTCCATACACACTGGGTGATGTTTTTGGCGATCTTTCCTCGGGGTGGACGACTTTTCATAGCAGGACGCTATGGAAAGCCGTCCACACTGTTGCTTATCTGCTGATAATACCAGCAGATGAGCGTCCAGACCAGTAATGATGCGGGAGTGTACATCAGTGCTCAAAGCTGCCCAGCACACACTGGGTGGTTTTCGAGCAGAAAGCAGCTCAGACGAGTAAACGGAGCTGCTTTCAGCTCAAAGTTGTCCAATGTGTATGGGCTTTAACGTTTCTATTTTTGAAAGCTTTCTAATTTTGCAGCATTTTTCCACACCTGCCCAAAACCTTTTCACAGTGCTGTATATATTTTATTGCAAGACTTTGTGGTTAGAAACAATATGGTTGTGAAAGAACATGACACCATAAAGGAATGGAATCAAAAATCTCTAACACGTGGGGGTGTAGGAAAGAGAAAAGCTCATTTAAATACTGTTCTACTGTAATGATGAATGTTTAGTTATAGGCAGTATTTCTTTTAATGTGTGAGTGACTAGCACTTAATTTGATTACAGGATTACAAAAATATACAGTTGGCCCAAATTCTATACATGACTATACATGTGTTCTTTTTTCAGTGTTAATTTTTTTTAAAACTCCAAGCATTTTTTTTTTTTTACTTTGACCTAATAGTCTGACTTATTAGGTATTAGTGTGTGTGGATAACATTTCTATAATTAGAACAAATTGAATAATTGTATAACAGACATTGTACTATATGTGTCTTTAAGATCTGTAACCTTTTTTTTTTTTTGTTTGTTTTTGTTTCAGGGTTACTCTTGGAATATACGTTGCACATTTATGGCGATTCGGCGCATAAGGACAGAGTACTGCCAGGCTCAGCACAACGTTGGTGCAGACAAGTGAGCTGAGAGTGCTCTCGGTGGACACCCTTAGCCCACCCCTCCAGTTTCTGCTCTCCCTCTCGTCCGCTTCAGAAAAGCATATGGGCGTTCTTATTTATTATCTCACCTCACAACCGCATACTTTTCACTACTTTATTTTTCCTTTTGTAAAGGGAAGAATTTTAAATAATATTCTCCCTTAATGAGTGCCTCACTGCAGTAGAGACCTTTTGGTCACTATATATATCCATTTATATTTTTAAGCCCTTTTTCTCTCCGAGAAGTTATGTGAGGTTCTATTAGATGCTCTTCTGCATCCCAGAAAGAGTGCGCATCTTTAAGTAAAAAAAAAAAAAACCTCTCCATTGGGATTTTGCAATAATTAGGTTCCCCCCCACACTTCAAATATCTATTTTTCTTTATAGAATTTTTTAATATTTTCTGCTGTGAATTTTTTTTTTTTTTTAAATAAATAAACCTTATTTTTTTAAACTGTCACAATGAACCGTCCAGCTCCAGTGGAAATATCTTATGAGTGTATGCGTTTTCTTATCACCCACAATCCAACTAATGCCACACTGAACAAGTTCACAGAGGTAAGTGGTATCCAGCAAAATTGGTTTAGTAAAAGGTGTGTTCTTCACTACATGTTTATTTGCAATCTATATTTAAAGGTATTGTTACCATTGTTTTTTATGCCGTACAGAGAATATTTGTCGTTCACATCAGCCATTGGAGTTTATAGTACAAATGGCCTATTGCATATATTTGCAGCTACTTAACCCTTTGAGTGCCAATATCTGAGATGTGCAAAATATCCACTAAAAAAGCCATCATCCATCACATTTGTTATATAAATTCAAATAAAAAATATGTGAAAAAAAGTCTTGAGAAAGCAAAATGGTCAAGTTTTGCTTCTAGGGGTTTTAACCAGTTTGGTGGTATGCCTGGAAATTTCTGGGCTGCGCTGTAGGAATGGGCTCTCCTGTACAATTTCCATGCATGTCACTGATAAGTCAGTGTGCGCCAGTGGTGCCTCCATCTGTGCACCAATGGATTGAGTGGGGGTGGTTGGCGCTGTCACAACCCTGGCCGCATATCTCCAGTACTATGAGGAAACCTAGAATATACATTGTTTTGGATTCAATAGAACTCATTAATTTCATTATTAATACACCCAAGATAAAGTTAGGGCCATTAATAGCTGCACACTAAAAGTCTTCTCCCCCCCTAATTTTACTGATTTTCTGCCACGTGACTCTGCATTTGCATATTTCTGACAACAAGGAGTATGACCTAGTGACAGGAAAAAAAATAGGATATATGGGACATTTATTGAAAATGCACACACTCTTGCTATCGGGATGCAGTGTAAATCCCGGTGTTCGAAATCCCGACACTTTCTCCCTCCGTGGGTGTCCACGACACCCTCGGAGGGAGAATAAATTAGTGTGCCGAGTGTAGCGAGGCACCGGGCCCGCTGCGTGGTGAGCGCAGCGAGCCCGCAAGGGGTGGCGATCCACGCCCCCCCCCCCCTGTTGGGATTTCGGGATTTTGAACGCCGGGATCCCAACCGCCGGGATTTAATACTGAATCCGTTGCTATCAGGAGAATGTTAACATTTTTGCTTTGCAACTACAGATCGAAAAAAAAATAATTGTTTGTGGGCAAGTTTTTTTTCTTATCGCCTAAACACCAAGCCAGTACAGTTAATCAGGCCAATGTTCCAATTTTTGGCTAATTGGCCCAATAATTGGTTTAGTGTATATCTAGCTTTAGTCTTGTAGAACTAGAAATTAAACTAGACTAGAATCTTACTAAAGTTACCTGTAAAATTAAGTGTCATGCCATGTTTAGGCTTTCATTACATAATGGTTAGCCTGTCCCAATAGTATAGTGAGCATATAGGCTTTACACACACATAGCTCGTTTATTGGAAATAAATATTTTCCTTATAGATTTTGTTTCTGTATTTACAATCTGGACTTTATAAACTGTTCAATGTATGTTGACAGGCTACAATTCATCAATGACACATACTATTTTAATTCTAAAGCAACCTACTTGACAGTCTAGTGCTAGCCAATGATTTGGAAAGTGTTTGGTCCCCCATACGTTATGCGATTTGGGCCCGATTTTTTTTTTTTTTCCCACCTGATTCAGGCAGATTGGGACAAGAAATTGGGGGAAATGTCCCAAATAGCATGTGTTTGATATCCGGTGCGCAGTTCTGTGCGCGTCTGATCTAGAATTCCTACGTGCTGCATGTACGATCTCTGCTTTGTACCCCTTCCCAGCAGCAGGGAGAGGGGATCACATGCGATACATTAAAGTGCCGTGTGTGATCCTGCCACCTTGGAAGGGTTCCTGACTGCTCCAGGGGAATTAGATGCAACTTCTCCCATAGGAAAAGGGGGTCCTTTTTAAGGTATCTACTTCAACTTTTTCAATGTGTTTAGTAATAGGGCCCCTAAGTTTCTCTACCGTCCAATGGGATACTGGGTTATACTATGGGGATAGAGATCCTCTGCAGGAGAGACAGGCACATTAAAGCTTTCAGTGTGGGTGCACTGGCTCCTCCCCTCTATCTCCCTCCACTAGTCAGTTTAGAAAAATGTGCCTCAGGAGAGGCAGTGCTTTCTGGATGCTCCAGACTTTTTCTTCAAATTTTGTTTAATTTATTAATTTGGGGCGCTGCATTGACCAGGCAGCTGTCCTACTTCGAGGGTGTCAGGGGTAGGGTCAGTCCCTGACCTCTTAAGGTGCAGAGCTGACCCTGCTGCAGGATAATCTGTCCTGAGTGGGGCCTGTCACCGCACAGCATTGCGCTGTAGTGAGCAGGCCCCCCAGCTGCCGCACACCCCCTGACTGGTCCGAAGACGTCTGTGGTGAGTACAGGTTGGGGGTCCCACAAGGGGACAGCCCAAACCGTTCCATGCAGCAAGATGACGGCGGCCCTCTCGCAGGGACCGCGCGACCCCCCCCCCCCCCCCCCCCCCCCCATTTTATGTGAAAAGCGCTTCTTGTGCCAGTTTAAATATATTGGAAGCGCCAGCTCCATGTAAAGGGGGCGGGGCTTCGCTCAGAGCGGGACCAGGCTCTGCTGGGCGTGCACTGTCTCTGCTTCCTGCTTCTTTACGCATCCAGAGGTCGCCATTACAGCTCCTCAGCGGCATGGTGGATTTGATCCTTTGCAGCAGAGACAGCAAGTTATAACAGCGCAGCAGCGTTGCTTAGCTGTGTTATTTACACTGTGTATGACATATCACTGTGTGTTTTGTGCGTTACCAGCTCAATCAAATCCGTGAGTTAAGGTTTAGGGTGTACTGGTCTCCTCATATTACTTTGAGTCTACCCCACTGGCTAGTTAACCACTTGTACACACCATAGTCTCTAATACAGAGGTGTATTACACTTATACTGTGTAGAGTTACAGTACATCAAGTGTGGGTGTTGTGTGTGTGCGCGCTGCTGGGGGTGTCCTGTTGCTTCATCATGGTGAAAAAGTTAACTTGCATGGTGTTCAGCACAAAGTTTATTCTAGCTTCACAGTCACAGGTTACCTTTGAGCCGTGTATGCTGCCACAGCCCAGTGGTGTAACCACTCAGGTCAGTGGGGTGCCACAACTTGTGGATGGGTCACAGGCTGATAGTCAAGAGCCTGCCTGGGCCAGCAGCATAAAAACGCTGATGGACTCTGTTGCTTCCCAGCTCTCTGCAAATACACAGCAGACGCAGAGGGTGCAAAGGGAATTAGCCATGTTGTCTGCCAGGGTTGATATTCTCACCCCTCCCCCTGCTCAGCCCCCAAAGCGGCCTGCTACTCCAATGGCCCCTGACTCTGATGATGATGACATCCTTGAAGTGGGAGAGGGGGCAAATGAACAGGATACTGTTCAGGAGCAGTCTTTAGTTCATGGTTCTGAGGCTTTAATTAAGGCCATTAGGGAAGTGTTAGAGCTTCCTATGGAGGAACCCTCTGAGGGAGATTCCTTTTTCATGACCCAGAGAAAACAGCCGGTGTATTTCCCAGAACAGGCTGAATTAGAAAGTGCTTTTAAAGGAGCTTGGCAGAACCCTGAAAAGAGGTTCCAGCTTTCAAAGAGGTTTACTAATGCGTACCCCTTTGATCTTGTTGGTAGGAAGAAGTGGGAGGAACCGCCAGCGGTGGATTCCTCTGTTTCCCGCCTTTCAAAGAAGGTGCTGTTACCAGTTCCTGGGGTGTCTACACTCAAGGATGGTGCAGATAGGAGACTTGAAGCAACACTTAAGTCTATGTTCACGGCCAGTGGGGATTCACAACGCCGGTATTGGCCAGTTGCTGGATGGCTAAGGCCATTTACACTTGGTCCACGCAGAACCAAGAGGGTTTGTTGGGGGACATGTCCGTGGCTCAGATAGGTGAAAACCTGCGTCACATTCAGGACACGACACGCGTGCTTTGTGAGGCACAAAAGGAAATGGGCGCTATAAACGCGCGGATTTCTGCAATGGCCGTATCGGCTAGGCGGGCTCTGTGGTTGCGCCAGTGGGTGGCTGATGTGGATTCCAAGAAGAGTGTGGAAAGCATACCTTTCACAGGGGAGAGGCTCTTTGGTAGTGAGCTGGATGACTGGATTTCTAAGGCTACTGCAGAGAAATCCACTTTCCTCCCATCAGCACCCACTCCGGCAAAACCCGCTTTCACTGGTCCCTCCCAGCAGTCCTTTCGTGGGTCCAAGTTCTGCCCTAAGGCCAGAGGCGCCTCTAATGCTAGCAGAGGCACTAGAGGGAAATTCAGGAAGCCAAACCCCTCAGGTCATCAGGACCGTTCCACCGCTTCCAAGCCGGCAGCATGACTGGGTGCACCCACCATGAGACTGTCTGGAGGTGGGGGTCCGGCTGTCACACTTCAGCAAGGTGTGGGACGCCTCGTGCCTAGATTCCTGGGCCAGGAGTCTTATTTCGCTAGGTTACAGGCTGGAGTTTGCCAGGCCCCCTCCTCGACGCTACTTCAAGTCGGCCCTCCCAGCCTCAGTGGAGGATCAGTTGCTCCTTCAGGGAGCAATTCACAAGCTCCTCCTGTCCAAAGTAATCCTACCTGTACCAATACAGGAACAAGGCCAGGGTTACTATTCAAACCTGTTCCTTGTCCCCAAACCGGACGGTTCAGTAAGGCCCATTTTGAATCTGAAGTCGCTGAACCCCTTTCTGCAGGTGTTCAAATTCAAAATGGAGTCGCTCAGGTCGGTGATTGCCTCCCTGGAAAAAAGGGAGTTTCTAGCCTCTGTAGAAGTCAAGGACGCCTATTTGCACGTCCCAATTTGGCCTCCCCATCAAGTCTTTCTAAGATTTGCGGTGGGAAACAGCCATTACCAGTTTCAGGCGCTACCCTTCGGGCTGTCAACTGCCCCGTGCGTCTTTACCAAGCTCATGGCAGAAATGATGGTCCTTCTCAGGCTCCAGCGGGTGAATGTCGTACCCTACCTGGATGATCTGCTGATCAAGGCAGGATCGGAGGAGGCCCTGAGAAGTGCGTTAAATCTGACTATGCAGGTGCTGAGAGAACATGGGTGGATTTTAAATATACCAAAATCCTCGTTGCTCCCGAGCCGGAGAATGGTGTTCCTGGGTATGACTCTGGACACGAGGGAGCAGAAGGTGTTCCTGCCGGCTGAAAAGGCTTCAGCTTTACAGGAATTGGTAAGAGGTCCTATCAAATCCTTGGGTCTCGGTGCACCTCTGCCTGAGGCTCATGGGCAAGATGGTTGCTTCATTCAAAGCCATCCAGTATGCCAGGTTCCACTCCAGGACTTTTCAGCTGGATATCCTCACGAAATGGTCAGGAACCCCCGGCAAATGCACAGGAGGATTTGCCTGTCTGCGCAGACCAAACTCTCCCTGCAGTGGTGGCTAGATTCGCCAAATCTATTGGCGGGTCGCTGCTTCCAGATACAGGACTGGCTTCTGATTACCACGGATGCCACTCTCAGAGGCTGGTGAGCCGTGATACAGGGAGACCGCCTGCAAGGCCGTTGGTCTCCGATGGAATCCATGCTGCATATAAACAACCTCGAACTGAGGGCTGTTCACTATGCCCTATTACAGACAGAGCCTATGCTGCAGGGCAGGGCGGTACAAGTCCAGTCGGACAATGCAACTACGGTTGCCTACATCAACCGCCAAGGAGGGACAAGGAGCATGCCCTGTTTGAGGGAAACCACCAGGATATTCTCCTGGGCGGAACGCCATGTAAAAGCCCTGTCGGCCATCTTTATACCAGGAGTCGACAACTGGGAGGCGGATTTCCTCAGTCGTCACGATCTCCACTCCGGGGAGTGGGGACTTCACCCTCAGGTGTTCCAGGACCTGGTAGATCTTTGGGGGCTCCCTCAGATCGACCTTATGGCCTCACGGTTGAACCACAAGCTGGACAGGTACTGTGCCCGGACCAGGGATCCAGGGGTGACAGCAGTAGATGCCCTGACCTGGACATGGGATTTTCAGCTGGTGTACCTGTTCCAACCGCTCCCGTTGCTGGCACGGGTGCTAAAGAGGATTCGACCAGAGAGTAGAAGCCATTCTATTGGCTCCAGACTGGCCTCGAAGGGCCTGGTACGGGGACATTCAGGCCATGCAGGTAGAAGACCCGTGGCGTCTTCCACTAAGAAAAGATCTCCTCCTCCAGGGACCGTTTGTCTTTCAGGACTTACCGCGGCTGCGTTGAACGGCCTGGAGGTTGAGTGGCAGATATTAGGCCTCAAGGGACTACATCCCTCTGTAATTACAACCATGACGCGTGCCAGGAAGCCAGTCACGGCTTCTCACTACCATGTGATATGGAAGAAGTACATAGCTAGACTAGTGGAGGGAGATAGAGGGGAGGAGCCAGTGCACCCACACTGAAAGCTTTAATGTGCCTGTCTCTCCTGCGGAGGATCTCTATCCCCATAGTATAACCCAGTATCCCATAGGGACTACGAGAAAAGGATTTACCGGTAGGTACCCAAAATCCTATTTTTTTTGCATTCCAATATCCTGGCTGCTTAAGCCCTATACACACTAGACTAGATAGTAAAAGATATATCGCTCAGAAGGGCCTCTTGCCCAATGTGTAAATGCAATACAGGTCGAGTATCCCGTATCCGAATATCCGTTATCCGAATTATTCCGAAATACGGACATGCCAGAAAGTGAAAAAAAAATTTTTTTTTGCTAAAAACTCACTGGGGACATTTGTAACAGCATCACTGGGGACATGATATGTAACTGGCACTATATATGTGCAAGACAATGATTGCTTGGCATTCAAATTCAGTGCTGAGATAGTACACACATTTTGTTTCACGTTTTGAAACCTTGTTTTTTGAACAATTAAAATATATGTATGTGTATTTTATGTGGTAATAAAATATATTTGTGTGTATATTATGTGTTTATACAGCATAAATGCAAGATACTTCAAAATACATCATTGAAATATTAAAATATTCCGAAATACGGAATAATCCGTTATCCAAAATTCTCCTGGTCCCGAGCATTTTGGATAAGGGATACTCAACCTGTATTGTTAACGAGCCCCTCCCATATTTGAACATGTACTGATGAGGGAGGTCCTCGATAACAATGCTCACTTCCTCTGCCAGGATCAGTAAGTGTATATTTGATTTGTGAAGAGTATATACAGTTTACTTTTAAATATTTTGCTGAAGCTACTGACAAGACTATTACAACTCTGAGGTGACTAGTCTGTGATGTCTGCTGTTTGTTCAGTTTGTGTGTATTGTGGCTTGGCTTTTTGTGAATGGAATGTTTTTTTTCCTTCTCAGGAGCTGAAGAAATATGGAGTTACTACACTTGTGAGAGTTTGTGAAGCCACATATGACAAGGCTCCGGTAGAGAAGGAAGGGATTCAAGTGCTAGTGAGTATTTAATATTCAATTTATCAGACCTGCATTATATGTAGTTCTTGTATTGAAAAGAAAGTAGAGGCGTAGCCAGAGCTTTGTAAGTCCCATAGCAGCAGTTTTAAGGGGTCATTGTAGTGCCCTAGTTCATGTTATATCACAGGGTACCAAAATGTCTAGTTGCGGCACTGCTACTGGGTGCATGATGTGTATAAGAGGCACAACTAACATTACATACAGACCTACACCTTTTGCTGTTTGTAAAATATCAAAAGGCGCAAATTTATAGTTTGCGGGAGGGCGTCGAACACCGTAGCACCAGCCCTGACTAGGCATTGTGTAAGAGGTGCTACTACTGCAAGCATTACCTGCGCAACAGGAGCTACTAGTACAGGCACTGGCATATATTCAATGCCGTGGGCGAGCGGTGACTGCGAGCAGGACTTTTTGCTCGCAGTCACCGCTCACCCTGTCAGTATTCAACTGACCCCCCTCATTCGCAAATTCCCCCTCGCTCTGTTTTTTGAGCGAGGCGGAATTTGCGAATGTGCCTCCAAAAACTGCGAGAATTGAGGCTAATTACAGCGAGTTTGCTGCACTAGCCTCGGCTCTCGCAGTTTAGGGGAATCCTCGCCGTTCTGTGACTGCGAGGATTCCCCCGGAACGTTGCATAGTGCGAGCGGCCGGCGCGGGGGTTAAACTGCGAGGATCACTGGTTTTCTGTGATCCTCGCAGTTTAACCCCCTCGCCGGCCGCTCGCACCGGCATTGAATACTTGCCATTGTGTATAGAGGGCACTACTACTGCGGCCATTATGTTTTAAGGGGAGTTACTACTGTGGGCATTATGTGCATGAGGGACGCTGCTATTGCAGGCATGTAAAGAGTGCTACTATAGAGACATTATGTGTATAACTCTACTACTGTGGCAATTTTGTGTATAAGGGATGCTACTACTGTAGGCCATACTTGCCTACCTGACCCTCTCAATGCGGAAGAAAATGCTTTGTTTCTTGACTCGCAAATACAGGAAGAGGGTAACTGCGCTGGGTGTGAGACAATGTGAATTAAAACAACTAATTTAATAGAACATGTAATGACATAAATTAAAAACATGCACTTGTCCTGTGAGCTTCAATAAGATGCAAGAGCCTATGCGTTTCGCTGCTAAATGCGGCTTTTCCAAGTATTGAAAGCCTAATTTAGCGGCGAAACGCGTAGGGTCTTGCATCTTATTGAAGCTCGCAGGACAAGTCACCCACTCCACATTGAAGTGGCTACCACCCGATCCAATCCAGCGGATACCCTCCACAGAAACACCACCATCGTGGCACTTGCTTACACCATTTACCGTGGCTCAGACACTCTGGAGGAACGCCACCTCCTAAAGGACCCGGTCATTACAATTAAAAGAAGTGGAAGGGACAACACTCAGCTATCCCTGGAAATTACAATCCCACATTCACACTAATTTGGATGGACTTCCCCAGTACTGGTGGACCAAAAGGGTGACTATCCTCTATTTAGGTCATTGGACCATCATTTTAACATTGACTTATTATCTCACATCTAATCTATGCATGTTTTTAATTTATGTCATTACATGTTCTATTAAATTAGTTGTTTTAATTCACATTGTCTCACACCCAGCGCAGGTACCCTCTTCCTGTATTTGCTTTGTTTATAATTGGGAGTGACTACCCAATCCTCTACTGCTGCTTTCACCAAAGCACACTCATATGAAAGCGCCTTCTTTTGATATCTTGATATCTACCCTCCGTGTTTCTTGACTTCCCTGGTAATGTATGATTGCCATCACCTGTGGGGAGCTAGGTAATGGTTAAGAAAGGTGTTTCACCACAGGTGATGGCAATCCTACATTACCAGGGGAGTCCAGGAACAGAGCATTTTCTCCCTCAAGGAGAGGGTCAGGTAGGCAAGTATGCTGTAGGCATATGTGTAAAGGGCACTAGTACATAGTTTAATGTAAATAAGGGGCACTATGTGTTGTGTAACGTGAATACGATCGTTCTACCGTGTGGCGTAATTTGTAATGGGGATACTATTGTATGTCCACATCCATTTCTTGTGAGACCACACCCTTTTTCAGCTGAACGCCTCTCGTGTGAACTGTCCCTTTGTAAAGTATGGGAGTGCACAAATTTCTAATTTTCAGATTAGCACCGAACACCCTAGCACCAGCCCTGCCAAAACATTCTGCGCCCACCTACAATTTCAATATCTGCTTATGACGGTGCACATACTAAACTTGTGTCCATCCATAGTTTAATATGTAAGGTTTCGGGTGCACTGTGGCTTATTTAGATATGGAGTTCACTTTTGAAGCTTATTTTTATATGGAGTTCACACATGCTATTCTTATGCCCAATTTAGGACTGGCCATTTGATGATGGAGCTCCACCCCCTACACAAATAGTTGACGATTGGCTGAACCTTTTAAAAACCAAATTTCGTGAAGAAGCCGGTTGCTGCATTGCTGTACACTGTGTGGCAGGACTGGGCAGGTGGGTACTTTGTCTGTCTTATTACACAGAGTAGCTGTTTGGGTATTCTTACTCGCTAATGTGGCTTTCTGACCAGATACACATATTGCTGGAAAGTCTTTTAGATGCTTGACTTTGCAGTGAGGAATTCATCAAATGACACAATAAATACATTGCATAATTGTGTACTTATGCAATAGAAATGTGGCTTCTCTCGATTTTCATCTGGGGCTGGTGCACAGGTGACAGCATTACTGTAACCTTGCTGCATTTTTTGCTAGATTCAGATGTGGTCTGGAAAACATTATCTTGAGGACAGGTTTGGCCACCCCTGAACTTCAGGCTTTCTAATATGCCCGAGCACTTCATATAGCACTAAGCCACATATAGTTTATTTGGTTTGATATAGTTTTCATTCTAGCTCTCTGCATCTTTCAAAACCCACGCAGTTCCTTTTTCCTGTCTGCAGTGTTGCGATCTGCTTCGGTGCTACTAGCACAGTGTGGTCTGTATCTCAGCACTGATATGCAGCCCAGACCTGTGCGAGAAGTCCCATAGCAAAGAGTGACTCCCCAGGCTGGGAAAAGGAACTGCTAGGGTTTTGAAAGATGCATGAAGCTAAAATGAACACTATGATACAGGAGTTGGCTAGTTGGTTGATAATTGGCATGCCATGCATCTGTTTAATTAGCTTGAAATGCTTGCTGTACTTGAACTGGCTGGAACATGGAGCCAGGAGTTCTTCTATAATGAATTATTGCAGGGCACCAGCTGACAGTATAGCAAGATACAGATAATAGAGAACCTGGCATCAGAAATGGAGAGTGATGTGGGTTATGTGCACAGTGCACTGATTTGTATGTTCACTGTACTGTAGAACTTGTTGACAGAAATGATCTACTCTGGCCTGAGTTGAGGGACGTAATGAAATATAACCCTTCACTGTGTTGCTATGGTGTGTGAATTACTGACATTTTAGATTGTTGCTTAAACTGCTTTTGTTGTCTTTACCTGGTAAATAATTTGTGAGGTGTCAGTTTGGGTTTCTGTTAAATGCATAAAATTAGTTACCACGTCTCCCTGTAATACAGGCCAAACTGGAATTAGATGAGTATAGATTTAAAAAGATTTTGGTTGTAAGCCAAATAATAATGCATTTCTGGTGGCTGCTCCGATGGAAAATGTGCACATGACCAATCCGTGCGTGTGTTTTTTATTTCAGGGCCCCTGTGCTGGTTGCTCTTGCACTGATTGAATGCGGGATGAAGTACGAGGATGCTGTGCAGTTTATCAGGCAGTAAGTGAGCTCATTAACAGATCCTCTGTCTTCCTCCCCCCTCCCAGTCTCTCATCTGACATTACCTCCTGAGACCTCCGTTCATGGTAAACAAGGCTCTGCACAGCTCGCTTGTTAAACTCATGGCATGCTGCAGCAAGACACGAACAGCTTATTGGGGAAAATACAGCTATATATATTTACAGTTTCTTATATAGCGCAGCAGAGTCCGTTGCGCTTTACAATAGTAGACAGTGATAAAACAAACTGGGTAACAGACAGACTTGGAGGTTAGAGGGCCCTGCTGCAAGCTTACAATTAGGTGTGCAGTGTAGACCTTACTGAGAATATAAGCTGCATAGCCTTTCTGTTGGCCTTAAACTAGGCTCTCATTTTGCTTTTATTTAACTTGTATACACTCTATATTCCTAGTTTAATACTGGGCTTATAGAATGTGTTTTTAATATTGGATAAATTAAAGTACAGGTCAGATCATTTATTTCATATCTGCAATGTATTAGGCCTATGATTGTGTAGCCTGTCTTACCTCTCACAGATACAGGATACCAAGTATTCGTGTTTTTGCTTCTTGTAGGAAACGAAGAGGAGCGTTTAACTCCAAACAGCTACTGTACCTGGAGAAGTACAGGCCCAAAATGCGCCTGCGATTCAAGGATGCCAATGGTCACTGCTGTATGCAATAACACAGACCGGAAGCCACTGGTTTCTTCCAGGCCTTTGTGACCCAGGAGAATGGATCAAGATGAAATGAATGAGCCTACATGCAATGACTGGTTTCTCACCTCTGTCCCATCAAAAGCAAAACTACAAGCAGTGCCACAGTTGGCAAAAAAAAATCAAATACATTTTTTTACACATGCCCTATTCCCCCTCAATTTGAAAGAATCCATGTGGAATTTAGATTGAACATCACCATGTAAGGCAAATTAAAGAGTTCAGATATATCCTAAATGTGTCCCAGGTCAAGTACAGACTATTAAGAAGAGCAGCAACTTGTTCTAGACCTAGAGAAGCCTAAAGAAAAATGAAGGTATTAAATATGCAGTAACATCTGTATTCAAGTACAGTAGGAGGGTACTGGGGATGTTGACTGGACCAAATGAATGTGAATTGTTTTGACACCCTCCTGACGAGATATAGAGAATAGGCTTTTATTTATTTTATTTTATTTTTTTTGCTTGTCCCTACAAATTTCCAAAAAGTTTATTGTATCTGCCATCTACAATAAGTGATCCAAAGTACCGGATGCAGGGCAAGTTGTATGAACGAACAACTGTAGCGCTCAGGGCTCTTCACATCTCTGTGCCAGCACCATTTCTAATGATGCTTCGAACACTGTCTCTCAGCCTTAAGCCAAATCCCTTGCACACTGTTTTTTTTTTTTCTACGGCAGCTAACAGTCCAAATAACACCGAACATTGTCTAATCTCCCATGTCATACACAAACTATCCGAAGTGTAGATGCCATATATTAATACAAGGCTGATGCCAAAACCCAGATGCATTTTGTAATTCAAACTGCAGCCATAGTTTGCACTGCATCTCCTCAAGCAGCTGCTGCTTTAAACATGACCGGCAGCATTGTGTGCAATATGCACTGTTTTGTCACTCATCTATCTCAGACTTATTTTTGTGTTGTATAGTATAAATTGTATTCTCTCTAGCCTGCCTTGCACGGTGCAGCCTGGTGCTAGGCAACAGGTGATTGGCAATCCGATTGTACAGCAGGAGAAAGCGTGCACAAGTTTGTTCACTTTATTGAATCTCCAATGTATTTTTATGCACCTGCTGTCGAGATGCATTGTATTCCAAGGCAGGGAACACAATCCTATTACACAATCCCAGCCTGCGAATACAGGGTAGTTACACTTAATAGTGCATAATTCTAGGGATGTCTCTGCTGCCTAAACCCCACTTCAGGATTGTACCTGATGTACAAGAAAATTATTTTATTGTTGCAGTATAAATATATATTCACTGTGGGAAATGGACTTGAAGAAAATATTGAATTGCTGCTCAAAAAAAGATCAAGGGAATGATTATAATATCACACCGCTTCATGTACTTAGGCCCAACTGGCTGGATTTTATACAGCAACTTTGCCCATTGAAAATTAATTACTTTACTCCCTCGTATATCAGACAGTGGGAATTCTGTGCCTAAATCCTTTTTATATTCCCACTTTATGACAGAATATTGCATACAGGGGTCAAAAAAGTGCTAGTCAATTATTCCTTTTTTTCCCAGCCCTTCGTTTCCTGCTTTTTTTAAAATGGAAAAAGTGACTGAAAGAGGTGTCAAGACAGGTGATCTAACTGTAAATCAACAAGCGCTAGAAATATCCTTGATCTCATGAAACGTGTTAAATAAAAAAAATATTTTACACATTCAATGTTCTGCATTCAGTTTTCTTGTGGGGTTTTTTTTTTTTTTCAAGAGTTTTTATTGAATTTACTATTCACTAGTAAGTGAATAAAAGTAATGGAGACATTGGAAAGGTAAGTTCAAAAAATAAGTTAGACCAGAGAATAAAAAGGTAGAGCACAAATCAAATTACATTGTAGGTCATAAACACATAGGCAACACTAAGGGCCCCCTTTATCATTTAATATTTGCACAAATATGGAGATGCGATGTTGTCTGATGTATCAACATTGGGCAGCATTGCATTGGGTCCCAGGGCTTCTGCCAGACCGTAGCCTATTGTAGGCGATGGGCTACAGTCCGCCGGGGCAGTGCAGTCAGTGGGGTCATGGGGGTCAGTGCTAAGGTCAGCGCAGACTCCCCCGGCACTGACTGAGCGCATTGCAGGGGCTGTCTTTGTGTGTAGGATGATACATCCCTGCTATAGGATTGCATATTACAATGCGATCCTTGGCAATTATATTCCACCCAGATTGAATTGTATATGTGATTCAGAATAGGTCAGGATTTATTTATTTCCCTCCAGCACCTTTTTGTCATACTCTCCTCATCCCCCGGTGTCCATTGGATTAGTCTTCAGCGGCATAACTGTCCCAAGGATGCATTGCACCCATGCGACCTTGGGACAAGGGATGCTGCTGAAGACTAATCTGATGGTCCGGGGGACTGCCTGACCATCGGACCAGGTGAAAATGCTTGTGGTCCCGAGCACTTCTGATGAGGGATACTCAACCTGTATAGTTGGAGAACTTTGTGTAGAAGTTCTAGGTGAATGTAATAATTAAGGATTTTTAGCCCTTTTACTAAAGTGACTCCTATTGAGTAGTGAATACAATGCAAATAAAACCTAGGCACTGGCAGTATACAGTAACTAACTACATATGCAGTTTTAGTAAAGGGTCAACAGTTTTAGGACCGACAGTAAATGGGTAGACACCAAATGATCAACATGGATGAGGTTGACACAAGCAAAATGTCGACATAGCAATTGTCATTTTTGGTGTCCGTTTATAGATTTCATCATGTGTACGGCTTCGCTCTATCCAGGAAATCAAACATGTAGACTGGTATTCACACCAGTCAGGAACTGTTCCAACCCACCCACCAGAACTTCTGTGCTTATAAAGGTGAGAATAAGCTAAACGGGCAATTTTTTTTTTTCTCTTCCAAATATGATTGGATGCGGTCAAATGCCCAGCATTCTGAAGCCTTCTGCATCCTGGAGGTAAATAGGGGAAGGCGGATTAGGGTTAGGCTGCAAGAGGGGTGTCTTATGATAAAAATACAGTGAGATGTCAGGATAAATATACAACTCCTAGGATTCAGAAATGTCCACACAACCTGCTTAAATGATGGCCTTTATCCATTCCATTCCAATACAAATAATCTGTTGGATACTAATACAGGTATATCTATCTTTTGGGAAAAACTTCATTTTTAATATCGCTAAATATCCCAGCCATACAATTGCCGACACAGCTAACCCACCACAGCAGGTTGGAGAGACATTTTTTTTTTTTTTATACATTGGGTCAAATTGTAATTTCAGAATGTGTACGTTCATTTGGAATGAAAATATCAACAGTATAAAATAGCATTCCAGCTAAATGGATAATATGTTTTATAAAGATGATTAAAAACAAAGCTTACTGTCTTTTGTAGTGTTCAGCCTATAAACATATGCCGTGCTATAGTACTCTGACTCCATATGGTTACAAACAGGAGGATATCTGTGAAAAAGCAGATTTGTGTGTCGGGGGACTGACTGATGCCTGGTTCAACTGTCAGTACTGTATATACTTTAAAGGGGATAGTGGACATGCTTTTTGTGATGGGAAATGTGGGATACAAAGTCCCATAAATACCCTGGCTGGGATGCGGTCAATTGGTCTACTGCATTATGGTCGACAGTCATTAGGTCGACATGCTAAAAGGTCGACATGACTCTAGGTCGACATGGGAAAAGGTCGACATGATTCTTGGGTACTTATGTAGTATCTGGGCTGCCGATTTTGTGATTGTATGCCTTACCTTAAGGCATACAATCAGATGCGATGCGATGCGATTTTGCATAGGATTCAATGTTAAGAAGGTCCTGTTCATTTCCCCACTATCCAAGTGGGCATAGAGTTGATTTTATATAGCGTGGCGAGCGCAGCGAGCCACCGAGCCCGAAGCGTGGCGAGCGAACGCATATTTCTTAAAAAGTATTCTGTGTCCCCTCGCGGGGCTCGCTACGCTCGCCACGCTTCGGGCTCGGTGGCTCGCTACGCTCGCCACAGGTTTATATCCAACTCCATGCCCACTTGGATAGTGGGGAAAGGAAAAGGACCCCTTTTTCCCATTGAATTCTATGTTAAAATGGACTCAGACCATTTTAACATTGAATCCTATGGAAAAATCTTGACCATCGCATCGCATACGATTTGGTCGCATGTGATGCGATACGATGCGATGCGATCCGATCCGATTTCTAAATCGGCAGCCCAGATACTACATAAGTACCGATTCTTGTTCGAAAGGTCATTAGTTCGAAAGGTCATTAGTTCGACAGGTCATTAGTTCGACAAGGTCATTAGTTCGACATTGTCTATGTCGACATTCACAAGGTCGACATGGAGTTTTTCACTGTTTTTTGAGCCAACATGTGCCGACAGGCGGTATTTCATGCCCTACCATCCACTAGGGCGTGGTGGGAGAATAAAATAGTGTGCCGAGCGTAGCGAGGCACCGTGCCCGACGCATCGCGAGCGCAGCGAGCGATGCGAGGGGATGCAGTGCACTTTAAACTGTGTCCATGTCGACTGTGTTGACATTCAGGTAAAAAAACAGTGAAAAACCCCATGTCGACCTTGTGAATGTCGACATAGACAATGTCGAACTAATGACCTTGTCGAACTAATGACCTGTCGAACTAATGACCTTTCGACCTAGAATCATGTCGACCTTTTCCCATGTCGACCTAGAATCATGTCGACTTTTTAGCATGTCGACCTAATGGATTCGACCTAATGACTTTCTACCATAATGCAATAGACCAAATGATCCCAACCCCCCTGGCTATAGGTTATATAGAAACAAATTTGTAGTATTGCGCCTTTAAAAGCCATATGGAGGACTGGTTCCAGTACAGTAATGCCAGTGAATCTTTTTGGTGTCCTAATGGAGGACAATCAACTTCTCTACAATCTTTGAAGGCATATTATGACTGAGTTAATTGGTGGCAGGCAGGTTCTACTAAAACCTAATCTGTCTGCATGAGGTGATGGAGTAAGGGAGTCAGTAATGAGCACCGCACTAATTTTGATTGCTGAATTCCGAAGGGCTTTGCACCTACGATGAAAATTTTGAGCAGCAGTAGGGTCTTTCCTAGGTTTGGGTAGGTTAGTAATGCCAACCTCTCAGAGGGGAAAGAACCAAGGTCTGTGGAAAAAATGCATATCCTTTAGCTCCATAATTCTTGATTTTTGATTTTTTTTTTTTTTTTAAACCAAATTAAAGTAATTGGTAAAGCTATCCAGGCCAGGTGCCTTGCAGAGCCCAATTGTTTCCAGGACTGCCTGTTTGAGGGAAGCTAGATCCTCATAGATCGGAAAATTAAGCTCTTTCCATAAGGTATTGACATTTGTCGTTTTGGTGGTACGGAAGGTCTACCAGGATGTAAATTCTAATGGGGTTTGTGGTATTCTGTGAAGGCATTTGCAATAGCTGCAGGGTTCCTTGGTTTCCAAAGGTACATATTTGTGGGAGTAGGTGAAAGAATGATTGTTATGGGAGAGAAGTGTATTAGCATTGTTCTTTGCACTTCTACCCCATGAATGATTGCAGTAAATACCTGCAAATTATAGGGGTGCTGCTAGTTTTACACCGGTGAATTTATGGATGGACTGTAGCATTGACCATTCTGTGACTGCAGCTATCTATATTGGCAGATGTCATTGCAGCAGGAGACTCTGTGAGATCTCAGAGACATGCCCAGTTAGCCATCCACAGGTGAAACACAGTGCATCAGCAGTAGGCAAATGGTAAAGAGGTGAAACAAAGTGTTATACCCACGCAATATGTGCGGTTAAAGGTTTGTCACACTTTCTAGCCTGACATCTCCGTTTTAGCACCAGGGAATTCTTGTTAACAAGATTATTTCATTTTTGTTTCAATTTGCTAAGTGCGGTCCATGTGGAATAAGAATAGTTTGCAAATAAACCAATTCTCTCAAGCACATGCCTGGATATGATGTGACATTATGCAGCCAGTCATAAACAAGCACACAAAAGCTGTCGCTCTCAAACAATCCTCCCAGGACCTCTGCTTTTTATTTGCCTCACCCAGGCAGCCTGGAGGCACCCCCCACCTTGTGGCTCCAGTCATCAGTAGCTGCAGTGTCATGGGGCGATGTAAGCCCTATTTCTAGGCTATCTGATTAGATAGCCTAGCAAAAAATGCATGAATTGCTCCGTGTGTATGCCTCCTGTGCTGGCGATGGGCGGTTTTGTGCATAGCCATTGCCCGTAGAGATATGCAGCGCATGCATTGTCTATACTACTTAGGTCGCAGGGTTCTGTGCTTTTAATATATGATGAGCTACCCTTACTTTTTTTGTGTACACCGATTTGGGTGGCCACATCTTCCAGAGCAGTACTGTATGTATGATTAATGGTTCACATTACTGCCTCGCAACTGTAAGGTCATGGGTTAGATTCCCTGTGTGGCATTTGCTTATTCTCCCCATACTAGTGTAGGGTTCCCTCTCTCACAGTGGCGTAACTATAAATTTTGCTCCCCCCTGCTAAAAAATTTGTGGCGCCCCCTCCCACACACAAAAAAAAATAATAATAATAAATAATAAATAAATAAATATATCCAGGATGCATGTTTTCACTAGGAGAGTGGAGAGAGATAAAGACAGCAGAGAGAGAGAGATAAAGACAGCAGAGAGAGAGAGATAAAGACAGCAGAGAGAGAGAGATAAGGACAGCAGAGAGAGAGAGAGATAAGGACAGCAGAGAGAGAGAGATAAGGACAGCAGAGAGAGATAAAGACAGCAGAGAGATAAAGACAGCAGAGAGAGAGATAAAGACAGCAGAGAGAGATAAAGACAGCAGAGAGAGAGATAAAGACAGCAGAGAGAGAGATAAAGACAGCAGAGAGAGATAAAGACAGCAGAGAGAGAGATAAAGACAGCAGAGAGAGATAACGACAGCAGAGAGATAACGACAGCAGAGAGAGAGATAAGGACAGCAATCATCATTTAGACAATCAGTGTACCGTAGAGGCAGCGGCCATTGTCCCATGGAGGCTGCAGTGGGAAGCAGGGCATCACATTAGGGAGTGCAGGGCAGCAGCGACGGTAGGTCATGTGGACGGTGGAGGCATCAGCGGTGGGTTACACGGAGGCTGCAGCGGCAGGTCCAGACAAGGCTATGGCTGCAGAGCCCGTGGCAGGAGTCAGGAGCACCGGGCAGTAGAGCGTCATAACACTGCGGGCGGCCTGTGTTTCATTTCTCGCGCCGGGGCAGTCACCAGAGCGTGACATCAAGCCCCGGCAGACTGGAGGGGGAGGGTCCGCAAAGGGCTGCTCTGTACCTCACTCATACTCACTAGTCACCCACCGGGCAGATAAGTGGTAAACTGGTAATTGCCGGGGGAAGGAGGGGTTGTCGGGCGTCGGGCCGGCAGGCAGCGCAGTGTGCACCGGGGATGCGGGGTGGGCAGCGGCAGGCAAGTAGTAAGAAAGTGCTGGATGCCGGCGCCCACACAGACAGCGCTGCCACTCGCTCCCCCAAGCGGTGGCGGTGGCTGCCTTAGTGTAGTTACGCCACTGCTCTCTCAATCCAAAAATACATTTGTATGTTAATTAGCTATGGACAAAATGAACATGTATATGTATGTGTACATTTGTTTAGAGCAGACTAGATGTGCCAACTGATTTTTATCCTCTTCTAGAATTTGGCAACAAATAAGAACATTTTCATCAACTATGGTGTAAAATTAGTCACTTGTAAGCAGAAACTTCCCTTCGACAAATATATTATGGGTCTCTTCATAAATATATCTGCACAGCCCTCCATGTGCTCGCCAGAGGTAGCCTGACTGCCATTAGGTACCGAGTAGAGATCCTCAGACCCCATGTGAGGCCCTGGGTTTCTCCTAATGCAAGACAATGCTAGACCTTATGTGGCTGGAGTGTGTCAGCAGTTCCTGCAAGACGAAAGCATTGATGCTATGGACTGGCCCGCCCATTCCACAGAACTGAATCCAATTGAGCACATCTGGGACATCATGTCTCGCTCCATCTACTAATGCCACGTTGCACCACAGACTGTCCAGGAGTTGGCGGATGCTTTAGTCCTGGTCTGGAAGCAGATCCCTCAGGAGACCATCTGCCACTTCATCAGGAGCATGCCTAGGCATTGTATGGAGGTCATACAGGCACGTGGAGGCCACACACACTACTGAGCCTCATTTTGACTTGTATTAAGGACATTACATGAAGCCTGTAGTGTGTTTTTCCACTTAAATTTTAAGTGTGAGTCCAATCCAGACCTCCATGGGTTAATAAATGTGATTTCCATTGATAATTTTTGTGATTTTGTTGTCAACACATTCAACTATGTAAAAAAAAAAAGTATTTACCATATATACTCGAGTATAAGCCTACTTTTTCAGAGCATTTTTTATGCTGAAAAAGCACCCTCTCTGCTTATACTCTAGTGAGGGTCCCACTTGAGTCAATACGTTTTCCCAGGTTTTTGTTGTGAAATTAGGTGCCTTGGCTTATATTTGGGTCGACTTATACTCGAGTATATACGGTAATAAGAATATTTAATTCATTCAGGTATAGGATGTGTTATGTTAGTGTTCCTTTTAATTTTTTGACATTCTCGATTGAAACCAAGAGAAAAAGCGCACAATGGGGCAGATGTACTAACCCCCCCCCCCCCCACTCCTTTAGTGCTTCTCAAATAACGGGTCCCGCTTCTCCTGCATAACGAGGAGAAGCGGGCACCCGTTACTGGCTAATGTATTAACCCCCAGCAAACTGATAAGGAGAGCCATTATACCCAGCGTTAACTGCTCTCCTTATCGGCTCCCCCGATGTCTTGCGCATACGTAATGCACTTTCCTTCCCCTGGCCGGCTTTCTGCGCAGCCAGAGTCAGAAGCAGGGTTAGCATTGTCCCAGCAGTGGGGGATAGGACAATGCTGGCCCTGAGCTTGCAAAGCGGGCAGGCGTTTTAACACCTGGGCGGCTGTTAATACATCGCCCCGGCCGTTTATCACTGGGGGATTACAGGGGACATCTCCGCCGAGCTGTCGCTAGCGCACATGCGCTAGTAATACATTGGGGAAAATGTAATCCCCCCCCCCAGTTAACCAGCGTTCAGTGCATTTCTGCACTTAACGCTGGTTCATACATCTGCCCCAATGAGCTATACATTTCAAATCCTTTTATGTTATTAAAAAAAGCTCACACATGTAAGTTTAGGAATAACAGCTTGCCAGCATATAATCAGTGCAGTCACACTGATGGGGATCAGCTGCTCAAAGCTGCACAGGATCAGCACGCCGTCAGCAGGGATAGTGGATGCCGCACACCAGAATGATGTCACCGCTTCGAACATGCCCAAAGCGTTTTCTCACTGGTTTGGCCTAGAGGTGCCGTGATTCTATAAAGTTCGGAAACCACGGGCTTAGTGGCCTCACTACCGCAGCGGCTCTGCAGTTTTCCACAGTTGATGTCAAACATGTGGAGACATTCAAAAGGTCCACATGCAATAGGTCGACAGGGTAAAAAGGTCCACATGAGTTTTTCATGTTTTTTTTGTAAACAGGATTGTTTTTCACAATCCTTGTTGGCATATAGGAATAATTTGGTACTTGTTTCCTAGCACGGCGCCAGCGATTTTTATCTTAAGCACCGGGACCAAAAAAATTGCGTTTATTGCATCGCATGCAACCAAATCGCATGCAATGCGATTTTTACATTGCAATCAATGTAAAATGGTCCCTGAGAGCATTTTACCATTGGGGCCAATGTTAAAAGCCCCCGAAACCCCAATTTTAATTGCATACCCCCCCTCATGGGTGAAATGGTCCCCCATTGTTAACGCAACCCCAGGATGAACGTCAACCCGAATCGTGGCCAGCGGCGGCGGTACGCGTCCTCCGACCTTTTAATACCCCCACTATCCACGTCGGCGTGTAGTTGATTTTATATTGTGTGGTGAGCCCAAAGCGTGTCGAGTGGATGCGCATACTTCACAGGTATTACGCGTCCCCTTGCGTGGCTCGCTGCGCTCGCCACGCTTCGGGCTCGGTGGCTCACTGCGCTCGCCACACTATAAAATCAACTCCATGCCGACGTGGATAGTGGGGGTATGAAAAGGTTGGAGGACGCGTACCACCGCCCCTCGCGGGATCGCTGCGCTCGCCAGGCTTTGGGTTGGAGTCAATAGTGGGGTGGCAGTAACAATGGGGGGGGCATTTAACATTGTACCCTAAAATCGCATTCATCGCGTGCCATTATAATGGTATGCGATGGATGCGATCAACGCGATTTTCTCTTTGCTGCCAATAAAGGCTAGTAATTGACAGAAAATCGCGTCCATCGCATTGATCGCATACCTTAAGTACCTTAACTTAAGGTATGCAATTAACCCCGACGGGCGCCGTGCTAGGAAACCAGTACCAATAATTTAATAGTTTTCCGAGTATAATGAGGCACCCAGCGAGGGAACGTGTTACACTAATTGGGGGTCCATGTCGACATTGATACTGCGATAATATTAAAAACTCATAAACTTTTCCATGTTTCTAACTTTTTCATGTAGATATTTCTCATGATAAGTATTCCTTATCTACTTCCCTCCATGACACATTAAAAATTTTCTTGGGTTGATATATCATTTTCTACTCTGGTTTAATTGTGCAATTAGCATTACTTGAACTTTATCCTTCTTTTGTTTGTTTTAAGCTTAAGCGCTCACCATGCCCATGGTGTGACCAGCATACACCTGTCTGTGGTGGGCTCCCGGATCTGAGCACGGGTTTTTTTTTTTTTCTTAAACCCCAATGTCCTCTACCCCAACTTTGCAATATGTTGCTTTCCTGACCCACTTTGCGTAGTAGCCAGACACCTTTTTGGGGCCCTGAGACCTCCACAGGGTTGCTAGAGGTGTCTTACCCCCAAGGTATTTTTTTCCACATTGTAAGTTATATCTGTACCAAGTTTGGTTGAACTTGCTCCAGGCATTAAAGTGTTATGCAGGATATCTTGCTTACCTGACCCACTTTGTGTAATGGCCAGACCCCTTTTTGGGCCCATGGGGGTGCTAGATGTGTCTTTCCCCCAGAGAATTTTTTTCCAGATTTATGCTGGAGATCTTGCTTCCCTGAGCCACTGTTTGTAGTGGCCGTACCCCGACGGGGGTGCTAGTGGTGTCTTACCCCACAGCATTTTTTTTTTCAGATTGTAAGTCATATGTGTACCAAGTTTGGTGTAAATTGCTGCAGGAATTTTAGAGTTATGCTGGTTATCGAATTATTTTTTTGGGTGCTTAATAGAGGCTGTGTCCTAACATTCATATTTACTTTTATTTTAATAGTACAGTATTATAAATACAATTATTATTACAATGTTTTGATAGACTGATACAAACAAATAAAGATAATATCTGATGTTAAACAGATTAATCCTCTTTTAGCAATTCTAAAGGTGCCCATACACTGTGCGTTTGCACTGTGCGAAAAAGTGGGCTTATACTCGAGTATACATGGTACCTTAGCTTGTTTACTTGAGGATACATTTTAAATATTCTCTATTGTATAGTCGATTTACCAAAGTTGACCACCAGAGGTCTCAACTGATTGTAATGATGGTGAGATACTTTCAGTAAGCACCGAAATGAAACTTTTTTTTTTTTTTCTCTAACGTGTGAAAACTCCTTTTAGGATTGCAAAATGTAAAACAATAATTGAAAATACTCCCCTCATATCTATGCACTAAAAATACCAGCACTAAGGTTTTCTGAAGGAATAGAGAATAAACTTCATAATCCATAACCTTAAATTACCACAGTTCAATGCGTCAGCTGAGAAATGTTGAGAATTCTAGTGCAATACCACACAACTCATCGCAGTCATTTAAATATTCATTTGCTCACCTATAATTATCAGAAATAACTATGTATATTTAGGTTGTGTTGCATTAATGTGAATGCTAGAAGTTCCATTACTTGCGATCCACTTTTGTTATTCAGGAAGTGCCTCTGCAGCCATTGTCCAGCATGACTTGCAGCTAGTAAAGTCACACTTTTGCAGCTCTCCAAAGTTCTGTGGTGATTTAAACACAACTTACTTTAAATAGTCAGAAGTCTGTCTGTGATGGCATCTATGATACATAGATCCACTGTTTATTTGACAATGCCTTACAAGACGTAGGGCTCAAGTTCAAGATAGAATGGCATGTATACTGCTGTACCGGTCTTTCATGCACATAAAAAAAGCGAAAAGTATATACTTTGCTCAATCTAGCTGATGTTCAGGCTTTTGAAAATGCAGATACATCTGTCTATTTGCTACAATGGTAAAAGCCAGCCATGGGTGTCAACTATGGTTACTGCAGTAGAAAATGGCAATTCAATATGAATTGCAACAATTCATACTTTGAATTAGAACACAGCTCTGATGAGACTGCCTCATCCCCTCAGAATTGTGAAGCATGTAATAGTTGATATACCAAATGTAAAGATATTTATCACTCTGGATCCCAAATGTGGATTCTGGCAGATCACATCGAAAAATAAATCTTCCATGCACGATGTGTTCATGAGGTCTGTTGGCAGATCTGCTGGGATGCAGCCGGCAGGTCGACAGTCAATAGGTCCACAACAGGTTGACAAATTAAAAAGGATGACATACCTTAGGTCAACTTGGTCAAAAGGATGGACAGGGTCGACATGAGTTTTTCGTGTTAGTGTTCGATTATAATAGTATGCTGAGCGTAGCATTACTATTATACGGTGTCCATGTTGCCCCATGTCGACATTTTCCTTGTTGACTTATTGCTTGTATCAACCTGTTGACAATGTTTACCTAGGGTATATCATCCCTGTTCATGTGTGTACCTATTGCCTGTCATCCAATAGTGGTTTATGATCGACACAAGCATTAGGTTTAGAATGGCAAGGTTGACAGTCAAAAGATCAACATGAGTTTTTTTTGTTTTTTTTTTTTTACTTGTCCCATATGTCGACATGGACATTGTCAAAGTGTGCCGCATCCCCTCTCTTCGGGCAGGGTGCCTCGCTCCACTCTGCACACAATATTGTTCACCCGCCATGCCAAAGTGGATGGTAGGGCATGAAATACCACCTGTTGGCTCAAAATAACTTGAAAAAATCGTGGATCTTTTCACTGTCGACCTAGCCATTGCTGACCTAATGCTTGTTTCGACCTTCCAACCCTGTCGAGCTTAGCCATGTTGACCTATTTCAGGTGTCGACCCAAGCCCTGTTGACTTTCAGTGGTTGACCTAATGCATGTCTACTTCAATTGGGTCGACCAAGTGACCGTATCCCATTTGGAAATCACATCTGGGGAAATAACAACAACCATTTAGATAAATTTTAATAGATTTAAAATCAAGTTAGGCAGAGTGTTAGAGAGAGGCCTGGCCGGATTCGGGGGGTTGGCACGTGCCCGGGTCATTTCAGACATAGCTCATTTTGTAGCTGAGGACCAGGGCTTCCAATAAGTCTGACCCCGTGTCACTAGCCCCTCGAGAACGGGAGATATCGCCTGGCAAATCTGGAACGTTTTCCCCATAGGATAACATGGGACCCGTTAATTCCAGGGACTATGTAAAAAAATGGACCCGGACAATACCCCGGACCGGACATCAAAATCTGCAGTCCAGAGCATGTAGTGTCTGGTCCAGGGGGTGTCCCGTCCGGGGGGATACCTGTGACATCTATCACCAGGGACATGGGGAAGGGGAGATTACAGCCTCCCCGTGTGGTCAGGACTGTCCGGTTTTTGCTACATGCCCGGACCATACAGGGAGGCTTTATTCTCCCCCTCCTCCTCTCCGTGGTGACAGCTGTCACGAGCCCCCCCCCCCCCCCCCCCCCCCAGACACCCCCCAGACAAGACACACCCGGATCGGACACTACAAGCTCCGGACTGCAGATTTTTATGTCCGGTCCGGGGTTTTGTCTGGGTCTGGTTTTTACCCATTCCCTTAATTCCAACCCCCACCCAGTTCCGATGGCTGCCAGTTCCCCCACTGGCATCACAGAAGCTCCTGTTCTCATTGGAACCAAAATCGCCGGACCTTCAATCTGATACCAGGCTGGTCCATATAGGTCATTTGGTTCTGGAGATATTGCGGGTAAACCTATTTTTTTATTTTTGAAATGTAATTTAATAGCTGTTCATGTCCTTTGAGGGCAGATTACTCGGGAACCAAACGGAACCAAAATCATTCGAAGCCCATTGAAAAGTTCTTCAATATGATACTTGTCTCATGTAAATGGGTCAGTTGGTTCCGAAGATATAGCCGGTTAAATAAGATAGCTGGTTAATGGGGGGATGGGGTGTTTTTCTCTCCCCATCTCCCCTCACAGCAGAAAATGCAGGGACTAGGCTGGTGTAAAAGGGGCCAACCCAGGAATGCATTTTCTGGTGTGAAAGGGGTATTATTTCAAATAGCCAGGACCTGCAGTACTTTGAATACAGCAGGGCAGCCTCTTGCTCTCTGCCCAGCTATCAATGGCTGTCACTTCTGCCTGGCGGCGGGGGTCTCCCAGTTACCGCAAGCATGTATTCCCCCTTGGCAATGAGCATGTAATCCCACATGGCAACGAGCATGAAACCCCTGGAAATGAGCATGGAACCCTTGGCAATGAGCATGTAGGTAAGCAGCACTTATGTTGCATAATTTTTAATAGGCATTATGGTGTTTGGCATAATACGTAATGGACATTATGGTGTGTGGATTAACATGTAATGGACATTATGGTGTAAATTTTTATTGCGCGCCTTTGGTGCGCAATGTCCCTGTTTATGAAGCATATTGTGAATTTTGGCTTAATCTGTGTGGCATTATGTGAATTTTGGCTCAATCAGTTTGGCATTTTATGATTTTTGGCTTAATCCGTGTAGCATTATGTGAATTTTGGCTCATTCCATTTGGCATCATGTGTAAGGGGCAAGTATAATCGGGTCTAGTATTTAGTTGCATAATGTGTAGAAGTTGTATATGGTGTGGTACACTACACTCAAGGACATGCCCCCTTTTGAAAGGCCACACCCCTTTTTCGGAGCACGCCTTCGGCGGGCGCACAACTACATCCTTCAGTTTTGATGCCAAGGTGGGCCTGTGTACTTTAAATGTCAAGCCCTATTTTTAATCCCATTTCCGCCCTCTCTCTCGTCGCTCTCTTAGTGGTGCCAGTGTACTGTACATACTAACACCCCCCCCCCTCCCAAACCCTCTCCTATCATGGTGCCCCCCCCCCTGTCATTTTCTCCTGGATCCACCCCTGGAGAGAGGGTGGGGGGAGAGAGAAATATGGAGAAAAAGAAGGTGCGAGAGGAGGAGGTGTAGAATGTAGAAGGAGGGAGGAGAGAAGAAGGGAGAAAGGAAGAAAGAAAGATAGGGGGATGAAAAAGGGGGGGGGGGGGTCATGGAGGAGAGGAAAAGCCAGGTTATTACATTTTGAACATTGCTCTGTCCCCCTTTTCAGTAAAAACAGTAATTTCTTCAACAGTACCAGTTGACAATCACCGCTTCCCAGTCCCCTGAATGCAGCCGCCGGGACTTCTGCATGTAGCCATAGGTTCCCTGAGCGCTTGCCTGTTCACTACTGCTGACCGTAAAAGTAGGACAGGTTAGGTGCAGAGCAGACCACAGCCACTGTCAGTTTCATCCCCTGCACCCTAGTTACACCACTGGCAGTGGCAATAATCACTTTGGCCAGGGTGGAAAGCCCAAGGCACATTTACCATTGCATTTTCCCTACTAGCCCATTCACGAGCACGTCCTTCTTTTTTTAGGGGCAGATTTATTAACCCTGGTAAAGTGGCTGGCAAATCAGCTCCAATCTGCTGTGACTTGCTGGCCCTGGGGTGGGGGAGTTGGGCACAGCACCATAGCATGTCCTTGCTCTAGGAGCCACAATTCCACACAACACCTCTGGTGTCACTTGTAAGTGTATAAGTGTATACGGTACTCAGACTGATGATTTGAGAAAATAGCAACATCCCTGCTGAGAGCAAGTGGCATAGAATTGCTGTAAATTCAATCCATAGCTCTCCTTGACATGCTGAGCCTATAACACTGTTCTGTATTCTGAAACAAACTGTTCTTTCCGATGTCATTTGGTTGTAGAGTGAGAATTATATGCTAAAGTCACATTGGTGCATGTATATAGACAATGTAGTTATCTATTACCTTACTGTAAACAAAGCATCAATAGCAGTACTTACATATTGCTACTGTACTCTGAGGCTTCAATCATGTCCTTAAACGGGACTTACCACATTTGCAGACTGAAGCCGTGTAGTATCTTAATTTAATACAATGTTATTTTGAGAAATGTGGTAATAGCTTTTGACTTGTATATCTCTGAGGAAATATACTGCTTTATTAGACATAATGGGGCTGATGTGGAGTCAAAAATGGAGACACAAATTAGTTCACAAGAAAACACAAATGCATAAACATATGAAGTTAAGGCCCCCATACTCTGGCCCAGATGTACTCAGGGTTGCCTACCCTCCCGGAATGACCGGGAGGGTCTCAGAAATCCTGTCCCCCCCCCTCCTGGCCCCCCGAAAAGGGGGTCAAGCCTCCTGGAATGTGTCCTGTCTCCCGTGATGCCTGGTTCGTGGAAGCAAATGACGCGAATCGCTGTGCAATCCCTGAAATACCGGCATTGCATGGGGGGGGCATATCCACGAGGACGCAATCGTGCAAACCATGCCCCGCTATGGATGATCTGCTGGCCGTCCCCCGCCCCCCTGCCTCACTAAACTGGCTGCCCTCTCCCAGAATAAAATAAATAAATAAATAAACCTTCAAAATAATGGGTGGCCACTGATTGGCTGAGAAAGATGATATGTGCCGCTTTTGGGTCAGATTCCGATTTATCTTATGTTCTGAAGGTCAAACCTCCAACTCCGACCCAATGCACAGGGGACCGCGCATCAGATCGGATATCATACATATGCGATGCCGGTCGATTTCACTCGGTTTCTCAGCCCGATTTGCCAGAATCTGGTAAAAATTCGTCCAAATCGCATAGTCTATGGGGGCCTTTAGACGAATCACAGGGTGAAAGCAACATACATTCCAGGTTTACCATAGTCATACATCAGATACATACACCCAATATTTGTTTTGATAGTGGACTACTGTGTGCATTTAAAAAAAAAAAAAAAGGTACTTGTGTAGTTTCACGGCGCCGCGTCTCTGTGTCCAGCTGTGGGGCTGTAAACTCCATGCCAACGTGGATAGTTCGTACCCCCACTATCCACATTGGCATGGACTTGATTTTAGATAGCGTGGCGAGCGTAGCGTGGGCGAGCCGTGAACGTACACAAGTACCAAAATAAAATACAAAATTAAAAAAGGTTGAATTAAGCAGGTCTATTTTACCATCCCATGTATGAATACAAAGAATAATAAACTTGTTCTCTGTAACTTCCTCCACTTTACTTTCAGCCTCACTTATTACAGTTGTTCGCTTTTTCTATCTAAATAGTCTTTTAAGTTTTTCCTTCAGCATTATCCAACAAATCTTCTGGGTATGGATAGTTGGGTAGACAGCATGTTGGTCGATATGACTGAAGATCGACATGGGTTAGGTCAACAGTCAAAAGGTCAATATCTGTTTTTTCCCCTTATTTTTGACCGAACTTCGACACAGTCGACATGGACACTGAAACTTAGCACTGCGTCCCCTCGCATGGCTCGCTGTGCTTGCCATGCTTCGAGCACGGTGCCTCGCTCAGCACACTATTTTCTTCTTCCACCATGCCCTAGTGGATGGTAGGGCATGAAATACTGCCTGTCGGCACATGTCACCTCCCAAAAAAGTGAAAGACTCCATGTCGACCTTTTGACTGTCGACCATCCCCATGTCGATCTAATGACCTGTCGACCTAACCCATGTTGACCTTCAGCCATGTCAACCTAATGCTTGTCAACCCAAAGCTTGTAGACTTAAGGTCCATACACACTGGGCGACTATGCCCAGCATGTATGGACAGCGATGATAACGTTCATCGCTGCGGGGAAAGCCGCTCAGTGCATACACACCGAGCGGCTTTCCCCCTGCCCGGCGCCGACGGGCAAAGCCATCCTGAAAGCCGCTCATCTGCTGGTTATACCGTTTTTCCCGGCGATGTTGCAGGAGTGCGCAGCAGCGCTCATCGCCGAGCCATATACACTGAGCGGCTTTGAGCTGAAAGCCGCTCAAACCTGCTCTTTTGAGCGACTTTCAGCTCAAAGCCACCCAGAGTGTATGGGTCTTAAGTGACCGTATCCCAAATCTTCTGTCTTGCAACCTTTCTGCTGTTGACTTTAGCTGCAAATATGATTAAGAAATGAGTGGAGCAGTGAGCCAGTGGAGAAGTTGCCCATGGTAACCAATCAGCTTTGAGGTAGCACTTATCAAGTGCATTTTACAAAATTATAGGTTGCAGCTGATTGGTTGCTATGGACAACTTCTCCACTATTCTCCCTTTGAATCACATTTGGAGCTAATGTCAACAGCAGCAAGGGTGCAAAACATGATGCAAACATCAAATCCAATGACACAAAGGCTACTAGCAACCCTTTGATGGTATTCCCAATGATGATTTCACTGTGTGTATGCGTACAAGGTTTTGGAGTTGAGCTGCAGCTGCAGATACCACTTCTGGGATTCCTCTGCTGCACAAAAGTAGCTAGCCCTTATGTGAGCTTTGGAAAGCTGCATCTGTTGGTTAGCAACCCCAAAACTCCTACAATTCTATTGGAAAGTACTTCCATCAAATCAAGAACATTGATGATTGCTAACAATCTGCTTCTGATATCCATGCCTAGAAGTAAGCTCTACAGGAGATATAAACGCAATGTCTAGCGCACCAAGAAACAGAACAATGGCAAACTCACATACAGTGCTCTACCTTGGGAGGGATTTATCAAACCTTCTAAAGTCAAGGCATTGTCTGTAGCCAGGGCCGGATTAAGTCTTCGGTCATTACTGGCCGCAAACTGCACAGAAGAATATTACACTGTCAAAACACAGTAAAGGCAGTATAAACTTGGTCAATGGGTAACTGCAGGGGGGGGGGGGGGGGATTAATATAAATGTGTGTGTGTGTGTGTGTGTGTGTGTGTGTGTATATATATATCACATGAAATGCCTGTGCTGTTCCTTATGCTGTAGGACATGGGTCTTCAAACTGCGGCCCTCCAGATGTTGTGGAACTACATGTCCCAGCATGCCCTGACAGTTTTGGCATGCTCTTACAGGAAAAAATGTGGCAATGCATGTTGGAACATGTAGTTTCACAACATCTGGAGGGCCACAGTTTGAAGACCCATGCTGTAGGAGCTCTGACAGGCTCAGGGCTGCCTCTAATTCAAAACCCTCCCATGATGAGGCTGCTGCTGCTGTCCTCCATGGGCCTGAGAAGCAGATGATGAGCTCCACCAAGCAGAGCTCAGCACAAGCCTCTCAGCCTCTGACCTCTTGTGCAAAGTCTCATGGGACTCCCAGTAATGCACTGTACACTTGTGCAGTCAGTGTGCAGATAGGTGAAGCTGGAGGCCTTACCCCACTCCCATGCGCAAAACATTTAGCTAAAATAATACATGCCAACCACAGGGGACCCTAGATAGAGGGGGGCCCAGAGATACTCACCCCCTATGCCCCCCCCCCCCTTTATCCGGCCCTGCCTGTAGCAACTACTCAAATTCTACCTATCTTTTCATAGAATGTACTAGATAAAACAAAGATAGAAGCTAATTGTTTGCTATGAGCAACACCTCCGCTTGTACATCCTTATTAATTTATAATAACACTACTATTTGAGCTTCTCAAAGTTTTGCTGAAGAAGACTGAGGAAAACAGATCTACCAGATATTATCTATACTTTTGGAATCATGGCTGTTTTAAATTACAATTGGAAAAGATGTCCAATTAGAAAACAGAAATATATCTGGTATGATTGATGAGGGCCACAGTTGACTTCTCGATGGTCACACTCATGACGGCAGAATATCAGCAACGGGATTCCAACTGGTGAAAATGGTGACAACTTGAAACTGTATATAATATGAGTTGGGCTGCAGATGGGTGGGTGGGGGGGATAGAGTTAGGTTGGTAAGGGTTAGGCTGCGGTATGTATGGAATACTTACCAAAGATTGCCGGCATTTGCAATGTCCGTATCCTGCTGCTGACATTTTGGCCTTTGGAATTCCATACCCAATTAATTGGATGATAAAATAAAAACAGAATAAAAAGCAAATAAACTGTTATGCACTTTCCAAGCCATTGTAGTGCAATACAGTGAAATAATGAAAAAATATGCGTAAAGAATGAACAATAGCAAATATTTCAAAAGGCACACATGCATGAAAATGTATTAGACACTATAATGTCATGTTTCAAGTTTCAACTCGCATTAATCTAGAGCAGTGAACAGAAAGATTTGAAATTTAGAACAGGATCTGTCTCTCTTTCAGGGAAATTAAGTGAAACCTACATGTGAGGACACTGGAATCATTCCATGCTTTGCCAAAAGTTATTTCTGTCAAATATGAAATGTTTACTAGTAAATGTTCTTGAGTTGACTGAAATCACACATTGCTTTTCCTGAGGGTGTAATTAACTTTTCTAGCAGTGTGTTTTTAATTATCAGTTGATATATTGTACAAAGAAACAATTGAAACAAAAGAATAATGGGTCATACACACAAGGAGATTTCTGCTTAATTTCTAAGAAATTTAGCTAGATTGCTAATGAGGCCTACACACATAGTCATTTATGGCAATTTCTAAGCGATCTCACTAGATTAGAAAATGCCCATGTGTAGGGATGCCCATGTGTAGAGATAGCGATGAGTGGCCCCATGTGTTGATATTGTCAGGCAATTAATATCTAGCATGCTAAATAAATCTAGTTATTTGCTGGGGTCGCCGGGGTCAGGGCCAGTGTTCCCAGTGGAGAATTCTGTCCCTGACACATCGGCAAGCACACATTGCTGGCAGATCACGGTGTGCTGAATGATCTTGCTGAATGTTCTGAGCGATCTAGCATCGCTCAGAATGCTCAGCAGTGTTGCTACTTGTTAGGCCCCCTTTGAAATTAAGCACAAATCTCTCACGGTGTAGGCCCCATAGCGATGGCGATGTGCGACCTCGCGCGTTCCTATAACCTGTCTACAGCATTCAAGCATGCAGTAGGTCTCACGGGCGATTTCCAGTTTTTTGCTTAGCAAGAAACTGCAAATCCCCCGTGTTTTAAGAAGCGATCCAAGCTTTATCCTTACTCCTATAATACCCACGGTAACCCACCCATTATTTAAATAGTAATATATATTTTATTTTGCTTAAAGGGGCATACACACGGGGCCCCTTTTCTTAGTGATCTGATTAGATCTAGAGAATGGCAGAGTTGTGAGCCATGATTTCTCCAGGGCCATCATCTGTAAGGAGTACTGGTGTCTATGTGAATCCAGACATGAGGACACCTTACCCAGAAACAATGAAGATGGGGAGACTCTGGCATAATTGAAGTTCGCCATACCTACCACTAGCTGGACAATGGAAGCTAAACTCTCAACCTAATGAAGCTCGACCCAGCCAGCAACAGTGGCAGGAAGAAGTGCAGTAATCTATTCAGGAGTGACCAGTTCTACTCACTGGGCAGAATTATGCGGATCCAGCTGCAGCCATTTAAAGGTTGCCAAGTTTTTATCTAGGGCACGAGGCCTCAAATCAGGATCATAGGGCCCAACCATGAATTTCAGCTGGTAAGCTTCTGGATAGAGGCCAAAATGGTTCAATATGACAGCCTTCAAAAGTGGTAAGAAAAGTCTTAAATCTGCAGTTACCACCACTAGCTGCTGCTATTATTTAAAGAAATTCAACATCTGCTGCAACACCGCTTTCATGGTGGTCTGTTTAGGATCCTTGGCACAAGGCCGACTTTATTTCACTCTAAAATATAGCAGGTTGTGTAAGTTCTCAACGACCAACGGGAGACAAGTAAGCTTTTATTCCAGGTTGAAATTAAGAGCCAGTGTAATGACATCTTACACAGGGTGCCAACAAGAGTTAAGGTACAATAGTTCAGCTTACATGAGACAATCCAAATTAGCAGAGTATTCACAGCATAGTCAATGTTCAGTGTGTCTAGCAACAAGAGGACGGCCAAGGTGAACTTCTCCCCCACATTACCCGTGACTAACTCATCTAACCAGGTTTTTTTTTTTTTTTTTCAAACAAATTTTATTTGATTTTAAAGTGCATATAAATATAATTAGAGTTAATTGGACAGTACAGTAACACGGTCGCTATATAAACCAGGTTTATATACATTAGCTCCAGCATGTCCAAACTACGGCCTTCCAGCTATTATGAAACTACAAGTCCCATCATGCCTTGCCACAGTTTTGCTATTAGGGAATGCTAAAGCTATGGCAAGGCATGCTGGGATGTGAAGTTGCACAACAGCTGTAGGGCCACAGTTTAGATCAGGGTTGCCGACTTTCTTATTCTCCTCTCCGGGCTTCTCCCGAGAGATTCAGTAGCCGCTCAGGGGGCGGGGCTTAAGCGTGACATCACTAAGCCCTGCCCCCATGCTGTTAAACCAGCGAATTCAGTGATCTCAGTGGAGGGGGCGGGGCTAAAATGACGCGATTGTGACATTTTAGCTCCACCCCCTCCTCTGAGACCCGAGGATTGCGGCATTTTAATGCCGCGATCCGGGGGACAGTGGGGGTCCCCCCTGAATCCGGGAGGGTTGCCCACCCTTCCGGGGGGCCGGGAGGGAGCCCCGATTTTCGGGAGACTCCCAGAAATTTCGGGAGGGTCGGCAACCCTGGTTTAGATATGCCCGCATTAGCTGGTCTTATTTGCGGTCATAACTCTCATTTGTTCTTAACTCTGCCACAAAACTCAATATAGGTCGGGCTGCTGTAAAATCCCTTTAATCAGAGACACATGAGTTACAATAATATGGTGGTCTTTTACCTGGTCTTAATTAGCAACATCATTTGTTATGTCACCGATTAAAGGGATATTATAGCAACCCTAAATACCCTCTGTATTCTGTATAAGGCATTATAATACTTTTCTATATTGCAAATCAGCAGAATGTTTTCTGCATTGTATATAGGTCACTAGAATAGTCTCTGCATTGAATACTGAATAGTTAGTATGTTCTTTGACCTATCAGGACTGATGTCTCCATGCCTCTGGTCACAGCATGCTTTGGTAGTAATTGTATGGAGGGAAAAGGTAAGGGGAAGGGATACCTGTGCACCAGCACCACCAATATTTTATCTGAGCATACAATAGAAGGATATGTGAAAAAATCCACAATAAATTGATGTATGTGCCTCGGTACTGATGATTAGTGTGGAGGTGTAATTAGAAGTGAAGTAAGACAAAGAAAAAGCACTCTCTTTGTTTTTGGGGGCACGCTTAATAAATAAAATTTTACTTTTATTAGATATTGGTATTAAAACTTTTTTTGGACATAAGTTGTCATCAAAAACCCATACAAAACACCAGTGGCGTTATTTACCTATGGGCTGCAGGGCTGCAGCCCCCCCAGGTAAAATCAGCCACTGTCTCTGCCTAAAGTAAAGACAGATGCAGTCTGTGAGACTGCACTGGCTTCACTGTGACTGGCAGTGACTCCCTATTGGAACAGACCTACCAGTCACTCAATGCAGTCCCATTGTGAGGTGTTCCATCCCTCTGGGATGCCTCTCTGTGCGCAAATGCGCAGTAGCCCCCAAAATGTGTTCTGCGCATGTGCAGTACCGCGGACCATACTGCACATGTGCCGGACCTGGGAACCTGATTATACCTCCGGGGGCTGCTGCAAAGGCAGCCCATGGAGGCTTGGGCCAGCTCATGCACAGTATGTATGAAGTTACCGCGCATGGAGACCGGCGGATGGGAACGCGGTGGTGGAAGCAGCATCAGAGGGGAGGGGGCGCATTGCGGCAGCCCCCCTCCTCCAAATAGGTGAGAGCCGCCACTGTAAGACACAAAAATACATATAACACATACATTTGTGAACAATATTGTTGTAGGGTATACACTTGTATGATCAATTAGTGATTAGGTTGAATCACCAACGGATAATACAAGTGTACATCTGTATTTGTGTGTCTTGTATATGTTTTTTGATGACATCATGGGCGAAATGTAATAGGGTGCGATTTTTGGTCAAAAAACGGCCGAAATCGCACATTTTCCGAAAATCGCACATTTAATAGGTTGAAAATCGCGGTAAAAATCGCACTTTTTACCGTGAAATCGCACTTTTGAAAGTGGCGCTTTTTAGTCACATTTCAAATCGCATCCAGTTGTTTTCCCATTATAAAGTATACAACTCGCAAATGTAATAGGGTGCGATTTTTGGTAAATGTTACCAAAAATCGCAAAAAAAATAGACCAGGTTCTGACAGTCGAATTTGACAGAACCATGCACAGATCATTGAGATCTGTGCATGGTCCTGTTAATAAAGAAGTGTAAAAGTGTTTTTATTAAAAAAAATAATAATAAATAATAAGCATAACCAGCCCCGGGCTCATTGAGCCGGACCTGGTTCCAAAAATACGGGGGACAAAAAGCATAGGGGTCCCCCGTATTTCTGAAACCAGCCCTGGACTCTTGGACCGGTCCTGGTTCCAAAAATACGGGGGACAAAAAAATCTGGGGGTCCCCCGTATTTTGAAACCAGCACCGGGCTCCAACAGCCCGCGGTGTCATGCCACAGCCGCGGGACACTTTTTATACAAGGTCCCCCGGCCAAAACACGAGCACCGTGGCTGGTCAGCCTTGGACGGGGTACCTGGAGGAGTGGGGACCCCCCCAATAAAGGGGTCCCCCTCCCCAGGCTTCACCCGTCCAGGGCTGAAGCCCAGGGCTGTCACCGGCGTCCGTGGCCAGTGGACGCCGGCCTGATAGGGTTAAATCGATCATACGTTACATTGCTTTATACCAGAGAACTACAAGTGCCAGCAGACCTCCCCCGCATGCTGGGACTTGGAGAACCACAAGTCCCAGCATGCGGGGCATTAATGGGCCCGCTGGGACTTGTAGTCCACCTGTAAAAAGAATGTTTATAAATAACACACACAGAAAGAAGTAAAATTTTATTACACACACACACACCTCACTTTTACACCAGCGCTGGTCTGGCTGCTTCACAGCCGGCTCCCCCCGCACTGACAGGCAGCGGGGAGAACTGGCTTTCTCTGTTGCCTCTAACAGCTTCTGTAGCGCTGTTCCAGCGCTACAGAGGCTGAGAGCGCGATTGGCCGATAGGTCTCCATGGAGACGCATAGCTCAGTCCTGATTGGCTGAGCTATGCGTCTCCATGGAGACGCATAGCTCAGCCAATCGCGCTCTCAGCCTCTGTAGCACTGGGACAGCGCTACAGAAGCTGTTAGAGGCAACGGAGAAAGCCGGTTCTCCCCGCTGCCTGTCAGTGCGGGGGGAGCCGGCTGTGAAGCAGCCAGACCAGCGCTGGTGTAAAAGTGAGGTGTGTGTGTGTGTAATAAAATTTTACTTCTCTCTGTGTGTGTTATTTATAAACATTCTTTTACTGATCGATTTAACCCTATCAGGCCGGCGTCCACTGGCCACGGACGCCGGTGACAGCCCCGGACTTCAGCCCTGGACGGGTGAAGCCTGGGGAGGGGGACCCCTTTATTGGGGGGGTCCCCACTCCTTCAGGTACCCTGTCCAAGGCTGACCAGCCACGGTGCTCATGTTTTGGCCGGGGGACCTTGTATAAAAAGTGTCCCCCAGCTGTGGCATGACACCGCGGGCTGTTGGAGCCCGGTGCTGGTTTCAAAATACGGGGGACCCCCAGATTTTTTGTCCCCCCGTATTTTTGGAACCAGGACCGGTCCAAGAGTCCGGGGCTGGTTTCAGAAATACGGGGGACCCCTATGCTTTTTGTCCCCCGTATTTTTGGAACCAGGTCCGGCTCAATGAGCCCGGGGCTGGTTATGCTTAGGAGGGGGGACCCCACGCCATTTTTTTTTAAACTTTTTTTTAGCACAAAATCGCATTTATGAAAATGCGCACATTTTCATAACTGAAAATGCGCACATTTTTATGACTAAAAATCGCATTTTTTGCCGCAAATTCGCATCTCATTACATATGCGAATTTGCTGCAAAAAATGCGATTTTTAAAGGTGCGATTTGGTGCGATTTTTTTTTTAGTCTAAAAAATCGCACCCTATTACATTTCGCCCCTTATGTCCCAAAAATGTTTTTAATACCAATATCTAATAAACCCTAACTTTTATTTATTAAGCATGCCCCCAAAACATAGACAGTGCTCTTTCTATGTCTTACTTCACAGCATGCATACATCATGTTAGGCACGTCACTGTGTATGCTTAAAAGAAGAATTACTAAGTTTACACACTTTTTGTTGCTTATTTGCAGTGGTGGACTCAGGGCAGCCATAAGGGGGGAACTCCAGTCCTGGGCCCAGACAGAAAGGGGACCCAATACTGGAGTTTATAAAGTATAATTTGTCATAAACAAAGTTCACATTTCCCTTGAAGCAATGTAGAGGTTGAGTAATGTGGCCAGTGCTGCCAACAGCGGAGGTCTTACCAGGTATTCCGGGGGTTTCTCAAGGGGAAAGGGTTCCTGCCTATTTTGTCAGTTCTGGGCCCCACAATTTCTAAAGGTAGCCCTGGGTGGACTAGTGGGGCACCCTGGCATTGAGTAGCTTTCCTGAAATCTACCCTGGTTCACGATTATTGCTTTATTGCCGATATACAAGGCAGTAAGAGATGAAGCTTTGGAAACTAAGGTGGCTGTGGCTAAAGGAGACCAGTTACATATAGCTATCTCCATTCCATTCTTCATTTACTTGGTTGTGCATAAAAGGAGAGCATACTGGTAACATGAGAGGTATGCTTAAGGACAGATCCGTTTCAGAAGACATGTAATTGCATATTTTCTCATATCTCTGTGTATAACATAATTTATCTTGGAGGTTTACAAAGTACCAATAACTACACTTATCACCCCCACATTTTACCTAAACAAATTATTACTGTAAAATCACAGTAATTTGTGATAATACTTGGAAACAGTGATGAAGAACTTACAGTTTCCCAAGTTCCTAATTTAATAGAAACAGTCACAGATGGTTCGTGTGGGTTTTGGAAGAAGAGATGAATTTAAATCCTATCAAAGGCCATATTTTCTTACAGTAGCAAGCAGGCCATGCTGTCAGTATGATTTATTTATTCTTTCTATCTGTCTCCTTGAATATATTTGAGGTTTAAAGGTTGTTTTGATTAAATTTATAAAATAGTTGCATCACCTGACCAATAACTACTGAATTGTTACTGTAACAGTACACATTAAAAGCACCGCACCTGCACAATCAAGTATTTTAATTATACCTCCAACACTGTTCCTAATCCAAGGGCCTGATTCAGTATTCAGTAGTGTTGTAGTTTTGCAATTAATTACAAAAATAAAACCGGTCACTAGTGTGCAAGTGGCCGCCCAGCACAGGTTATAACTAGCCTACATGCTGGGTCCCTTGGCGTCATGTGATTGCAAATTTTTCAATAGCATCAATAATATGTGAGCGTTTCACTGAATAGCATGTTTCGAGTAGCCCCCTGCCTGCACAGCTAGCTGTGAAGGTAGTCAACAGGCCACAATATTTTCCATTGGAGCGGCTGCATGTGATGTCACATAGCTGCTGCGGCCCTCCCGTACATGGCCTGGACATGTCTCCGTTGTCTGGACAGTGTCCTGCTAATCATGCCCTGCCACCCTGTTGCCAGATCCGCCGGCTTTTCGATAGCTGTCACATTTACTAGAATGTGACTACAGTTTAATGGGTCACGCATGTGTGCCACGGTGTGTGCGCATGCACAGATTAGTAAAAATCACCTAATAGTGTCAATAATCAGTGTAGCTAGCTGAATTAGCCCCCAAATTAGGAAAACAGGTAATTGACACACAATATGTGTCACTGATGCATCCAGTGCAGTCCAGGCACTCTCTTCTATTTCACATACACAGTGTGGACAGGGCCGTCCTAACAGCAGTGCAGGTCCCTATTATCCAATCCTAGGACAGTTGTTTGGTCCAGCAGGGGTAGGATGGTCCTTCTCTCACACAGAACACACTACACCTCTCCTACCCTGTATTAATCACCCTTCACACGCTACCCTCCTCACATATAGAGCATAGAATAACCCCCCCTCCCCCTCAAAGTGCAGAACAGCCCCATGTGCAGGTAACCCCCCTTATGCAGATAACCCCCTCTTATGTAGAAACCCCCATACCTCCAACAGGGATGCGTTCAAAATCCCGGCGGTCTAAATCCCGACCGCCACAATGCCGGCACTTTGTCCCTCCATGGGTGTCCACGACACCCATAGCGATCCACGGCTCCCCCTTGTCGGCATTGCCGCGGTCGGGATCCCAGCACTAGTATTTCATACTGATCCCCTCCAACCCTCCCCTCCCAGTGCATAAAAGTGCAGATTTCCCCCTATACAGATTAGATAATCCCCACCTATGCAAAACTCCTCAAGTACACAAAAATACAGTCCCCCCTCCTAGTGCATGACCCATTTCAATATGCCCTAATCCGAGAATACCATCCGACAGTCCATGTATTTACATAGATAGACTCTTTGTCACGCTGTGAGGGGTCCCGCTTCCCGCCATTGCTAATCAAGTGGGTGCCCTGGCTCTTCACATCCCAGGGATGTATTGCGCGAGTGACGTCCCATTTGCTGCTTTCCGCTGCTGCCATTAACAAGCTGGTTCCATGGTCCCTAACATCCCAGGCATGCAATGCAAGAGTGACGTCCTATTTGCTCCTCCCCATCGCGGCTAGGGATGGCCATCATTGCCTTTGCCATCGATGGTTGCCATCGATGGCAAAAGTGCAACTGGCCATCGATGGTGTATAACTATGCAATGGATGTTTTTACATATTGATGGTCATCCATTTGCTTTAAAAGATTGCCCTGTTGGCCAATAAAAATGTGGGGGCGGGGCTTCACAGGTGCTGGGGCGGAGCTACGCTCAGTGTTCTGGACCCTTGATGAAAACATAAAAATGAAACTATTCAGTTAAGCCTGGCATCGATGGTGGGAAACCATCTGGTTCTCCCCCATCGATGTCAAAACTATTTGACATCGGCCATAAACCATCAATGTTTTGTAAACATCGATGGTTGATGGCCATCCCTAATCACGGCCATCCCCACTAACTCGTACCGCTGCCATGATCAAGATGGTTCACTGGCTCCTTACATCCCAGGTATGCATTGTGTGGGTGATACGATGTGCACCCACGCACGTTGCACAACCTCTGAACAGCTCTAAAATGGCTAATTGCAGGTTCAGCATTCAGCGGAAAGGTTGACCTGGAAGCCATTGTCACGAAGGAAAGGCAAGATCTCCTTTCTGGTATTTTTCTGCTTTTTGCCCTTAGAATCATGTGGCACATGGGCAACCACCCATTAAGCCCAATGAAAGAGATGGCCCTTAGTGTGGAAAAAAAAAAAATATGTGTTGCAAATTAACAGCATATAAGACCCTATTTATATGTGCTAATTATTTAAAGATGTCTGTATAATGTGTTAATGACCTTTCCATTCATCGGGCGGTATTCAATTGTTTTTTTTTTTTTACCAGCTTTTCAGCTCCACCCCAAAGATGGTGAACTTAATGTGTAAATGCGTGGCTAAACCTGATCACAATGAATGCGATATGCATGAAAAGATAGATCAATTGAATATAGCCCTACGCTCTTCCATTACTTTAGATGAGAGATCGGGCACCATATAACAATTGAATACCACCTATTGTTTACAAATGCATTGATGACAAAAATAGAAAACCTATAACATGTTTGGTAATTTTTTATAGCATAAAAATGCTGCATTTGTGAAAAAAACATGCTCAGCACCGGTGCTAATTACCAGCAGAGGAAGTGCTTTAGTGATATTTAGAGAGACATAAGCAATTGACCAATGATTGAACAGTATGGAAAAAGTGCTTAGCTTTTGCTGCCACTTTCTGTTTTTAATTCCATGTAGACTAATTGGAGATGACTGACTCCAAAATACATTTTGCGGATATTAATGTAGATGTCAGAATAATGCTGGTGTACTGTAGCATTATAAAGAGGAGAAATTGAGGTTACCATCTAATAGATCCACAAAACACCTTTTTTCTACTTAATTTTAAAGCCTAAATATACGTCAAGATGATGAGAATCATTGAGGATGAAGTGCAAGATTCTTGAAAGAGTTTCTTTTTGCATATGTCAGAATGAAATCACTTTCAAAGCTATGGAAGATTTGCATTCACTGCTCTGTAGGATTTACCTTTCAAAGCTCTGCTCCCGAGAGATAGGAAGAGAGAGAGAGGATTGTTCTAATTTCAAAACCTTATCAAGGACAAGGGCATACAGTGGGAAACAAGGACACCCTGCTGAATTTCCCTGGCTAATTAATTCTAGCCTTGTTAAATTCCCCTATTATTGGTGTTTAAGCATATGCTGCTTTAATTGCGAAAATAGATTAGAATTTTATTTTGTAAAGGTTGTTAAAGGTCTGTTACTTTTGTGCCTACATATATAGCTGAAGTTGCATATTGGTGGATATCGTGGATACACCAGATAAAAAGCAGCCACAATGAAAAATGCCACTTTCATTTAGTTACTTGAAATGTGTTAGGTCTCAGCTGAAACATAATTTCAAGACCCTAATAATTTAAAGGTTCTGCTCTTCTCTGCTGCATGCCAAAATAAAACAGTGCTTTATCTCTCTAACCTCCACCAAATCACATCTGTATGCGACCAGTAATTAGAAATTTTATCTTTCATTTATTTTCATGCGGGAAAATGTCACAAATCACGGCCTGTGACTGCTCCTCTGTAGACCTCTATTAAATCACTATAGCTCACAATGTACTGTAGAAGATTATAATAGAATTAGGGTGCTGCGGGCATATACAGATGCACTGAAGACAGATTAATGTAATGCCACCAATGACAATTGCTAAACACAGTATACTAGTATCCTCTAGATCAACGATGGAAAGTCTTTGGCAACCAGCTGTTGAACTACACATCCCAGCATGCCCTGCTACAGTTTTGCTATTTGGCCATGCTAAAACCAATGCAGGGCATGTTGGGGTGTGTAGTTCAACACAGTTGGAGTCAGTAGCATAAGTTTGTACTAGTTGCCCAGAGGCAAGATAATTATTGGTGCCCCCCAGAAAATCTTTCTATAAATCTTGTTACATTACAACCCATTTATTTACAGTATCATTTATTTGAAACAAATGCATTGCTTAGCAGTCACACTTAGGATTAGAATCTGTGACCTGTCTCAGGGGAGGTGAAGCCCTTACTGATACCCCTTTTACACCAAAAATGCTGGGTCACACCCGGGTTTTTGATCCCCGTTTTAAGACGGGTGCGACCCGGCGTTTGCTCCCTTTTACAGTGCCGCATCCCCCAGCTACTGCTTGGAGATGGCGTCATCTCCAAGCGCCGATCAGGACCCGGACTGCTGCGCTGGGGGCAAGCCCAGCACTAAGGTAATCTGGTGGGTTGCCCCCAGCCCCCGTTCACCCCCCCAGCCCTCGTCCGTGAGGGGAATGGATGCAGCACACATGCATCCATTCCCCTCCTCCGCTACCCCTGCTGCTGTCTGCAGAGTACAACAGACAGCAGTGGAGGCTGTGTGTGCCCCCCCCCCCCCCCCTGCCCAACCTGCGGACGCTGTGGTCCGCAAGTTGGACGTCCCCCATTCATGTAAACTGGGAGCCGGGTCCGATGACACAGCGTGACCCATTTACACCACCGCTGACCCGGGTCTGACCCGCCGATGACCCGGGTTTTTGTGGCGATGTAAAAGGGGTATGATAGAGCTATTTGCTCCTGCACTGTAAGTATGCAGATTGTAATTACAGTATGTATAATTGTTCAAAACCATTACTTTTAGACAATGTGGAGTAGTAACTTCATTTAGCTAGAATTTGCATGCTTCCTATGCAGGATCTAATAGCGCTATCAGTATGGTGCCTGCTTCTAGTGGAACAGACCATGGGTTCTAATACAGGAAGTGACAATTCTGTGGTATGCCCGGCACTCCTTTCCGCTGAGTTAGATTGCCCAGGTGCCTTCTCATGCAGGGTGTAACCCCGCAACATATGGATATCTGGTCAAATGAGCGTCACTCCGGGACTCAAATAAAAGTAAATGTGGCTGTGTTTTAACCCTTCCTGACACAGCATGTTTTTGCCTTCCTGACAGAGCCCTTTTTTTCAAATCTGACATGTATCACTTAAGTGGGGATAACTTTTTTTTGCTTTTACTTATCCCAGTGATTTTGAGATTGTTTTCTCGTGACACATTGTACTTCAAATTAGTGGTAAATTTGGGTCGATACAGTCTGTTTTTTTTGTGAAAAATACCAAAATGTCGTAAAAAAATGGAAAATTTAGCAATTTGCAAAATGTTAAATTTTCTGCTTGTGAGACAAATAATCATACCACTCAAAATAGTTAATAACTAACATAGACCATATGTCTACTTTATGTTTCCATCATTATTTCAACTTCCTTTTAATTTTTTTGGACACTAGGAGGCTTACAATATGAATAGCAAATTTTCAAATTTTCAAGAAAATTTCAAACACTGATTTTTTTAGGGACCAGTTCAGTTCTGATGTGACTTTGAGGGACTTGTATGTGAGACACCCCCATAAATGATGCCATTTCAAAAACTGCACCCCTCACAGTATTCAAAACAGCATTTTGGAAGTTTGTTAACCCTTTAGGTGTTTCACAGGAATTAAAACAAAGTGTAGGTGAAATTTCAAAATTTCATTTTTTTTTGCAGATTTGCAATTTTAATACATTTTTCTAAGGCACACAGTAGATTTTACTAGAGAAATGTGACTAAAAATTGATTCCCCCAATTCTTTTGTTTTCATAAATATCCTATATGTGGCCCTAGTGTGCACGTTGACCAAATCACAGGCTTCATAATAGAAGGAGCACCTACTTGATTTTGGAGCCTCCTTTTTATGAGATTATTTTTTAGGCACCATGTAGGTTTTTTAGGCACCATAAGATGCTAAAAGTTAGGAACCCCCCCACAAGTGACCCCATTTTGCAAACTACACCCCTCAGGGAATTAATCTAGGGGTATAGTGTACATTTCAAACCCCCAGGGGTTTCACCAATTGTGGTACAACTGAGCAGTGAAAATGAAAAATTAAATTTTTTACACAAAAATGCAGTTCTGGCTCAAAATTTTTCATTTTCACAAGGAATGAAGGAGACAAAGCACCCCAAAATCTGTGCCCCAATTTCTCCCGAGTACGGCAATGCCTCACATGTGACCAAAAAATACCATTTGGGTGCATGGCAGGACTCAGAAGGGAAGGAGTGATTTTTGGATTTTGCAGCTCAGATTCTGGTGGAATGTTGGTGGGTGCTATGTCGCATTAGCAAGACCCCCCAAGCACCAATACAGTGGAACCCCCCCACAAGTGACCCCATTTTGCAAACTACACCCCTCAGGGAATTCATCTAGGGGTATAGTGTACATTTCAAACCCCCAGGGGTTTCACCAATTTTGATACAACTGGGCTGTGCAAATGAAAAATTACATTTTTTACACAAAAATGCAGTTCTGGCTCAAAATTTTTCATTTTCACAAGGAATGAAGGAGACAAAGCACCCCAAAATCTGTCCCCCAATTTCTCCCGAGTACGGCAATGCCTCACATGTGACCAAAAAATACCATTTGGGTGCATGGCAGGACTCAGAAGGGAAGGAGTGATTTTTGGATTTTGCAGCTCAGATTCTGGTGGAATGTTGGTGGGTGCTATGTCGCATTAGTAAGACGCCCCAAGCACCAATACAGTGGAACCCCCCCACAAGTGACCCCATTTTGCAAACTACACCCCTCAGGGAATTCATCTAGGGGTATAGTGTACATTTCAAACCCCCAGGGGTTTCACCAATTGTGGTACAACTGGGCAGTGAAAATGAAAAATTAAATTTTTTACACAAAAATGCAGTTCTGGCTCAAAATTTTTCATTTTCACAAGGAATGAAGGAGACAAAGCACCCCAAAATCTGTGCCCCAATTTCTCCCGAGTACGGCAATGCCTCACATGTGACCAAAAAATACCATTTGGGTGCATGGCAGGACTCAGAAGGGAAGGAGTGATTTTGGGATTTTGCAGCTCAGATTCTGGTGGAATGTTGGTGGGTGCTATGTCGCATTAGCAAGACCCCCCAAGCACCAATACAGTGGAACCCCCCCACAAGTGACCCCATTTTGCAAACTACACCCCTCAGGGAATTCATCTAGGGGTATAGTGTACATTTCAAACCCCCAGGGGTTTCACCAATTGTGGTACAACTGGGCAGTGAAAATGAAAAATTAAATTTTTTACACAAAAATGCAGTTCTGGCTCAAAATTTTTCATTTTCGCAAGGAATGAAGGAGACAAAGCACCCCAAAATCTGTGCCCCAATTTCTCCCGAGTACGGCAATGCCTCACATGTGACAAAAAAATACCATTTGGGTGCATGGCAGGACTCAGAAGGGAAGGAGTGATTTTTGGATTTTGCAGCTCAGATTCTGGTGGAATGTTGGTGGGTGCTATGTCGCATTAGCAAGACCCCCCAAGCACCAATACAGTGGAACCCCCCCACAAGTGACCCCATTTTGCAAACTACACCCCTCAGGGAATTCATCTAGGGGTATAGTGTACATTTCAAACCCCCAGGGGTTTCACCAATTTTGATACAACTGGGCAGTGAAAATGAAAAATTACATTTTTTTACACAAAAATGCAGTTCTGGCTCAAAATTTTTCATTTTCAGAAGGTATGAAGGAGAAAAAGCACCCCAAAATCTGTGCCCCAATTTCTCCCGAGTACGGCAATGCCTCATGTGTGACCAAAAAGTGGCAGGACTCAGAAGGGAAGGAGTGATATTTGGATTTTGCAGCACAGATTCTGGTGGAATGTTGGTGGGTGCTATGTCGCATTAGCAAGACCCCCAAAGCACCAATACAGTGGAACCCCCCCACAAGTGACCCCATTTTGCAAACTACACCCCTCAGGGAATTCATCTAGGGGTATAGTGTACATTTCAAACCCCCAGGGGTTTCACCAATTTTGATACAACTGGGCAGTGAAAATGAAAAATTACATTTTTTTACACAAAAATGCAGTTCTGGCTCAAAATTTTTCATTTTCAGAAGGTAAGAAGGAGAAAAAGCACCCCAAAACCTGTGCCCCAATTTCTCCCGAGTACGGCAATGCCTCATGTGTGACCAAAAAGTGGCAGGACTCAGAAGGGAAGGAGTGATATTTGGATTTTGCAGCACAGATTCTGGTGGAATGTTGGTGGGTGCTATGTCGCATTAGCAAGACCCCCAAAGCACCAATACAGTGGAACCCCCCCACAAGTGACACCATTGTGCAAACTACACCCCTCAGGGAATTCATCTAGGGGTATAGTGTACATTTCAAACCCCCAGGGGTTTCACCAATTTTGATACAACTAGGCAGTGAAAATGAAAAATTACATTTTTTTACACAAAAATGCAGTTCTGGCTCAAAATTTTTCATTTTCAGAAGGTATGAAGGAGAAAAAGCACCCCAAAATCTGTGCCCCAATTTCTCCCGAGTACGGCAATGCCTCACATGTGACCAAAAAATACCAGTTGGGTGCATGGCAGGACTCAGAAGGGAAGGAGTGATTTTTGGATTTTGCGGCTCAGATTCTGGTGGAATGAATGGTGGGTGCTATGTGGCATTAGCAAGTCCCCCGAAGCACGGTGAAATTATGAACCTAATAATCCATAGATGTGTGGTATATTTTAAAACACTCCTTTATACATAGGCCGGGTTTGTCGGGGCAAGTGTCACACTGGAAAATAGTTTGCTTTCTTATTCCCTTTTTATAGCAAACTTTGCACCTTTTTTGTGTCCTGCCCTTTTTTCCAGTGGAGGGGATTTCATCAGGAAAATGCTGCCCTGGTACAATACGGGGGCCAGTACTAGAAGTACTGGGGCCCTCTGCCTGCTGGTTCCCAAATATTAGGCCCTTTATGACTTCCTCTTGAAAGTGCATAAATGTCCCCCTCTGGCTGGTAGAACGGAATAGCACGTAAGCGTTATACAGTGCCATCTGGATGATATACACGGCCAGCTTCTTGTACCAGATTTTTGTTTTCCGCAGGGCACTGTACGGCTTCAGTACCTGATCTGAAAGATCCACTCCGCCCATGTACCTATTGTAATCCAGGATACAATTAGGTTTTGAGGTGTGGGTACTGGTACCTCGTACAGGGACGGAGGTGGTACTGTCTCCGTGAATTGTTGTCTGTATAAGGACATCCCTCTTGTCCTTATATTTGACCAACAACATATTTTCGGTGCATATTCCCCTGCTTTCACCCCTTCTCATTACTTGGGCAATGTGCGTTTTTGGGAGGCCTCTTTGGTTCTTGCGCACAGTACCGCAAGCTGCTGTACCTCTTGAACCAAGGGCCTTAAACAGGGGGATGCTAGTGTAAAAGTTATCCACATAGAGGTGATAACCTTTATCCAGGAAGGGGTGCACTAAATCCCAGACAATTTTTCCACTAACACCTACGAGGGAGGGGGGGCATTCTGGCGGTTCAATTCTTGAATCCTTCCCTTCATATACCCTAAACCTGTGAGTGTACCCTGAGGTGCTTTCACACAGCTTATACATTTTTATGCCATACCTTGCCCTCTTACTGGGAAGGTACTGGCGGAATTTAACCCTTCCTTTAAAATGTATAAGGGACTCGTCTATGCAAATGAATTTATCTGGGATGTACATCTCTTCAAATTTGGCACTGAAATGATCAATGACCGGCCTGACTTTGAATAGCCGGTCAAAGGTGGGATCATCTCTGGGTGGGCACTGTGCATTATCGTTGTAATGCAAAAATTTAAGGATTAACTCAAAACGAGTCCGGGTCATGGCCATACGGTAAAGTGGGGTGCTGTACAGAACATCTGTACTCCAATATTGCCTAATTTCTGGCTTTTTTACTATGCCCATATGAAACACCAGACCCCAAAACGTCATCATCTCTACTGCATCTACAGGGGTCCACCTAGCAAATGATGACGTGGGGTTTTGAGCAATAAACTGCTGGGCATATAAATTAGTTTGGTCCACCATTAACCCCTTCCCGACATTTGACGTACATTTACGTCATGGCCGGGATGTACTTCCCGACACATGGCGTAAATGTACGTCATGGCTTTAAACTGTCACCGCGTCTATAGATGCGGTGACAGTTTAAACATGTCTGCTGTCCCTGACAGCAGACATGTCCCTGCATGCCCAGGGGGGGCTGCGATGCCGCCCCCCCGTCGGCGATCGCTGTGATTGGCTGTTCAGTGTGAACAGCCAATTACAGCGTTTTCTGTGTCACCGGCGAATAACGTTCGCCGGTGACACAGGGATCGGTGGTGATTGGTGCTGTAAAGTACAGCACCAATCACCACGGGGTGTAAGGGTGACACTGGTGTCACCCCACCTCACCCCACCCGCCCCCAAAGGCCGTGATTGGTTCGTCGGACCGACGAACCAATCACAGCCATGGAGGGTGATTTAAACTAACGGTGACTGCACTGCAGACGCCATTCCGGTCTGGAATTGCGTGCAGTGCGGTCACTGTGCCTATCTGCCGCGATATACTGACCTGATCCTTGCAAACACTTACCTGATCACTGCTTGTAGCGTTCCTGGATCTTGTTACTTCTTGTGACTTCCTGTGTTGTGCTGTGCTGTGTTGTGCTGCTGCAGTGTGTTCGAGTTATAGATAGAGAGATAGAGAGAGAAAGATAGAGAGAGATAGAGAGGGCTAGTGACAGAGAGTGCTATATTTTGTGCTGCTGCAGTGTGATAGAGTTATAGATAGAGAGATAGAGAGAGATAGAGAGAGATAGAGAGATAGTGACAGATTGTGCTATATATTTTTTATATATATACAGCTGTACTGCGTGTGCAACTGACTGCTGCCCCCCCCCCCCCTTTTGTGCTGATCAGTATAAATTAACTGATCAGCAACTTTTTGGGGGCGCAGGGTTTTTTTTATATATATACCTTTCAGTGCTGCTGCTGCAGTGTCATAGAGTGATAGATAGTGAGAGATAGAGAGATAGAGAGAGATAGTGATAGAAAGTGCTATATTTTGTGTCTGCTGCCCCCCTTTTGTGCACCCCCAGCAACTTTTTGGGGGTGCAGGGGTTATTTTTTATATATATAACTGTCAGTGCTGCTGCTGCAGTGTCATAGAGTGATAGATAGAGAGAGATAGAGAGAGATAGAGAGAGATAGTGACAGAGAGTGATAGAGAGTGCTATATTTTGTGTCTGCTGCCCCCCTTTTGTGCACCCCCAGCAACTTTTTGGGGGTGCAGGGGTTATTTTTTATATATATAACTGTCAGTGCTGCTGCTGCAGTGTCATAGAGTGATAGATAGTGAGAGATAGAGAGAGATAGAGAGAGATAGAGAGAGATAGTGACAGAGAGTGATAGAGAGTGCTATATTTTGTGTCTGCTGCCCCCCCCCCCTTTTGTGCTGATCACTATATCTGAGGTGATCAGCAACTTTTTTGGGGTGCAGAGGTTTTTTTTTTATATATACCTGCCAGTTGCACTGTCAGTTGCACCAAAGGTTGTGCACCTGCTGCCCCTCACTGGTAATCAGTGTCGCATCACTGATCACCTTTTTTTTTTTTTTTGAGGGTGCTGTGGGGTCTTTTTTTAATTTTTTTTGATCAAATTCCTGTTGCCTTTGAGCGCTGTTCAGTGACGGACGTTACTGACCAACATCTGTGCTCAATTTTTGGCGCAGGACCTTTTTTTTTTTTTTTTCTGCACTACATACACACTACACACTACATACTACATTGAAATAAAGTTTGTACCCCCCCTACACTATACACGTGTTGAAACATTTCACTACCAGAAACACAAAAATAAAAATGGCATCCCAAATGTCATCCCAAATGTCATCCCAATCATCCAGAAGAATGTATTCAGCGGAGGAGGCATATGCCATGCTTGTCTCTGACTCTGACACAGCCAGTGAGGCAAGAGGGGAATTTGAAGGATTCATCTTAAGCTCCTCTTCCTCCTCTAGTGATGAGGGACCCCCTCAAAGACGCCCCCGTAGAGCAGCTGAGACCCCCCCCCCCCAATAATTGATCTCGTATGGACCCCACCACCAGACAATTTTGAGCCCCAGGTTCCTGAGTTTTTGGCCATCCCAGGAATCCAATTTGATTCCACAGGTCTCAGAGAAATTGACTTTTTCAAATTATTTTTCTCTGATGATTTTATAAATTTAATGGTGGACCAAACTAATTTATATGCCCAGCAGTTTATTGCTCAAAACCCCACGTCATCGGGGGCGTGGCCTGGCACGCAAGAGGGACAGACGCACCTCGCAGAAGCTCCTAAATTTAACTGCCAGATTCCCCCTTTTTACCCCACCAGGCCCTCCGGGTTCAGTCCCCACAGCCTTCTCCTGACCCCCCTGGGTGCCTGACTTACCTGACCCCCAGCCGCGGAGCCGGGAAGCGCTTTTCAGCGCTTCTGCGGGTTGCGGCCTGGTCCGGTGGTTGGAGCCGGGGCCTCGATTTGGAGGACAGCGACGGAGACAGAGACGTGCCTCCTGAAGCACGGAGAATCAGCAGATCGCCGCAGCACAGTGCTGTCCCCCCTCCGGAGGCATCTGCCGGGCTGGACGAAGAACACCCAGCCTTTCACCACTGGAGCCGGAGCCTGCACACGGAGCGGCAGCGGCTGACGTCACCCCCTCCTGCACTAGCCGGCGGTGTCTCCCGCTGAACGGAGAGCCGGACGAGTGAGTATCCCCCTGTGGGGAACGTGTAGCTTACCTGCCCTATCCACCCCAAAGGTCCTGGCCTGCTGCAGACCACCCCAGCCCCGCTGTAATCGCCGTCAACGGGCAACCAGGCCCCGGCCTCTTATCTGATTAACCCTTGAGGCGCTCTCATAGACCTCCAAACCCGGCCCTCAGCACCAGAAACACCCTCCCCGGAGACCCGGCTCCATCTCAGCCCCTGGGCCTCAGGGGACCTGCTGGCTGGGACATTGGACTGCCCTGCAGGATCTGGGCACAGGGGTCCCTATTAGCGCTTCCTACACTCACAAGCACAGCTATCCGTAACTGAGCTTCCTCCAGCTAATTTGATGTGAACACCCTACCTACATGGCTGCCACTCTGTGGAGTACCACCATCAGCCCCTCACATGCTTAAGTGATCTGCTGCATTAACCCCCTCGGTACCACTCTCTATTCTAACTCAGCATAAGTGCCTATACCCCATCATGCCCCCAAAGAAACCTAAAGACTCTGTCCCTGCCAAGATATCTATGTCTTCCAGGAGACCATCTCAAGCCCCAACTGCTCACATGAGCTCCCCAAAACACATGCCATCCCCTCTGGGAGTACCTGAAGAGCTAAGCCCCCCCACTGGAATAGTGGGGATAGACGCTGACTCAGATGAACCTGTTACAGTAAAATCCCTCTGCCAGGTTTTCTCTGCATTCCAGGCGGAGATAGCCAAGGATTTAAAACTTGCCATACGAGAGGTTAAAACGGAGCTAATAGCGATTGGCGATAGAACGGATCATTTAGAGCGAAAGATGGAGGAGTTGGTCACGTCACACAATGACCTTATATCCTCATATGACAGGCAGCAGTTGGAAATTACCCAATTCAAATCCAAAATTGCCAATCTTGAAGACAGGTCAAGACGTAATAACGTCAAGATCAGGGGCATCCCAGATTCAGTAGCCAACTCTGAACTCGAGGGCTACGCCACCGCCCTGTTCCGCAAACTCCTGCCCTCCACAGACCCCAAAGATTTGTTGATCGACCGTATACACCGCCTCCCGAGACCCAAAACAATTTCAGCTGACTTGCCCAAGGACACTCTCCTCCGAGTCCACTTTTTCACGGTCAAGGAACAGATCCTGAAAGCTGCCAGAGAATCAAAAAATACCGACACCCTGGGTGGCCTCCAGCTATTCCAGGACTTCTCCCCTGCAACCCTGGCCAGCAGAAGAGCATTCTCCCCTATCACTACGGCACTAAGATCCCACGACATCCGGTACCGTTGGGGGTTCCCGGTGAAGCTGATCGTATACCACGAAGACCACATCTACAACATATCCTCCCTCGATGCAGGGATTAAACTCCTGCAGGAATGGGATATCTCCATCACAAGACCCCAGGAGCCGAAACGCCCGCAGCCCCTACGCCAGGAATGGTTCGACACTTGAAACTCCGTGGGCCGCCACGGACACCCCCATCTTTTGCGCAGTGGACTGCACCGTTGTGCCCCCTGCTCTTTTCTCCACTTGGATGAGGACTTGGCGATAAGTATCAATGTTATTGCCTATTTTGAATAGCAGAGCCTTAGTCATTTGGCCTACCGATGCCAACGATATTTACTGTTACTCTGCTGAGTAGTTCTTGTTCACATATACTGTGATTTCTTCTCTATAACCGTAACTTACCTACTTAAATATGTTATGTATAGTGTTAATATTGCTTCTAATGTTATGTTTGCAATTTGCTAGATTACTAGTTATGTCTTATTCTTATATTAGCTTAGTTGAATTTAAGAGTGGCGGCCTCTTTCTTCTTTGTCCACTAAGAACCAGGCCACCACCACCCCCGAACCTACATATACTACTGCACGAAAACCCCCCTTCCTTTCCCTTGCAGTAGTCATGCGGGTCCCACTTGCTGGACCCTTTTGTTTTTTCCTCTCCCTCTACCTTTTTACTAAATTCATTCCCTCCCCTCCCTTTTTCCCCCCCTGTCCTCCGGTTCCCCTCTCCCCCCCTCTGGACACCAACAAATCTCACTACTCCACCTACCGGAACCACCGTCCCCAATATAGTGATACTCAGGCTTCCCTTTGCGATCCCATAACCGCCTGCCATGCCTAAACTTCTCTCATTAAATGTTAAAGGGCTGAACTCCCCGAATAAAAGGAGACTGGCCCTCTCCTACTTCCGCAAACAAAAGGCGGACATAATCGCCCTCCAGGAAACACACTTTGCTTCCCCTAACCCCCCCATTTTCAAGGACTCACATTACCCCACAGCTTACTACGCCAACGGCCCTTTCAAGCGGAATGGAGTAGCGATCCTATTTAACCAACACACCACCTTCGCCCTCCACTCCCAGACAGCCGATAAAAACGGCAGATATCTGATATTAACTGGCCTCCTAGATGACAGACTGACGACTATCGTTTCCGTATACGCCCCCAACACAAACCAGGTATCCTTCCTTCGCAAACTCTTTTCCCTCGTTCAGAGAACCACGACAGGCTCCCTGATATTATTAGGTGACTTTAATTTAGCGTTAGATCCCCTGCTAGACAAATCTCGGCGCCCTTCTAGCCGCCAATCCCCCAGCGACAATCAATCTACGGCCCTACGAAACCTCCTACTAGAATTTGATTTATATGACACCTGGAGAACAACTTACCCATCCGGTCGAGAATATACTTTCTACTCCCCGGTACATAACTCCTACTCCAGAATCGATTTTATCCTATGCGATAAATGGTCCCTACAATATACCTCAGGGGTCGACATCCTCCCAATCACGTGGTCTGACCACGCCCCCGTCGTGTGGCAGTGGAATTTCCACCCGTCCAAATTGCCTCCCAAACCATGGCGCTTGTTCCCACATCTATTAACGGACCCTTTGGCCAAGGACACCATCCTAAAAGCAATAAACTCTTACATGGCCAACAACTCGCCATCAGACACCTCCGTTATAAACCATTGGTGCGCATTTAAGGCGGTCACTAGAGGAGCGGCCATTCAGGCTGGCGCCAACTTGAAGCGTAGGACCATAATGACCCAAAAAACATTAGAAAGCAAATTGGCTGCTTTAGAAAACCAAAACAAGACGTCTCCATCTAGCACCATAAAAAAGGAGTTGGCTTCAGTACGCAGCCAACTTCAAAAATTACTCCTCTCCCGCACTCAGGCGGCCCTGAATAGGTTAAGGCACAAATTCTATCTCTCTGGCAATAGATCAGGTAAACTGCTAGCCCGGAAACTTCGCGCCCAACAAGCTAGGAATAGAATTAAATGTATAATCTCCCCCAATAAAACCAAATATAGCAACCCTAAAGACATCGCGGAACAATTTGCGGACTACTATTCTAAGCTCTATAATCTTTCTTTAGACCCCTCCACATTACAGCCCTCCGGTGACAGTATCTCGTCCTTTCTAGAAGGCTTACAATTCCCCTCTCTTTCTCCAGAACAGTTGGACTCCCTTAATACTCCCTGGTCTATAGCAGAAATCCAGACGGCCATTAAATCACTCCCCCGTAACAAAGCCCCAGGCCCAGATGGGTTCATCACCGACTTTTATATCTCCTTTAGCGACCTCCTATCACCGTACTTAACTGAAGTGTTCAACGAACTGTCCTCCACGGGGCATGCCCCCACGGAATTATTGGAGGCCCGTATAGTAACCATCCCGAAACCAGGCAAAAACCCCGCCTTCTGCCAAAACTACCGCCCTATTGCCCTACTGAACAACGACATTAAATTATACGCCAAACTAATGGCAACCCGGATTAACCAATTCCTGCCGTTGCTGGTACACCCGGATCAGACGGGGTTTGTCCCAGGGCGACAGGCCTCGGACAATACCAGACGAGTGTTTAACCTGGTTGACTCCCTCCCTGCGGATCAAGGCCTCCTCCTCCTATCATTAGATGCCGAAAAGGCATTCGATAGATTAAATTGGATATATATGCGGGAGGTGCTGTCTAGATTTGGTTTTAAGGACCGGATCCTGACTTCGATCATGTCGCTCTACAGCTCCCCTACGGCACGGGTGTTCAGCAATGGCTTTCTATCCAATCCTTTCCAGATTTCCAACGGCACGCGGCAGGGCTGCCCCCTCTCGCCTCTAATTTTCGTCCTCTCCATAGAACCACTAGCTATGTCTATTCGCACCAACCCCAACTTACCTGGTCTAAAAACAGGCCCCTCCACTCACAAGCTCAGCCTTTTTGCCGATGACGTCCTACTCTTTGTGTCCGAGCCCATTAGGTCCCTACCACTTATACATGCCACACTTGCAGCCTACAGTGCAGCCTCCTATTACAAACTTAATACAACCAAGACCGACGCCCTCCCGATTAACTTAGAAAGTTCCACAACCCTCTTGAAATCTATATATAACTACAATTGGCAAGAAAATTCCATAAAATATCTAGGTATACACATACCCCCAAACATGTCCTCTGTTTTTGAGGTTAACCTGACCCCCCTCCTCACCTCCCTTTCCTCCCTTTCTAAATCCTGGCTCTCATTTGAAATCTCGTGGATGGGTCGAATGGCGGCGTTTAAGATGTCCCTCCTCCCGAAACTAATGTACCTATTTCGCACTATCCCCTATGCCTTCCCCAAAAGGTATCTGCAACTCGCCACCTCTATACTAACGAAATACGTTTGGTCGACCAAACCCCCAGCAATGGCACGTTCCAAAATGTCGATCCCAAGAGCATTTGGGGGCCTAGATCTTCCCGACCTATTCCAATACCAAGCAGCATGTTTGCTAGCGCCAATTAAGCACTACTCCGAACGCATTGCCCCTAGAGCATGGGTGACCATTGAACAAACCCAATGCCCCTCGATCCCAATGCCTGACTTATTTAAGATCCCAAAACACCTTAGACCCCCCCTCCCAAACTTACTCCCATCTACGACTGCCACTCTCCACGCATGGGACCAACTGCTTACTACCCTCAGAGCCCCGACAGCCCTCATTTCTACCCTACCCATTACTACAGTGGCAAAGTTAATACCGAATCTTAACCTAAATGTATGGAAAGCCTGCGGTATTACCTCTCTGGGTGACGCCTTGAACGCCCACTCATTACTCCCATTCCCTTCCTTACAAGAAATCTTCCTGCTTCCCGCTTCAGAAAACTACCACTATTTACAAATAGCCCACTGGTGGAAAACCCACTTCCACAACTATCTCCCTTCGGATGCCCATTCACAAGAAGTCCTAGCCCGTTCTTCCCTGACGCACTCTACGGGGGACATCTCCTTCTGGTACAGAACTCTAACAACCCCCCATGAGTTTATCAAAACCTCTGCTCATAAGAAGTGGGAGACAGATCTAGGCGTCCAATTTTCATCCCTTCAGTGGCAACGGATCTTCCTGTCCTCCTACACAATGTCCCGATGCCTCAATCACACAGAGATGCATATTAAACTCATTAACCGTCTCTACTTGACACCTGACCGCCTCCACACTTTCTGGCCATCCTGCTCTAACCAATGCTGGCGACAATGTGGAAGGGTAGCAAACATATTCCACACCTTCTGGTCCTGTCCCAAACTCCGGGAATACTGGGAGGAGGTCTTCAAATTAATCTCTACAGTACTCCAAATTACTCTCCTCCCGGAACCGGCTATTGCCCTACTCCAAGTATACCCCCAGGATATCCCATCAGGGAAAACATATGTCCTTGGACACATTCTCATTGCTGCAAGGGCAAACTTAGCCCAGCACTGGAAGCAACCCTTCCCCCCCCCCTTCCTTCAGGTTATCCTAAAAACGAACCACCACTTCCATATGGAGACCGGCTTCCTTCCCCAGTCACTAAAACCTTCCTCTCCACATTCCCGATGGTCCCTTTGGCGCAGATACATGACAGAGGGCGACGGAGCTGGACTCTTCCCCTCTGCATCTCCTGCACAATTGCAGCAGTTCAGCTTGAACGAACAACCCGATTCCCCCCCTCCTTAGGAACATGCTCTAAGAAACTGCTGTCCCCACCTTTTCCCCATTCTGTCTATATGGTAGAAGTGTTTGTGGTATGTGATCTGGGCCTTATGCCTAAACTCTTATCGCTGTACTGTGCATCTAGACATCCCCGGTGTTATTCTATTTGGTTCGCTCTGTGCAGCAACAAGTTATATTTTATGCTATGCTATGTTATACTGTCTCAGCTGTGATGACTCCAATTATGTTTGTTGTCCAGCCCCTTCCCCTCCCTTTACCCTTACCCTCTAACCACACCTTCTTCTTTTTGTACCCCATATAACTTTTTGTACCAATAAAAATCTATTGATGGAAAAAAAAAAAAAACCCCACGTCATCATTTGCTAGGTGGACCCCTGTAGATGCAGTAGAGATGATGACGTTTTGGGGTCTGGTGTTTCATATGGGCATAGTAATAAAGCCAGAAATTAGGCAATATTGGAGTACAGATGTTCTGTACAGCACCCCACTTTACCGTATGGCCATGACCCGGACTCGTTTTGAGTTAATCCTTAAATTTTTGCATTACAACGATAATGCACAGTGCCCACCCAGAGATGATCCCACCTTTGACCGGCTATTCAAAGTCAGGCCGGTCATTGATCACTTCAGTGCCAAATTTGAAGAGATGTACATCCCAGATAAATTCATTTGCATAGACGAGTCCCTTATACATTTTAAAGGAAGGGTTAAATTCCGCCAGTACCTTCCCAGTAAGAGGGCAAGGTATGGCATAAAAATGTATAAGCTGTGTGAAAGCACCTCAGGGTACACTCACAGGTTTAGGGTATATGAAGGGAAGGATTCAAGAATTGAACCGCCAGAATGCCCCCCCTCCCTCGTAGGTGTTAGTGGAAAAATTGTCTGGGATTTAGTGCACCCCTTCCTGGATAAAGGTTATCACCTCTATGTGGATAACTTTTACACCAGCATCCCCCTGTTTAAGGCCCTTGGTTCAAGAGGTACAGCAGCTTGCGGTACTGTGCGCAAGAACCAAAGAGGCCTCCCAAAAACGCACATTGCCCAAGTAATGAGAAGGGGTGAAAGCAGGGGAATATGCACCGAAAATATGTTGTTGGTCAAATATAAGGACAAGAGGGATGTCCTTATACAGACAACAATTCACGGAGACAGTACCACCTCCGTCCCTGTACGAGGTACCAGTACCCACACCTCAAAACCTAATTGTATCCTGGATTACAATAGGTACATGGGCGGAGTGGATCTTTCAGATCAGGTACTGAAGCCGTACAGTGCCCTGCGGAAAACAAAAATCTGGTACAAGAAGCTGGCCGTGTATATCATCCAGATGGCACTGTATAACGCTTACGTGCTATTCCGTTCTACCAGCCAGAGGGGGACATTTATGCACTTTCAAGAGGAAGTCATAAAGGGCCTAATATTTGGGAACCAGCAGGCAGAGGGCCCCAGTACTTCTAGTACTGGCCCCCGTATTGTACCAGGGCAGCATTTTCCTGATGAAATCCCCTCCACTGGAAAAAAGGGCAGGACACAAAAAAGGTGCAAAGTTTGCTATAAAAAGGGAATAAGAAAGCAAACTATTTTCCAGTGTGACACTTGCCCCGACAAACCCGGCCTATGTATAAAGGAGTGTTTTAAAATATACCACACATCTATGGATTATTAGGTTCATAATTTCACCGTGCTTCGGGGGTCTTGCTAATGCCACATAGCACCCACCATTCATTCCACCAGAATCTGAGCCGCAAAATCCAAAAATCACTCCTTCCCTTCTGAGTCCTGCCATGCACCCAACTGGTATTTTTTGGTCACATGTGAGGCATTGCCGTACTCGGGAGAAATTGGGGCACAGATTTTGGGGTGCTTTTTCTCCTTCATACCTTTTGAAAATGAAAAATTTTGAGCCAGAACTGCATTTTTGTGTAAAAAAAATGTAATTTTTCATTTTCACTGCCCAGTTTTATCAAAATTGGTGAAACCCCTGGGGGTTTGAAATGTACACTATACCCCTAGTTGAATTCCCTGAGGGGTGTAGTTTGCAAAATGGGGTCACTTGTGGGGGGGTTCCACTGTATTGGTGCTTTGGGGGTCTTGCTAATGCGACATAGCACCCACCAACATTCCACCAGAATCTGTGCTGCAAAATCCAAATATCACTCCTTCCCTTCTGAGTCCTGCCATTTTTTGGTCACACATGAGGCATTGCCGTACTCGGGAGAAATTGGGGCACAGATTTTGGGGTGCTTTGTCTCCTTCATTCCTTGTGAAAATTAAAAATTTTGAGCCAGAACTGCATTTTTGTGTAAAAAATTTAATTTTTCATTTTCACTGCCCAGTTGTACCACAATTGGTGAAACCCCTGGGGGTTTGAAATGTACACTATACCCCTAGTTGAATTCCCTGAGGGGTGTAGTTTGCAAAATGGGGTCACTTGTGGGGGGGTTCCACTGTATTGGTGCTTTGGGGGTCTTGCTAATGCGACATAGCACCCACCAACATTCCACCAGAATCTGTGCTGCAAAATCCAAATATCACTCCTTCCCTTCTGAGTCCTGCCATTTTTTGGTCACACATGAAGCATTGCCGTACTCGGGAGAAATTGGGGCACAGATTTTGGGGTGCTTTGTCTCCTTCATTCCTTGTGAAAATGAAAAATTTTGAGCCAGAACTGCATTTTTGTGTAAAAAATTTAATTTTTCATTTTCACTGCACAGTTGTACCACAATTGGTGAAACCCCTGGGGGTTTGAAATGTACATTATACCCCTAGATGAATTCCCAGAGGGGTGTAGTTTGCAAAATGGGGTCACTTGTGGGGGGCTTCCACTGTATTGGTGCTTCGGGGGTCTTGCTAATGCGACATAGCACCCACCAAAATTCCACCAGAATCTGAGCTGCAAAATCCAAAAATCACTCCTTCCCTTCTGAGTCCTGCCATGCACCCAAATGGTATTTTTTGGTCACATGTGAGGCATTGCCATACTCGGGAGAAATTAGGGCACAGATTTTGGGGTGCTTTTTCTCCTTCATACCTTATGAAAATGAAAAATTTTGAGCCAGAACTGCATTTTTGTTTAAAAAATTTAATTTTTCATTTTCACTGCCCAGTTGTACCACAATTGGTGAAACCCCTGGGGGTTTGAAATGTACATTATACCCCTAGATGAATTCCCAGAGGGGTGTAGTTTGCAAAATGGGGTCACTTGTGGGGGGCTTCCACTGTATTGGTGCTTCAGGGGTCTTGCTAATGCGACATAGCACCCACCAAAATTCCACCAGAATCTGTGCTGCAAAATCCAAATATCACTCCTTCCCTTCTGAGTCCTGCCATGCACCCAAATGGTATTTTTTGGTCACATGTGAGGCATTGCCATACTCGGGAGAAATTGGGGCACAGATTTTGGGGTGCTTTTTCTCCTTCATACCTTATGAAAATGAAAAATTTTGAGCCAGAACTGCATTTTTGTGTAAAAAATTTAATTTTTCATTTTCACTGCCCAGTTGTACCACAATTGGTGAAACCCCTGGGGGTTTGCAATGTACATTATACCCCTAGATGAATTCCCAGAGGGGTGTAGTTTGCAAAATGGGGTCACTTGTGGGGGGGTTCCACTGTATTGGTGCTTTGGGGGTCTTGCTAATGCGACATAGCACCCACCAAAATTCCACCAGAATCTGTGCTGCAAAATCCAAATATCACTCCTTCCCTTCTGAGTCCTGCCATGCACCCAACTGGTATTTTTTGGTCACATGTGAGGCATTGCCATACTCGGGAGAAATTGGGGCACAGATTCTGGGGTGCTTTGTCTCCTTCATTCCTTGTGAAAATGAAAAATTTTGAGCCAGAACTGCATTTTTGTGTAAAAAAATGTAATTTTTCATTTGCACAGCCCAGTTGTATCAAAATTGGTGAAACCCCTGGGGGTTTGAAATGTACACTATACCCCTAGATGAATTCCCTGAGGGGTGTAGTTTGCAAAATGGGGTCACTTGTGGGGGGGTTCCACTGTATTGGTGCTTTGGGGGTCTTGCTAATGCGACATAGCACCCACCAAAATTCCACCAGAATCTGTGCTGCAAAATCCAAATATCACTCCTTCCCTTCTGAGTCCTGCCATGCACCCAAATGGTATTTTTTGGTCACATGTGAGGCATTGCCATACTCGGGAGAAATTGGGGCACAGATTTTGGGGTGCTTTTTCTCCTTCATACCTTATGAAAATGAAAAATTTTGAGCCAGAACTGCATTTTTGTGTAAAAAATTTAATTTTTCATTTTCACTGCCCAGTTGTACCACAATTGGTGAAACCCCTGGGGGTTTGCAATGTACATTATACCCCTAGATGAATTCCCAGAGGGGTGTAGTTTGCAAAATGGGGTCACTTGTGGGGGGGTTCCACTGTATTGGTGCTTCGGGGGTCTTGCTAATGCAACATAGTACCCACCAACATTCCACCAGAATCTGAGCTGCAAAATCCAAAAATCACTCCTTCCCTTCTGAGTCCTGCCATGCACCCAAATGGTATTTTTTGGTCACTTGTGAGGCATTGCCGTACTCGGGAGAAATTGGGGCACAGATTTTGGGGTGCTTTGTCTCCTTCATTCCTTGTGAAAATGAAAAATTTGGAGCCAGAACTGCATTTTTGTGTAAAAAAATTAATTTTTCATTTTCACTGCCCAGTTGTACCACAATTGGTGAAACCCCTGGGGGTTTGAAATGTACACTATACCCCTAGATGAATTCCCTGAGGGGTGTAGTTTGCAAAATGGGGTCACTTGTGGGGAGGTTCCTAACTTTTAGCATCTTATGGTGCCTAGAAACCTACATGGTGCCTAAAAAATAATCTCATAAAAAGGAGGCTCCAAAATCAAGTAGGTGCTCCTTCTATTATGAAGCCTGTGGTTTGGTCAACGTGCACACTAGGGCCACATATAGGATATTTATGAAAACAAAAGAATTGGGGGAATCAATTTTTAGTCACATTTCTCTAGTAAAATTTACTGTGTTCCTTAGAAAAATGTATTAAATTTGCAAATCTGCAAAAAAAATGAAATTTTGAAATTTCACCTACACTTTTTTTAATTCCTGTGAAACACCTAAAGGGTTAACAAACTTCCAAAATGCTGTTTTGAATACTGTGAGGGGTGCAGTTTTTGAAATGGCATCATTTATGGGGGTGTCTCACATACAAGTCCCTCAAATTCACATCAGAACTGAACTGGTCCCTAAAAAAATCAGTGTTTGAAATTTTCTTGAAAATTTGAAAATTTGCTATTCATATTGTAAGCCTCCTAGTGTCCAAAAAAATTAAAAGGAAGTTGAAATAATGATGGAAACATAAAGTAGACATATGGTCTATGTTAGTTATTAACTATTTTGAGTGGTATGATTATTTGTCTCACAAGCAGAAAATGTAACATTTTGCAAATTGCTAAATTTTCCATTTTTTTACGACATTTTGGTATTTTTCACAAAAAAACACAGACTGTATCGACCCAAATTTACCACTAATTTGAAGTACAATGTGTCACGAGAAAACAATCTCAAAATCACTGGGATAAGTAAAAGCAAAAAAAAGTTATCCCCACTTAAGTGATACATGTCAGATTTGAAAAAAAGGGCTCTGTCAGGAAGGCAAAAACATGCTGTGTCAGGAAGGGGTTAAATTTATAAAATCATCAGAGAAAAATAATTTGAAAGTCAATTTCTCTGAGACCTGTGGAATCAAATTGGATTCCTGGGATGGCCAAAAACTCAGGAACCTGGGGCTCAAAATTGTCTGGTGGTGGGGTCCATACGAGATCAATTATTGGGGGGGGGGGGTCTCAGCTGCTCTACGGGGGCGTCTTTGAGGGGGTCCCTCATCACTAGAGGAGGAAGAGGAGCTTAAGATGAATCCTTCAAATTCCCCGCTTGCCTCACTGGCTGTGTCAGAGTCAGAGGCAAGCATGGCATATGCCTCCTCCGCTGAATACATTCTTCTGGATGACTGGGATGACATTTGGGATGACATTTGGGATGCCATTTTTATTTTTGTGTTTCTGGTAGAGAAATGTTTCAACACGTGTATAGTGTAGGGGGGGTACAAACTTTATTTCAATGTAGTATGTAGTGTGTAGTGTGTATGTAGTGCAGAAAAAAAAAAAAAGGTCCTGCGCCAAAAATTGAGCACAGATGTTGGTCAGTAACGTCCGTCACTGAACAGCGCTCAAAGGCAACAGGAATTTGATAAAAAAAAAAAAAAAATTAAAAAAAGACCCCACAGCACCCTCAAAAAAAAAAAAAAGGTGATCAGTGATGCGACACTGATTACCAGTGAGGGGCAGCAGGTGCACAACCTTTGGTGCAACTGACAGTGCAACTGGCAGCAACTGACAGGTATATATATATAAAAAAACCTCTGCACCCCCAAAAAGTTGCTGATCACCTCAGATATAGTGATCAGCACAAAAGGGGGGGCAGCAGACACAAAATATAGCACTCTCTATCACTCTCTGTCACTATCTCTCTCTATCTCTCTCTATCTCTCTCTATCTCTCACTATCTATCACTCTATGACACTGCAGCAGCAGCAGCACTGACAGTTATATATATATAAAAAATAACCCCTGAACCCCCAAAAAGTTGCTGGGGGTGCACAAAAGGGGGGCAGCAGACACAAAATATAGCACTTTCTATCACTATCTCTCTATCTCTCACTATCTATCACTCTATGACACTGCAGCAGCAGCACTGACAGGTATATATATAAAAAAAAAAACCTGCGCCCCCAAAAAGTTGCTGATCAGTTAATTTATACTGATCAGCACAAAAGGGGGGGGGGGGCAGCATTCAGTTGCACACGCAGTACAGCTGTATATATATAAAAAATATATAGCACAATCTGTCACTATCTCTCTATCTCTCTCTATCTCTCTCTATCTCTCTATCTATAACTCTATCACACTGCAGCAGCACAAAATATAGGACTCACTGTCACTAGCTCTCTCTATCTCTCTCTATCTCTCTCTATCTCTCTATCTATAAATCTATCACACTGCAGCAGCACAACACAGCACAGCACAACACAGGAAGTCACAAGAAGTAACAAGATCCAGGAACGCTACAAGCAGTGATCAGGTAAGTATTTGCAAGGATCAGGTCAGTATATCGCGGCAGATAGGCACGGTGACCGCACTGCACGCAATTCCAGACCGGAATGGCGTCTGCAGTGCAGTCACCGTTAGTTTAAATCACCCTCCATGGCTGTGATTGGTTCGTCGGTCCGACGAACCAATCACGGCCTTTGGGGGCGGGTGAGGTGAGGTGGGGTGACACCAGTGTCACCCTTACACCCCGTGGTGATTGGTGCTGTACTTTACAGCACCAATCACCACGATCCCTGTGTCACCGGCGAACGTTATTCGCCGGTACACAGGAAAACGCTGTGAATGGCTGTTCACACGAAACAGCCAATCACAGCGATCGCCGACGGGGGGGCGGCATCGCAGCCCCCCCTGGGCATGCAGGGACATGTCTGCTGTCAGGGACAGCAGACATGTTTAAACTGTCACCGCGTCTATAGACGCGGGGACAGTTTAAAGCCATGACGTACATTTATGCCATGTGTCGGGAAGTACATCCCGGCCATGACGTAAATGTACGTCAAATGTTGGGAAGGGGTTAATCAACGGCGTTTCGGGTTTACGCTCGTCTTCAGGATACACAAGGGCACTTGGATATCCTGAAGCCATGTTTACTTTTGAGTCCCAGAGTGACGCTCATTTGACCAGATATCTATATCTATATATATTTATTTATTTACACATACTGTGTCTGAACACTTTAGAGTAGTTCACAGCTCAAAGGAATGTCACATTTCAAACTTTTGTGCCTTGGAAGAAATTCTCCCTAAAACCAGAACCAACGATCTAGCAAAACGTCTCTCAAAGACAGAGATGCGCTGGATCCATAAATTAGGTACACTGGTACCCAAAGGCCTTAATAGAGATTTTGAGTTAAAACCCTTTTTAGTTAATATTTGGTCTTATTTCACATGTTTATGTTATCTTTCCTTTTCCCTTTTCTATTTTTCTCCTTTTGGTGCTGGCATCATAATAATGTGGATTGTATTTTAATACACATTTTTTTTATCTATTTACAGATTCAATATTTACTGTTTCCCTGTGAATATGTATCACATGCACATTTATTGATCCTAATTGTCTGAGAATTTCAAAGAACGAAGTGGTACGCAATCACTGGTACGTTGGTACGCACAGCCACGTCTATTTCCTTAACAGCGCGATCACTTCCGGTAATTGGAACGCATAGAGTGACGTAGTTCCGGTATACGGAACGCACCGCCATCTTCTTTTCACACGGAACCCGGATATTGGACGCCAAATAGCGGCAGCTGCATTGTATGTGTTTTAATGATAAGGGGTATATATATGCCTGCTTGGGGACTTTACAAACACGCTTCTGAAGAAGGAACATTGATTTCCGAAACGCGTTAAGCGTGTCCTACTTGCGTTTGGACATTGGATTTCCGGGTAGCAGTATTCACGGCAAAGGAAGACCCTGGACTGAGCCCCCCTTGATTCCGGACCAAGGGACCCTGGACAGTAGATCTTTCCTGAGAACATCTTTGTGCCTGCTGCTTTGCCTTGGATTCATTGTTATACGCTTTTATAACCTACAACACTTTGTAAGTGTATCTACCGTATTAAATTCTTTTTATCTTAATGATCTGCACCATGTCTTTTCCTATTGTGTCTCCCATTTATGCCTAATAGGGGAGAATTAATTTGGATGTTTGTGGAAAAACCGAAACCATCCAGCATAGTCAAACTCTGTGCGACACTGAGAAGTTCTATTTGGTTTTGTATAAACCTTTCATTGTATTTTTTCTATCTGAGGCTAATCACCCTTTGTATTTGGTTATCACTGAGCGCTATCTGTCAGTTCCACTCCATCATTTGTCACATATGGAGAGTATTTTGTGCAGACAGATCATCTCACCCAGGTGCAGCTATCTATGGTATAAGCTGAGGGAGGAGGGAGCCATGTGCTGCTACTGCTGCTGTCTGTCTGACAGGGGCTGAATACCGCGGACAGAGATATACATGGTGTTGATGCTGGTGCTGGGTCCCGGGGCCAGGGACATACACAGTGCTGCTACAGGTGCTGAGTTCAGCGGCCACACCGGGGATAAACATGGTGCCCCTGGAGCTGGCAGTGACAGACTGGTCAGTGATGGCTTGGTCTCCGCCAATGGCAGGTGAGGTTAGGGCTCAGGGAGAGGGAGCCGAGCTGAGCGGGTGTCACTGTGATAGAGACTCCACAGCCAGCAGCCACCGCCATCTCTCTCCCCACACCGAATCCCCGATGTTCAGTGATACCACTTGCCCAGCTTCACCCCGCTCTGTGGCCGTCCCTGGCTATAGCTCCTGCAGACCCCTGGTGCCCAAAGTTACTAAGCACCTCCAAGCAACCAGGGGGCTGTGCAGCTATTGCTACGCCACTGTACTAGGGCGAGCCAGCCACAGAAGCGATATCCAGATCATCTCGATAGCGATATGGCTTTCAGTTAACTCAGGGAAGGAGAGGTGTCCAGCTGGGAGCAGGAGCCCGGCTGCAGATTACTCCATTGCCTGCCAGAGTTACACCTCTGGTTGGAGTGCCGAAGGTTAAACGTTACAGCTTTGGATTGTAAATTCCTTGGAGCAGGACCCTATTCCATCCTGCTCTCCCATCTTCAATTACTGCTCTCTTATTCAGCTATCATCTATACCCGCATCTCTTCTTACTTGTAATCATTCATCTCTACCAGTAGCATGGAGACTTGTGTGTGTGCCTATTAGGGGTGCAGTTGGGAGTCCCCCTGCCTGGTGCAGAGCAGCAGTGAATAGACCTCTGTGCGCCTATTCTCGGAAACACAGGGGCTGGGGGCATAGCCAGCATCTGACAGAGCGGCAGGCCATGCCCCCACAGCAGGAAAAATGGGAGCGTGGCCTTGCTGGAGCATCACAAGCATAGGTCATGCCCCATAGCCGCTAGGCCACACCCCCACATTTTGTGCAAGCGCATGCTGTGCGCACCAGGGTCCTGCATTTAACGTTCCAAAAGTTGGGCGGTATGTGTATGTGTTCACACCTTGAGGGGGGATTGCATCAGGCAACATGCAAAATGGCTGAAGGAGAATGCTTCGCTCGTGATGCTTTGGGCACGGTGCCTCGCTACTCTCGGCACACTATTTTATTCTCCTGCCACACCCAAGTGGATGGTAGGGCATGAAATACCGCACATGTCGGCTCAAAAAACAGTATGTCGACCTTTTGACTGTCGACCTAACCCATGTTGACCCAATGCTTGTGTCGACCTAATGTCATGTCGACCTAGACCCAAGTCGTCCTAGATCCATGTCGAGCTTGACCCATGTTGACCTGAACCCATGTCAACCTTGCTGCATGTCGACCTAGTGGTGTCGACCCAATGCTTGTCACCCGGCTTTGAAGAACAGAATTGGGTATATATGTCAACTGTACAGGAGCGTAGGTTTCATGTATGCAGTGTAATACCATTCTCTGCTATTGGTCGCAGTGCCATGTGTTGATTGGTTGGTGCCGTCGCCAGTAGGGAGAAAATGAGGGGGATGGATGTGGTGGGGGCTGATTGGCTATTGGTGCCGTCAGTCATTACAGGGGTTATTTGCGCACTTTTGTTAACATCTATGTTACTGGCATTGCTGCTGCCGCTGCTTCAGGGCTAGTCTCCTGGTTTCACAATATATTGAAAGGTGGGAAACAGTGCTCAATACTCGTATTCCTAAATGGATATGCAGCACTAATAATATTACAGGTTAATCATCAGTATGAGGAATCAGAATGAAGTTTTACTGAAAATTATACATTGTCCAAATAAATGGGATAAAATAAGTGACCACACATCACATGAATAAGGTCACAACAAATGGACCAATGGGAAGTTCTATTAACAGTCCATGCCAGTCCGTGTGTCCCGCTTCTCTGCATATAACGCTCAGTGAGCAACTAGGAATGTTACACAGGTTAAACACTGACCAGAGAGCTGCTTTAGTTCAATGTATTCTGCAGTAAATCCGGACCAGCTGCTCATTCGCTCACTCCTGCTGCCACTGAAACCCATATGAGCGCCCCGGCACCACCTCCAATAACACCACCACTTAGGATTAGCTGTGTACCTCCGAGGCGGGCCCTCGATTGACAAAAAAATGGTACATTCGCATACCTCCCAACCGTCCCGGATTCGGCGGGACATTCACGATTTATGGCCGATGTCCCGTCGTCCCGGTACTGCTTACCGCAGTCCCGGCTTCCCGAGACGGTTGGGAGATATAAACCACGCCCCCACGCTCTCTAGTACGTCACTGTGCCTCCAGCGTATGTGCGCAAGATGCTGGGCGGTCACAGTGACGTCCTCTTCCTATCCAGCAGCTGCCATCTCTGCGCGTCTGAGTGGAGCCTGAAGTCCTGCAGAGCCAGCGAGCGGTAAGTACGGACAGACGGGCGGGCGGGCGGGGGGGGGGGGGTGTTGGTTGGTGTGTGTGTGTGTGTGGGGGGGGAATTGCCAGTGCCTCCTAAGAAGCGACGAGGCTGAAGTTGGCTTCTTATTCAGCCTGCTTCTTATTCTTATTGAAGCCAACTTCAGCCTCGTTAAGAAGCGTCTGTACCTCAGGAGACACGGCCGGGTGTAGGTGTGCCTGCAGTCACGCCCTCACTCTGCAGGCACTCGCTGATGTGCTGGTGCTGGGTTGTGGGGGGTGATTGGGGAAGTAAAATAAATGTCATGTGCTGGGTGGTGGGGGTGGGGGGAGTAAATATCATGGGGTGGTTATATTTAGTATTTTGTTTTTTTTTCTCTGTGGGTCGATAATATTACGACGAGCGGCGAAAACGGGGGCGTGGCCGGATTTCGCGTCACCCTGTGAGGCCACGCCCCCTTTTCTCGAGGCCGCGCCCCCTTTTCAACTTTTTCAAAAGTTGGGAGGTATGCATTCGGTACACCTTTATTTAGCCGGTACAGACTGTAAAAAAACAGTACTGTACCAGCTATATCGGCACAGTTCGAGGGTATGCAAATAGGATCTGCTAAAGTATTGTGCTGGAGAACAGATTTAAAAGTGTGTTTGAAAGTAATGATTTATACAGAAGGAGAACAGCATGAAGATCCTCTAACACACAAATCGCGCAGGTGATGAAGGAATTTTATTCCAATTTATACTCAGGCCCCTCCATACCCTCTACCTCCGATACCAGCCCTATCTATGACCCTTCCCTTCTAATTCTAAGATTAACTTTCCGAAACTCCCGCCTGACAAAACGGGTGAGATTTATTAGGATGAGATATTCAGAAAGCGAGAGATTTGGGAAGAAATCTCCAGGTTTTTTTAAAGCGGCAATCATTTACACTGCAGAACCAGTTTGATTTTGAAGTGTAAATGATTGCCGCTTTAAAAAAAACTGGAGATTTCTTTCCAAATCTCTCACTTTCTAAATCTCTCATCCTATTAAATCTCACCCACTATCTCACTTAACCACACCAATAACAAGTGAAGAAATAACGCAAGTAATTAGGTCATTGAAAAAAGGTAAGGCCCCTGGACCAGATGGCTTTGGCAGCAGTTTTTATTAGCTAATGCTCCCGCATATTCTAGACCCTTTGGTTAAAGCCTTTAACCATATACTTACTAGTAACTCCCTTCCCATCCATTTCAACGCGGCATATATCAAAACCCTCCCTAAACCAGGAAGAGATCTAGCGGACCCGGAATCTTAAAGGCCAATTTCTTTAAGATCCTGGCAAAAATCTTAATGGAGAGGCTGAAAAGTCTCATGCCTATGATCATCCATCCTGATCAAACAGGATTTATTTCAGGAAGATATGTTGTTTTCAATGTAAGAAAAGTAATCTCAGCTATAATACACATCCAAAATAAGACAGAAATCCTCCCCCCAGGCATCATTATGTCTATAGATGCAGAAAAGGCCTTCGACCTTGTCCTCTGGCCCCATTTATACAAAACAATGGAACACTTTGGCCTTCCATTATATTAGATACATCAACTGCTATACTCGAATCCTGCTTCCCAAATTATTAGTAATGGACAAATCTCGGCTTATTTCCAGCTGTACAAAGGGACGAGACAGGGGTGCCCTCTTTTCCCACTCCTGTTCGCTATCGCGATTGAAACCTTAGCAATACTCCTACGCCAACCCTCTGATTTCAATGGTATATTCATTAACCGGCACAAATTAAAAGTGTCACTCTTCGCCGATGACATGCTATTGTTTGAAACGAATCCCTTGTCATCCATCCCAGCTATCCTTTCGCTGATAGAAGACTTTGGCAAAATATCAGGCTACAAGGTTAATCTCGAGAAATCTGAACTACTTTTAGTGGGAAATCATTCTGCAGACATTGGGCCTTATTTTGGTTCATTCTTTCTGACAAAATCCTTCTTAGATGGACAAAACCATGTGCACTGCAGGGGGGGGGCAGATGTAACATGTGCAGAGAGAATTAGATTAGGGTGAGTAATTTTGTTTCTGTGCAGGGAAAATACTGACTGCTTTCTTTTTACACTGCAATATAGATCTCACTTTGAAGTAAAACCCCACCCAAATCTAATTCTCTCTGCACATGTTACATCTGCCCCACCTGCAGTGCACATGGTTTTGCCCATCTAAGAAGGATTTTGTCAGAAAGAATGAACCAAAATAAGGCCCATTATCTCTTCACCCCCTTTCAATAAATTTAAAATAGCTCACTCTCAGGTGAAATACTTAGAAATGAATATTACAAATAAAACTTATATAAAGCAAATTTCTCCCCCTCCATCGCTAAAATAATATCCCTGATGACGTCTTGGACCCAGTTACCCCTCTCACTTTTAGGTAGAGCCGCAGCAGTCAAATCAATTATCTTCCCAAAAATATTCTATATCATTCAACTTCTTCCCATTGCATTAAGATACAAAGATTTGCTTACAATTAATTCACACATCTCCAAATTCCTTTGGAAGGGTAAAAGGCCTAGGGTCGCACTATCAAAATTAATACTTCCCAGATCACAGGGGGGACTCAGTTTACCGGATTTTAAAGCCTACTCAGTGTCGGTTTTCTTTAGATATGCGAGTGACTGGTTGTTGGAAAAATCCGTTTACACGGATCTTAACCTGGACTATGCAAATTTCCATCCATACTCCCCCTCAGCCTTGCTACACCTAAACTTCGCTGACATTCCGAGAGAAATCTTTGAAAATATTCTATTCAAAGATACTTATTTAAATTGGATCCATCTCCATAGAAAATTGAAACGCGATTTTCGTTCATCCCCCTACATTCCACTATGGGGAAACCCTAAATTTAGCCCCTCCCTCACGAATGCAACAATTCAATTGTGAAAACACAGCGGTCTGGCTCTCGTGAACAAGGTCTTCGACCCAGGCGGGACTATCCTCCCGATTGACTCACTTGTGCGGTAATATAATCTCCCAAACAAACACTTCTACCTCTACTTACAAGTAAGACACTACGTCCACTCAATCCAACCCCCTCTTTGGGGAAACCCCGACACCCACCCTATTCTAAAACTTATACATTATAGATCTAGTAAAAAATTCAAGCTAAATTTACTTTACCCCTTGCTGATTGAAGCTAACACCTCTCCTGACATTCAAGCCTCTAATCTAACCTCCAAATGGTCACTAGAAATTCTCATTTCCCAAAACACCCCTGCCTGCATTGTTAAAAACTACTGTTTATATTCCACATTTTTAGGTTCGGCCTATCTACAAGAAACACATATACAATTCTTACATTCATTTCCCGAGCCCAACGAAAATACATGGTACCTGAAGAAACTGGACAATGTTCTAAATGTGCTATGGCAAACGCTAAATTCATGCACTGCTTTTGGGACTGCTCGAAAATAAGGAGATTCTGGAACAAGACTATAAACTATGTTAACACTGCTCTCCAAACCTCTATTTCTTTATCTCCGGACGTTTGCCTCCTATTTATCTTCAACTCTGAGGACTCAAACCCAACCACACTTCAAAGCATCCCTCTCCTAGTCAACATCTTTACATTGGCCAAGAAGCTAATACTAAGACATTGGATCAAGAGAACAGCCCCCAGCATCCAAGAGCAAAAATCAAGGATACTACAACTCCTATACTATGACATAAAAAATCCTCCAAGAATCATCCTCCTCAACAGCTTTTTACAAAAAATGGAACCCTTAAATCCTCTCTCTGGACGATAACTCAAAATTCACGATTCTTCAATACCTTGAGACCTCCATATGGAAAAAGTCAGGCCTATAATCTCTTTACCTCCTTCTAGATGATCTACATGGACTCTTCATCCGGACACACCTAATTACTCCATACTGACCACCCTTCAGAGCACCTGAGACATTGACTTGTAAGGATCATCTAGTCTTGAAATACCATTCTCTACCTAATATGCTTGGGCTTGCTGCCCCAACGAATCAATGGTTATATACGCTTATTTAGCCCCTAAAGGCTACAACAATTGCACCTCATAATTATAGACCCTACGAGTAACACTCCCTTGAGTATGGATCTCAAATTATTCAAATTATGTTTTCTACTTAATACGCCTTTATGAACTTTATTGTACTTTATCACACTTTACTGTATGATGATTTTATCCCCCCCCCTTCTTCCCTGACCCCCCCTGTCTTCGTCTGTCTGCTAATTTTGATTATGTCCTATATATCAACGACAATATTTTAAATTTCTGTGTTAGCTATTACATTGATGAAACTTTCCCACAGTTGTGAACCGAATTTGATCTGCGGTTCACATGACTCTTAACGGCTATACTTAGCTACACAGTTACAGCCTTATCTGGTATGAGATATTGTATTATACCATTCATGCGATGTGTATATGTATGTTACATTTTGAACTCTTATACTCAAAACGCAATAAAAAGCTTATTAAAAAAAAAAGGAACAAGAGCCTTTGCTATTGTTTAGAACAATTATTGTTATTGTTTAGAAATAAATTAATTTGTAATTTACCAAAGCTGGAACTATATCAAATCCACTTCTTGTATGCCACTCATGCCAGCATCTTGGTTTGTGCTCAGCCTAATATCACTATTCAGCACATCGTACATTTGGTGGCTCACAGTTTATTTACATTGCTGTCACCACTGAAAGAGACCACTGTATAATTTAGGGACAATTTTATGACAGTTTGGGAGCATTGACCAGCTGGTCTAGCAGGACTTCATCAGTTACTGGACTGGCGAATAGGGCAGTTTATTAAATAATTTCATTTGCACATATATTATGATTTTGTCCACTTATTATGCCATGCTTTGGGGTTTAGTGCCATTCATGCCTGCACGATGGGCCTAATTCAGATGTGGTTGAAGGTGCAGTGTTTTCCGCAAAGTACAGATGTTTATTACGGGTGCCGGTTGGGGTCCCGACAGTCGTGATCCTGACAGGCATTTACCCGACGTCGGGATCCCGACTGTCAAAACACCGACAGCTGGGTTCCCGATGGCCACCTGCTATTTTCCCTTGTGGGGGTCCACGACCCCCATAGAGGGAGAATAGAATAGGTGGCTCGCGTAGTGTGGCGAGCGCAGTGAGTCCCGCGAGGGGATGCGTTACACGTCCTCCCGACCTTTTCATACCCCCACTATCCACGTTGGCGTGGAGTTGATTTTATATAGTGTGGCCCGAAGCGTGGCGAGCGCAGCAAGGTATAAAAAGGTGTAAAAGGTATTAAAAGGTATAAAAAGGCTGGGAGGACGCGTAACATGTCCCCTCGCGGGGCTCGCTGCACTTGCCACACATCGGGCTGCTGTGGATAGTGGGGGTGTTTCAGGAACACATTCACACCTGCCATATCACACTCCTGCATGTCAAAAAGATGGAGCACCTCTCCGCCTGCGCCAGCATGATCCCCTCTACGCCAAGGAGGGGATCATGCTGGCACTGCCTGTGAGAGAGAGGCGCTGACTAGGCTTCCAAGGGACGCTGGGGACAGAGATGCTGTTCCTGGCAACAACACAGTAGTTACTTGTGTAGTTTCACGCCGCCAGCCTGAGCTGATAACGCGGCTTATGCTGCCGCCGAGAAATTACACAAGTAAGACAGCCGTTGGGTTACGCTGATAACGTAGCTTAGCCTGCCGCAGGCAGCCGTTGGGCTACGCTGTTAGAGTAGCTTCAAACGTAACGTAAGCTGGCGCCCTGCGTACCGTAAGCTGGCGCCGTGAAACTACACAAGTACCTAATAATGTTATCACTGGTGCTTCCATGTAACCAGCGGCGATAGCCACTCCAAACACCTCAGAATCAGGCCCAATGTGTATTACTTGTAATAATGCTAAGTAGAAAATCTTCTCTAGAATTCATAAATGCTGGCAAAAGTCCAGTAGAGTATTGGCTGGCGGCATTGATGTACAGTGTAAGAGCTTGATCATACATGAATGTTCCAGTAACACATGGCTTATCCGGACAGGAGTGACATTATAAATAAACATATTACAGTGGGGCCATGGTTACTGGACTATGACTGCATAGTTAGTCCTATTAATAACTGTGTCTCTAACATCTGCATTAATACAACAGCATTCACATAGAGAAATATACTTAGTGGCGTATTTATAATGGGTGCAGTGTGCGCAGTGCACTAGGCCCCTGAGTCCCAGGGGGGCCCACACTGCAGACACTGCACCCATTGTCATAGACGCCGAGAGTGGGTATTAATTACCCTGGCCTGGGTCTGATGGAGAGGCCCGGTTGGGGGACCTGTTCTGCTGAACCTGCTTCCCATCCCTCATAGTTGACAGCAGCATCTGCACAGCACATACTGGAGAGTCTGCTGCTGCTGAGCCCGAACTGACGATGGCTAAGAGGCTCCATTAAAACGTTATTTTTTTTACTCAATTTGCCCCTAAAGGAAATATTTTACCAGGCATGAATGACCTCTTGACAACACTGCCCATTGTATTACCCCTCTGGATTCCTGCGATGAAGGCAGTATCGCTCCTCTCTCCCTAATATTCTTTGTCTCTCTGACACACTTTCTCTCTCTTCGATACCTTTTCTCTCATTCTCCCCTTTCTCCTCTCTCTTTCTCTCTTCCTCGCTTCCCCTCTTATTTCTCTCTCTGGGCGGGATGTACTAAGTTAATTCGCCGCGGCTGATGTCGGTTACCTCGGCGCTTCTGTCTTCTCTGATGCTCAGAAGTAGCGGTTTTTTTTTTTTCTTCCGACACTAGCCCGTCGGGAAGTCTCGCGGGACTCCCGCGACGAGACTTCCTGGCCATTGAGTGCTGAGGAGAATTAGCGCGGCTGACATGTTCTAACAGCCTCGCCGCTTTCTCAAAGTATTTTCAGTAGTGTTTATTGCCGCTGCTGATACCTGGCGAATAAGTGTATTATGTAATTCTTTATTACTGTATTCTTGTGTCTTCTTATTTTTAAAGGTAAATATAATGTACTAGGCAAAGTTTATTGGCCATTGTTTCTTATGTTCTATATTGTATATATTTGTGTTGGTTTTTTTAATGCTTGGAATAAATTTATTTGCTAAGTATATTTTTGTTAATTAATGGCAATTTTTTGTTGTAATGCATTTTAAAAAATATGTGTTTATATCTATCTATATATATATATTGTTATATATATATATATATATATATATATATATATTATTTTTTTTTCTTACTATCTCTAAATATATATATATATATATATATATATATATATCTATATATATATATATATACATATATATATATATAGATATATATATATATATATATATATATATCTAGTGAATATGGGGTGCCTGTATAAATATATATATGTATGTATATATATATATATATATATGTATGTATATATATATATATATAAATATATATATATATATATATATATATAAATATTTACAAACAAAATATGTCCATTCAGAACTCGAAGTAAGTAATTGAAATGTAATGGCTAGGTGCCCTGTCATCCACATTTCAGCAATGTACAGCAGTAGTCTGGTCCGGCAACCATGGGACTTTGCAATTTGATAATGATAGACAGGGTGGTCTACACAGTGATGTTTTGTATTGTCCAACCATTTTCAAGTGTTTTGAAATGATTGTTAAAACTGCATCATTGCTTTGTTTTCCATTATCTAATTTCAAAGTCCCATGACTGCCAGACCAGACTGTTTTTAAATATATAAATATATATATATATATATCTAGTGGCACCGGAACAGGGGGGGGGGGGGCCAGTGGGCAGCTTGCCCCCCCCCCAAAAATTCCAGAGGCGCTCCGGACCTCGAGTCGGTGAAGCCAGGGGAAGGAGACGTGACGTCTCCTTCCCCTGACTAGTGAGTGTCCTATTGTGGCTCACGTGGGCGGGGGCTGACGATGCGGCCAGCGCGCGCCCAGCCCGTCTGCCCTCTCGGCCGGCCCAGCCCGGCTGTCCTCCCTGTTGCCCGGCTGCCCTCCCTCTCGCCCGGCGCTGCCCTCCTTCCCGTCCGGCGCTGCCCGGCCGCCCTCCCTCCCACAGAATCAAGGAGTCGCCCAATCACCCACCAAAGAGGTGAGCTAAATTAAGGATCTATGCAGCCTTCTTTGGCCCTGTATTATCAGCATTGTCCCTGTATTCATTCCAGGGACAATGATACCAACTCAGGGACAATGCTGGCAGTACAGGGACAATGCTGGCCTGTATTGTGAGCATTGACCCTGAATTGGCAGCATTGTCCCCGTATTGCCAGCATTGTGCCCGTTTTGTCAGCATTGTGCCTGTATTGCCCGTATTGCCAGTCTGTCCTGGTGTCTCTGGCCACATGTATATGTCTCTGTCCGGTGTGTAATGTCCATGTATATATGCCGTTGCCCTGTGTATAATGCCCATGCGTAAATGCCGCTGCCTTGTGTATAATGCCCACGCATATATGCCGCTGCCTTGTGTATAATGCCTACGCATATATGCCGCTGCCCTGTGTATAATGCCCATGCATTTATGCCGCTGCCCTGTGTATAATGTCCACGTGTATATGCCGATGTCAGTGTGTATAGTGCCCGGGTGTAACATAGATCAATTTAGGGGGTGTCAAAATGAGATTATATCTTGCCCCCCCCCCCCTAACCTAAAAACGCTCCAGCGCCCCTATATAAATCTATATATATATATATATATATATATATATATATTTATCTATGTTTATGTATATATTTAAATATATATCATTATTGTGTATTTATTTATTAACAGTGTCTGATATATCGCACACAGATTCCACATGGCTTTGCAGAATATAGTTCAACATTCACATCATTCCTTGCTCCAGTGGAGCTTAAAATCTATATTCCCTACAACATGTACACGCACACACAGACATACATCCTAGCGTAAATTTGGTAGTAGCATATACCGGTATATTGTTGGATTGTTCTCGGAAACCGGAGTAAACACACACAAGGCAGGTGAGTATATACAAACTCCACACATTTATTGCCATGGTGGGAATCGAAACCATGGCCTTAGTGCTGTAAGTCAGTAAAGCTAACCATTACACCATACGTACTGCCCAATTATGTGTGTATATATATATATATTGTATTGTCCAGCGTGTTCAAATTTTTGTTTTCAAGTTAGGGTTGTCTTATACGCCGGGTGCACGGCGTGCGTCGCCATATATTCCAGGAGCAGGATATATTCATGAACGGGTACCACTCCTCAACCCCCTCCCCCTCTTATGCATCCAGTTTTGTGACTCACTAATAGAAGAGAGTAGAGCAGAATTTGCAAACCGCAATTTATTAAGCCTAACGGCCAGCCATGGAGCCCATTAATGTTGGCGGCAGAGTTGTGTGTTTTCGGCCAGGCCACGGGGGTGGGTGGGGGAGGGGGGGGGGGGGATTAACAAAATTCTGCCACCAACATCAATGGGCTCCCTGACTGGCCGTTAGGCTCAATAAATTGCTGTTTGCAAATTCTGCTCTACTCTCTTCTATTAGTGAGGGAAGGTACGGTATGCATGCGAAGGGGGGGGGGGGAGAGCAAGGAGCAGTGTCCGTTAATGAATTTCGGTATATGTTCATTATTTTTTCCTCGGGCGGTGAACAGCGCCATCACAGCAGGGAAGATACAGAAGAGGGGGTAATAAAAGTGTATGTGGAGGCTTTTGCTGGTGCAGGACACACCTGCCCTGATTGGTTAGTCCTGACCCTGCAAAACCCACCACACAAGGGACCAGACAGGTGCTTGTGACAGGGAGGTGTCTGGAAGAGGGGCTAGTTTTATGTGTCGAGTATCTATTAAACTCAAACTTTTCAGTGAATATGTTGGGGGGGTTGTCTCAAGGGCCCCACAGACGCACCGATTCCGGTGTGCGTTCTGTGTTGACCGGGCACACAGATAGCAGCACATCGCATGCCTTGTGTATGTGATGTGCCTGAGATGTGATACAATCCAAAGTAATGACAAATATTATGTGCAGCACATACTTTTTGATCTATTCAATGAGGTGCCGTGGGGGTGCGGACCCCATCATATATCTTTGCGCCGTCAGCATCGGCGCATGTGTGGCCACCTTTATACGGTCAGTCGTCTTTTAAGCCGGCTAATACGGTATTCACAGATAGATTGGGTCTTTCGAACATTTTAGACCAATACATAGGTCTGCATTACCGGGTGCCTAGTAGAAGCATTTGTATGCCTAGTATACAATCTAGTTGCTCAGGTGGTAATTTTAATATATATATATTGGAGACAATTGCATAGATCAGTTTAAGCCTGTGCCTGGTCGAAGCATTTGTTTTCGTAATAGACATTTTCAAATCTAAAACTGGGTTTTCTACTTCTAAAAAATATAGATAACATGCAGCATGATTAGCGGCCACAGACCTTTTTGTTTTTTGTATCATTATTTTGCTCATCTACTAGTTCCTTATATTCCTTTGCCAAAATCTTTGTCAAAATAATTTTTTTCTAAATATTTAATACATATATGCAGACGTTAATTATTTTGTGATGTAGGTTTACTTATAATCTCTTCAAATGTCAAAATTAAGTCTATTTCAAAATAAAAATTCACCTATTTTGAACAAATTTCCTTTAGTAAATTTTCCCTTTAGTGTCACCATTTCCTTTATTTGTATCAAGAGCAGTTCTATACTATGTAGTAAGTTTGAAATTTTGAAGGTAAAATAACATATTCTTATTCGCCTGGGCACGTATATGCGTTGATGCCAGCAGAAATGTACTGGCATATGCTGCTGGTACAACATTACCTTCTGGCCACAGTAAGGTCTTCATCAGCTCATTCTTCAGCTACAGTCAGAATAACAATTCCAGCAGTGAAATGCTTCTGGCGGAGTAAAAGATGAACGGTGGTCGGGGCTAGGTGGGTGATGGCTTTGGGCACTATTACAAGGCCATACAATAATCTAGATTTACACAATCAAATGAATCAAGCGGCTTGGATGTCAAAGACAGGTTTGCTGTATTTTATTATGTGACGAAATACTGTGTTATGGGGTTGTACAGTAAATATATCCTTTTTTTTTAATTCTCTTATGTTAATGTTTGTAAGCGAGGTGTTAATTAATCTTATTAAAAAGTTGTCATGTTACAGTACCTCTTTCGTGATCACATAGTTGCGCTGTTTCCGCCTCTCACAACTTGTGTCAATAAACTATGGATAGATGGAGATCATGGCTTACATACTGGCAGATGAGGACGTCGGTGTGAGTCGTGAACACCATCTACCCACAAATGACTGACACCAGCTGGGTTGTCGGAGACCCAGAGAGGCATAGATAGTGCAACTCTGTGATCACGTAAGAGGTAGAGTAACATTGGTGATATGCTCATTTACATTTCAAACTATATTCAGTCTCTTGAGGAAGGCCTGCGCCATGATCTTGCCGTTGGCGGGGTTTTGCCAAATTTTGTTACATATATATATATATATATTTATATATACATTTATTTTGGTACTTGTTTCCTAGCACGGCCACAATTGTGAGTAATCGTGTCTCTTAAGTAAGGGACACGATTACCCACGACGGACCCGATTTCTTTTAAAAACAGGTTCATTTAGCCGGCTAGGATCAAAAATCGGGGCCATCGCGTCGGTCGGGACCATTAACATTGGTCCCGACGCGACCGACGCGATGCCCCCGATATTTCAATAGACTTCAATGTTAATAATTTTTTTAACATTGAAAGCTTGTCGGGAACGTTAAAATATCAGGGGCATCGCGTCGGTGGGGACCATTAACATTGGTCCCGACGCGATGCGATGCACCCGATTTTTACATTGTATTTAATGTTAAAAAAAAATTTAACATTAAAATAGTGTAAAAATGTAAAAAAATGTGAAATGGGTCAATATGACCCATTTCACATTATAAATGTCCCCGTCGTCACCCCACGTTAGACGTCAACCCGAAGCGTGGCTTGCGCAGCGAGCCCGCGAGGTGCGGCGGTACGCGTCCTCCGACCTTTTCATGCCCTACTATCCACTAGGGCGTGGAGTGAGAATAGAAAAGTGTGGTGCGCGCAGCGAGCCACCTAGCACGAAGCGTGGCGAGCGCTGCGAGTCCCGCAAGGGGATGCGGATACCTTCACAGTAATACGCGTTCCCTTGCGGGCTTCACAGGTGTCCATGGTGACGCGGACACCTGCTGAAGCCCGCGAAGGGACGCGTTTACCTGTGAAGGTATCCGCATCCCCTTGCGGGACTCGCAGCGCTCGCCACGCTTCGTGCTAGGTGGCTCGCTGCGCGCACCACACTTTTCTATTCTCACTCCACGCCCTAGTGGATAGTAGGGCATGAAAAGGTCGGAGGACGCGTTGCGTCGCACCTCGCGGGCTCGCTGCGCAAACCACGCTTCGGGTTCGCGAGTATCGTGGGCTGGGGTTAACGCGCTTAAATTTTGGAGGATTGGGAATTTTTTTCATTGAATCCAATGTAAAATTGGGTCCCAGGGACCCAATTTACATTGGATTCAATGAAAAAAATCGGGTCAAAAATCGGTCGGTGACGTCGATCGCATCGCATGCGACCAAATCGCATGCGATGCGATCGACCCGATTTTTCCGACACGACCATCCCGATATGAATCGGTGTGGCCGCGCTAGGAAACAAGTACCTTTATTTTTATTTAAATTAAAAGCAATAGGGCCATTTTAAAAATATTGTAATTAGAATTCCACCTCAGATATTAATGTCCACCATTCCAAATGAATCCTGTTTAATGTACAGCACTCAGGAGTTCAATAAGCCAGACAACTCAGATTTCAACCCTGGTTTGTATTCATGTGTTCAGCAGAAGGATTTTTGTGCCCCATGTTGCATGTATTCATCATGGTGGACAATTCATCAGTACTATTCATGGTGGTCAATCTCTGCGTTCTCCTCTCTGCAGCCTGACATAGACTACAATGTCTTACCACCCCACAGCTGCCGCAGACAACCATCTCCTCCTGAAGCATCTGGGGGCAGTAATAATTTTGCTGAATGCCGAGAATTCACCCACTGAGGGATTTTTATCCTTCCACGGTACCTCTAACTCTGGGCGCAACACAGGTTATAATCAACATCTTCACTGGTCTAGAAATTGGGTAAGTGCCCATGCAAATGGGCACAGCTTACAACAATTTATACCAATGCAAATGACCCTGGTTTCTTAAATGTTCAAATTGGTTCGGACATACCAAAAACAAAGGGAGTCATTATGATTTACATGGACATTATATACTGATCCCCTTGTCATGGTCACTCTATTGAATTCCAGACCCTTGTAGGCAGTGTGCTTAGTCTTTTATATGTGTTTGTTATATGACATTATAGTTTCCAAATGTTAAAATACCAAGGTATGTTTTAGCAAATTTTTAAAAATAACAATGAACCTATTACATTTTATTTGAAATTAGTTTGGTTTACTGATCTAAATTTTACCCAAATAAATCTAATATTTCAGATGCAGTTCACCTTAAGAATACTGCGGTTGCTAATGGCTATTATAATAACACGATCTCAACGAAATACTCCATACAGCAGGATTTTTCGAATGACACAGAGTAGGTCAGTTGGTCGTCGCCGGAAAAACTTTAAAAAAAGGCAAACTCTAAAAGGTATCCGCGAATCTAAAGTTATCAAAAAATATAGATTGCCATCTATCGCCATTCTTGAGTTATTCAACAAAATCAAGCATGACATATCTCCAGTTACCAAAAGGAGTCATGCAATTTCAGCGATAACTAAATTACTGTCTACCCTCAATTTTCTAGCAACTGGCTCATTTCAGTCTAATGTTTCTGAAAATAGTGGAGTGAGTCAGTCAGCTTTCAGTCGTTTCTTTGTGAAGGTTCTAGATGCCATTTTGAAACATACCGCAGATTACATTCATTTTCCAAATACAAGCAATAATTGGAAAAATTTAAAAAAAGGCTTCTATGAAATAGCCAAATTTCCCAATGTGGTTGGAGCTATAGATTGCACCCATATTCAGTATTCACCATCTCAGGAATTGGAGGAGGTTTCGCGGAATCGCAAAAACTTTTATTCCATGAACTTTCAAGCAATTTGTGATCACAATACAAGGTTCATGAATATTTATGCCGCATTTCCCGGATCTACCCATGACTCTTATATACTTTGAAATTCCAACATTTTTCATAAATTTGAAAATTGCGAATTTCCAGAGGGGTGGCTTCTCGGTAAGTGAATTTATTTGTATAGTTTTTTAATTAAATTTTTTTCAAAAAAATAAAATCTTCTAGAGATGTTACAAGTTAAATCAGGGGATCTTGAAGCAATGATGAAGAAACGTAACATCCAGTATATGGCAGTGAATGTTTACTGAAATATCGACATTGACTTATAATGACATATGGTTTATCATGGAACTATAGTTCTCATTGGCCCTTATTCTGATTGATGCTGCCGAAGCCGCATATGCGGCTCCGACCGCACAGAAGAATCCCCACCTTGCATACCGTTCGCCACCTCCGTCTGTACGCGGATATGTGGCGATCCGTATGAAAGTGGACGGGGATACGCCTCCACCTCCTTGGGAACAGCCCCTGCATTCGATGGTCGCAGACCATCGAATGCAGGGCCGCACGCTCCACCAGGGCCCGCAACACAAGACCACATGGACACTTGTCCGTGTGAAATCTTGTATTGGGGCGGGCAGCTGACATCCGGCGATGTCAGCTGCCCGCCCCCTACACACGCTTCACGGCCTCATTACCATGCATACGTTCCGCGTTTACATGGGAAAGCCCATGAAACGCGGGGCGTATGCATAGGGTACTGAGGCTAAGTAGCCCCTCACGCCCCTCTGCAGCGTAGATCGATTTTTTGCGGTGATATCTCCTCCACATGCACAGACTAACCTCTGAACATGCGCAGAGATTAAACATCGGCGGCCCGTACGCAAGCGGAACTATCCGCTCAAATCAGAATAAGGCCCATTGAGAGGATAGTTATAAAGAGATTATGGGCTATTGCAGGCATTGCAAACCACAGTCTACTAGGCACAGCAACAGTGCCGACTTTATGTTGACCAAGACTTGCACACCGGTTTTCTGGAATAATATCTGAGGGATTCAGATTAAACTATCGGTGCGGCTGCCTGTATATCACTAAAAGGCGGTCTGTTGTTTAGCCTTGTGGTATATGATATTATTGACTCGAGTAGTTTTGTACATTTACATTTTATCAATGTTTGTTATTCTTTAAAAAAATAGATTTGTGTTTTTAAAGGATATTATAGTTCTCCAATTATAAACTTCATAAAGAAAAAGATATTAAGTTGAGTTATTAATTTAATTAATTCAGATTTTACAAAATTGAAACAGTGTTTTATGTTTATTCCAATAACAAATTCAGGTGACTCAGGCTATGGATGTCGATCCTGGCTATTAACACCATTTTCTAAACCGAAAAATAGAGGAGAAAAAAGATATAACAACGCTCATATTTCCACGAGAGGAGTTGTTGAACGTTCCTTTGGAATGCTTAAAAGTAGATTTCGATGTCTATCGAAATCTGGGGGATCGTTGTTATATTCTGCGGAAAAAATATGTAAAATATTCGTTGTTTGCTGCATCCTCCATAATATATGCCTTCAATACAATGTACCATTTAAAGAGAATCCACTGATCATTGAACAAAATTGTTCTTTTAAAAGTAAGGAGAATGAACTGAAAACGAAAAAGGGCAAAGATGTACGCAATCAACTGGTAACAGAGGTTTTTGCGTAAATGCTTCAACACTTATTCATGTTGTATATTCTGTATTCTGCAAATCTGACTGAAATGTACATTGCAATATATTTTATTGTTTGGGATCGCAATATGGTTGAACTTGGCTTATAAATCCATCTTTCTAAAGCCTAATTTTGTCTGGGTTTAACAAAATAGATATTTCTAAATTCTTTATTGGTATTAATTCCCCTTCAAATGTCATACAAAGTGATATTATTTTTGACAAAATATTTTTACCAATGTACTGTCAATGAAATTGGATGAAGACTTCTCAATACTTCAGCAGATTTTGGGTTGCATCTTGTGCTTATGTACTCCTTGTGATTGTAATGAATGCAGAATAGTTAATTCTGGCTGCATGTTCTTCTTATCAATGTTAAAGACTAGTACTGGCTTAATTCTTTTATCAAATTAAGACCAACTTGTCAAGCTCATTGAGCCGCCCCATGTGTGTTACATGTCTGACATGTCCTAATTTTTGGATACAATAACCCCCTCTCTCAAGTTAATGCAAAACTACACATCCCCCCAATACCATGGTCAAGGGTCTAATTTCCATCATTGCAGTCCAGAGGCAAGCTATGATGCCAATTAAAGTCCAATCACAGCTTGAGTGCCAACATTTTCACATTGCTGGTGTTTGAGTATCTTTAAACAAGATAATAGACATTGTATCTTTATGTTACAAATATGACTACATAATTCCGGTTGTATATGTTCAAAAAAAATAAAAAACATGTTGGATATGTGTGCGTTGTCAATCGTGTGTACCAATTGTTTATTTTTCAATACGTGGTTCTTGTAAAGTAAAAGAGCTATGAGTTAAATAGCTCCCATTTAAGTCATCTTAACGTAACCAACCATTGCAGTGTTTATTTGCAACATTGTTGGAGACTTATTGTTATATTGACTACAATTGAATGTTCATATTTGATACATTTTTTAACATAAATGTGGGCTATTTATAAAATTTGATTTAACTTTTTTAAATTTTACAGTAATACCCCTTTCACATCGCACTTTTAAAACGGTATATTGCCGTTTTTTTCCCTTTTTAAAACGTTTAAGGCTGCACTGTGAATGCACCACAGCCGATTTACCGTTTCAATTTAACTGGCATTTCGAACCGTGTAAAAAGCAGAGTCTTACACGGTTCCTTGCCGTTTTTTCTGCTATGTGAATGTGTACAGTTTGTCTGAAACGGTATTTCAGGCAAACTTCACAAGCACAAGCACAATTTGCGGCGCCCCCTCCCCTCCTATATGTCACACAGGACACACAATCCCACTGCTATACAATAGGTGTGCGCCAGTGGTGTCCAGGTGTGCACCACTGGCGCAGCACCTCTACGGGACACCCCCGTGACCTGCTTCTCTCCCCCCAGTCGTTGTGCGGCTGCTGCTCTGCGCTCACCTTGCAGCGCCTCCCGCACGCTCAGAAAGAGGTTCTCAAAGGCTCCCCGTATCATCTTACCGGGCGGCTGCTTGTATACCCCCCCGAGCCCGATGTGCACCTCCATCGCCCTCCCGGGGTCATGGTGAGTGCCAAGGAGAGTGCCCGCCCACCCCTCTGCTACTGCTGCTTCCCCCGTATAGTGGCCGCCGGCTCCCCCCTCACCCCTCCTCCCTCTCCTTTGTGTACTAGTGCGGGTGTCACACTCCTGTGTGTAGTGCGGGTGTCACACTCCAGTGCTCACACTCCTCTATAACTTATCCCGATGCTGCCCGCACCTTTGTGTCTCGCAAACTTCTCAGCCTCCCGAGCCCGCACTATCCCGCTGCAGCACCCCCCGCACTCCCTGCAATCACGCACGCAGCCTCCGACTCTCACCTCCCCTAAATCCGCAGCTCCTCCTCAGTGCTCACCCCGGCAGTGTCCACCCAGTGCTGCTGCCCTGGCTGAGCCCCCTTACCTGACCCCCAAAGTAATGCAGCCTATAGCGTGCCGTCTCCACCTCATTGATCAGCGCTGCCCAGTGTGTGCTGCCCCCTGTCACTAGCAGCTGCCTCGGTGCCGGGGGAAGAGAGCATACGGTGCCCGAGCTCTGCCGGCTTCCAACTACAGCGAGGCCCTAAACCCGGGCGGATCTTACAGGGGACCGTCCCCCCTGTGTCCCCGGATACTGGCCAAGAAACTCCCCGGGACGGGTGTCTGAACTAGAGAAGAAGAGTGATGTGTGCCCCCCCCCCCCCCCACACAACCCACAGTGGCTCTCACATAGCACTTGAAACGTGTTCTGGATGAAACGTTTCAAGTGCTATGTGAATGACACTTAACCGGTATTTGAAACGGTAATCTGGGTCACTGTTAAGGCTCTGACCCGTTTTAATTACCGTTTTAAAATACCGGTTTTTAAACCGTGTCTGCGATGTGAAAGGGGTATTAAACATACATACAATTAAATTTGAGAAGTATATGTGCTCATTAGATATGATTCACAGATACTTCTGACCATTAAAATTACAGCAGTAATGTTTCCTCTGATGCCGTATGTCGCCACTGGCATCGATTCATCGTCATTTTCCTAAGTAAGAAATTCTTGGTTATGCCGCTTTTGAAACATCTCTGGAGTACACATGCACACAAATCAATATTGACATTGGTTAATCAAAACGAGAGTTTTCAAGCGAACTTAAGCAAAAGCGTCAGGGATTATAAAACTAGTAAAATGCCTTTCCAATTATTTACTAGCGATCAGCAAGGGAGATTAGGATATCGACATGAATGTTTGCCAGCCTGAGAAAGCGCATTTACAAACGATCACACTCAAGTGACACGCATTTTAAATAATATCCCAATAATTACCCAACTATCAACGATGACTGTACTATGTACATACGTAAGTACATTTCTGACTGAGTCTAATCCTACTATTTCTTCAAGTGTCTACTCTTCTACATTTTTGTTTACACACCAGTCTAGCTGCTGTTACATTTCCAGAGTACCGTAACCCTGGACTCAAAGATATAAATATATATTTATATCTAAATATCTATATATCTATATATCTATATACATATACACACAAAAAAACACATATACTTACATAGTTAATGTCCATTTATTTCAAAAAAATAAACAAACTAATTTAAAAACTTATTTCTATAGGAAATGGAATAAAGACTCAATGAAAATTTGTAACATGAAATATTTATTGCACACACAACGAAATATATTCAATGCAATATGTTGGCTGAACAGCAAGTTATAATGGAATTTTTGGTCGATATTTTGCCCTGCTTGGAAGGTAATATTCATTCAAAAATTTACGTAGACTACTCAGTGACCTTAGCATAGTCCAAAAAAAAAAATTTCACATTATCTGTGCCCAACAAAATAAAAGTTGGAAAGATTGAAACATACGGACATTTTTCAGAAATAGTTTTTTGGACAAATATACATCTCTGAAGTAGACAGGTATTTTAACTATAGAGAAAATGAAGTACAATATGAAGTAATGTCTAAACATAGCTAAACTCTTGTTTCAAAAGAACCAGACTGGGAAAAATATAAGGCGCTACATAAAAGGAAATTTAGAGCACAGGAGTCAACGTTGGTTGGAGAACTGTTTATTTTTAATTGTCTAGAACTTCTCCCAGTATGCAAGTGTACTATAAAGGCTTAACCTAATAATCGTCCAGTTGACAAAAAAATTAGATAGATACATAGAAGTTCCTATATTAATTTAAATTCAAATAGATACTGGACTTCATGCTAGCAGAATTATATGTGCAAACAGATATGTGCATGGAGCTTACAGTAAATAAAGTAGAATTAAAATGTTGTCACTAAGAAAGCAGTGAGAAACAACGCATGCAAGTGCTGCAAGGTCACACAGACGCACGTTGCACTAATGGTGCAGTGTAAATACTCAACAGTCCCTGTATTCAAAATATAACAATGTGATTTACGATCCACACATTATACATCAATTTTAAAACTAACGTATAGATGATATTATTAAACTTGTTAATACAATGTTAAATTGAATTCAAAAATAGCACTACAAATTGTCCATCGTGAAAAATACACATTTGGAAGGTCTTAATATTATAAAGACATAAAGACTAACATCATTAAAGTAACAAAATCTAAGTTACAATTTACTATTCGAAATTTTGTATCATAGGTAACTGTAATATGTGGCCAACAGTTTTTGACAATGTATGTTTTACCTTAAATCATACATTCCAGTGTAACACAATTTAAGGAAACATCTCATCTTTTAGCAACCAAAAATGGATGGCAATAACATTAATTAACATTGGATATAATGTTGCAAAGGGTCCAGGTCCTTTCCAGACTCTCAAACTGTGCTTCGAGTATATTTTATAATCGTTGACGAGCACATAGAGCAACAGAGCATGAAGCAGATTACCCTTGGATTATTGAAAATGATTTATGTAAACTTATTTAATTTCTGGTCTGCCAATCTTTGGATTGAATGCCTTAACTTGAAGCATGCACTGTGATGCCCTTTTCAATGGAATACAATGTCAAAATGTCATGAGTCCATTTTAACATAAATTCCAAAGTTTAATATTGTTCCATTTTATAAAAATTTGCCCTTTTCCTTTCAACACTAGCCATTTGGTGATGGGGGTGGTTTAAAACCTGTGTTGAGCGTAGAGAGCCACCAAGCCTGAATCTGGGCGAGTATAGCGTGCACAACGAGGGAAAGCAAAATAGTATTTAACAAATCTGCGACCGCTCACCACGATGCGGGCTAGGATGTTCTCTACGCTCGCCACAGGTTTATATCCAACTCCATGACCACTTGGATAGTGGGGAAATGAATAGGACCATTTTACCATTGATTCCAATTGAAATTCACATTGCATGCCTTAACTTAAGGCATGCCATCAAAAATTAGGCAACCCAAAATATACTTAAATATCTGAAATTGGTGTCCCCTTGTGGGGCTCGTAGAATTCAACATGCTTCCGGCTCTTTTGTTTGTTGCAGTCATCAACGTTTAGATAATCAGCTCTATTGTCAGCAGATTAGTGGAGAAATGATCAGGAGCCTTGCAACGGTGGATTCATAGGCCACCAATTTTACAATCTTCGCATGCACTTTAAATGCGATTTGATGCAATTGTCCTTAAATGCAGGTGCTAAGATTCTGCACAAGTATTGCATTATTCTCCAATTAAAAAATTAAGTTACTGCGATACAATATTTCAAAGTTAAATTGCCATTTCTAAATATTAATGAAAAATGTACAACATTTAACAGTAAGGCAACGTTAATAAAACTTGCTTTCCACATCGGGCATAACCTTGGATTCCCATTATGAATACAGTCTTAGTGTTTTATCCATACGTTATTGAAATCCAAATCCTTCAACCTAAAGAAAATAAGAACAAACAAATAAATGGTCAAATATTCTTTTTCCCCAAACTAAAGACGATCCAATTTTAGAAAGCTCAAACCAATTTATTAACATACATATCTTTAAATGAGTTTTCAAGATCAACAACCAACCAAAAATTTAAAAAAAAAGCCCAATCACTGTTCACTGTATGGCATTGAGTGTATAAATTGTGTTGCATTACATAACAATTATTAAACTTCTATTTCACCGAATTTATTACAACGGTCGTGCCACCCACTTTGAAATTTACTATCGAAATGCTTCACCAAAACCGATACCTTGATGCTCGCCATGAGGCTAAATTAATATGTGTAATGCCCAAAATATTAATGACATGATACAATCAAAGACGACCTGCGTACTGATTCGCACAGTGAGAAACAAATGTGGAAGAGTCCACATTTTGGGCGGAATTCACTAAAAACCACCGGCCACTTTGGTGACCACCGCATTTGTAGTGACCGCATATTCTCTAAAACATGCGGTCATTAATGCAAGGTATAGCTTTCGCATTAAGAGCTGACGCTTGCTATACGGCGCCGTTGCAGGACGCCCGGGTCCATGACCCCGGAGTCCGTCTGCGCATTTGCGAACAGAAGCGCAGACCGCAGGCCATGCTGGACGGGATCCATGATGGATGCCTGAAACACCGCTGTGGTAAGAAGCCCATATGCTACTACAGGTACCCGCCAGCTTTTTTTGGCGATTCCATCCACATCGGTGACACTACGGAGGCGGTTTAGAGAATACATAAATGCAGTTAAAACCCAGATAATGGTGTTTCAAACGCATTTCTGTAATAGCGATTCACGCCCTCTATGACCATTACATAACCCCCACTGTCCACGTTGTTCCGAGTTGATTCATTTTGATGAATCATCAAGACGCCAAGTCAAAAGCAAAGCAATTTATGTATACAACCCTATTATATGCAAATAACTTAACATGTATTCCACATGGGCTAGTCACACTATAGAAAAATTGATAAACACCATTAATGACAGACGGATTGTGAAAAGTTCAGAGGAAGCGTTTATAAAACTTTGGCCATCTCACAACGCTGGACAGGAAACGGTTAAGCATTGATAGTGGTGTAAGTTTAACAATGGTTTTGAATTACAATTATTATATACCAGTCTGGAAGGGTTGCCTAAATAAATTCGTGTATAGAGAGGCATTTTATAAATGCATAAACGGGAATTGGGTTTGCAACACAAGCAATATTTTTGCCTAGCGATGTGTTGTAGTAATTGCACAGTAAATTTATAGTAATCAAGTTATGGTGAAGATTTTTTCCTGACGCATATTTTTATTTATTGTCTTATATGTGTCCCTAATGGTTTTATTTAAAAAATCAAGTACTAAGAAATCAAAATTTAATTTTGTGTTGAGGTTAAATAGCTTTGGATTTTTAACCCTGATGAAACCTTTAAAATAATTATAAGAGGGAAAAATGGTGTTTGTACAGAAAAATTAAGTTTTAATTCTGTTTCCACCCTATTGGTTCATGTTTGCAAAAACATCTAAGAGCATGCATTGATTTGTTACGCCACTTCGATGTACTCAAAACACCTTTTACTACATTTATTTAATTTCTTAAACAAATTAAAATTTTGCATGTGTACAGTGAACTACATAGAAGCTGATCATCAAAAATAAAATACATTTAATGCTTGCTTTCAAACAAAAGGATGTGTCACTCAAAATTGATAGACATATGATGTTATTGGATATGTTACAAATATGCCAAATTAAAGTTGACAAAAATTTCACAAAACAAAAAAAAAATCTATCATAATATAAGTGTGAAAAATTTCAAAATACAGGCACGTAAATAATCTAATAATCATTTACGGTGTAATTTCCACATTTTATGAAAAATGGGTGCGTAGACTCAGAAATGTACTGAAAAATTATTGAAAATTTTAGCAAGGCCTAATAGCAGACTGCAATGTTGCATGAATCGTGTGAGAGACTACTCACAACATGTTTGATTCAATATATTTCCACGGTATATTTCGTATAATTTTCACGGTACTTATGAGTTATCTGGGCGCCCGATTTTTGGACGAGATCACATGTGATATCGCATGCGATATCGCATGCCATTTATGATTTGTATGCGATTTGCATAAGATTTACTATCCATTTCATTACTCCACTATCCAAGTGGACATAGAGGTGATTTTATATAGTGCGGCGAGCGTATTGAGCCACCAAGCCCGAATCGTTGCAAGCGCACACGAAATTCAGTTGATGGAATTGCATGCAAAATCGTCAGTTGCTTTGAAATAACAACCGGGTCCGCTCGCCATGCTTCGGGGTCGCTGGCTCGCTACGCTCTTCGCTCTATATAAAATCACCTCTATGTCCACTTGGATAGTGGGGTAATAAAATGGATAGTAAATCGTATGCAAAGCGCATGCGATATCGCATGCAATATCGGATGCAAAACGCATGCTAATTGCAAATACACAAAATCTGCAGCCCGGATAACTCACAAGTACCGTTTTTACATTTGCACATTTTTGTACATATTTATAACATTTGGAATTGAAGAAGTAGAGGAGAGTGGGATGATGAGAGGAGAGGGTACTAGACATTAGGATTGGAGGTGTGGATTTGACAGTGCTCCATTAAAATTAGAGTTTTTTTATACCTCAATCATGATAGGGTTGGAAAAGCATCATGATCTGTATTTGTAGATTTAATATTATAATGTAGTAACAGCCTATACAGTTATATTTTCTAAATACAAATTTAAAAAATTACTTACTAAATCTCGGCTTCTTCCAATCTCTTAGGACGCTTGATTTCTCTTTTAGGTCTGTCGAGTGAACCTTCCTTGCCAAAATCTCCAATTCTATCTGAATTGACATCTTCATGTTCCGCTATCATTTGTTGATCAGCAGAAAGAATTCTAATTTTTTCAATTTTGATTTCCAAATTCTTCTGGTGGATATCCTTCAATGCACAAATATTTATAGATATGTGGTTGAATATATCAATTACCCTTTTTTGACCATCTTCAAAACTTTTCTGGAATTCTTGAAAGATTTCTTTAAAATTTTTAAATTCCTGGATGATTTTTTCATTTTCCTGGTTAATCTGACTATTGTTTAGATCGATTGCCGAATTGATTATGTCCCTTATTTCCATGGTGCATTTTTCGGATGCTGTTTTACATGGCTCCTCAGTTAAATTTATTATTTCAAAATCAGATGGTCTTGGATTTTTTTTTGCTTGAATTAGAGGTGATCCTGGTATCGAGATGGGTTGTGCATTTTCACTGTGTAATTCTAAGTTATGCAAATTTGAGGAGACATCATTCTCTACTTCTGAATCCGCGGAATCATCATGTAGGATTCTTTTCCATGAACGGTCTTTTGAACATTCTAGATAGATTAATGCAAAACATATTGTTAATGATGGTAAAACAAATTTACATAATCTATAAATTTAGTCAATTAAGATGTTATTACACTACTTTATAAAAAATTAGCAACATCGATGAACAAAATTTCATTATATACTCAGTGTTTACATCACTCATGACAAAATATGACAAATAAAAATGTTACATAGATTTACAAAGCAGCAGTAATTCGCAAGCAATACAATCAACTTTGCAAAACGTATACTGGCAGGCAATTACCCAAAAATATTCCAATTTTGTTTATCCAAAATTTAGTATCTTGTTAGGAAAAAACACCCTTTAGCACAGATTATGAACATGAAAAATTAAGATATATACATTTTAAGCTAAACCATCACAGCTGCTCGTGTTACAGTAGGTGTAAGTTTCATCTTTGCTCCTTTGGCCATGGCTAGCCATGGCTATTGTATTGTTCTTCTCTACAATACTATACGTATTGCAGCAGTGAACAATAGAATAGCCATGGCTAGCCACACCCAAAGGAGCAAAAATGAAACTTGCTTCTATTGTACATTTACATTAGACCGAAACATAACCCCACCTACAATATTAATCAATTTAAATTTTTATGCAATTTGGGCAAGTTAAGCCTAAAAACGTGTGCCGAACATCTAGAGCAGAGGTTCACAATTTTTTGAACATAGATTTAAACCCCCCCCCCAAAAAAAGGTAAATTGTGCAAGCTACGGCACTGGTAGAAATCTCAATGCAAAAGACCATACATAAACTCTGGAACAACAGTTCAAGGGTTGGTAATTGGACCGTGATGGGAGTTGGAGAACAGCTCAAGCAGAAGAAACATCAGCCTAACATGTATCGAAGGATTTTAAAATGTTTAAATAATTTCAATTTATATTATCAACCTATTCCAATGTACAGATGTATGGTGCTGCAAATAACACTATTATTTACATCACCTCTAGACTTAAAAAATACTCAAAAGCAATCAATACAAAACGTTTACATAAACTAGACACAGGCATGCTAACACTACTCCTTAATGAAATATACAAATTAATGAACTCATGCGTCTTTGCAAAAATGCTGGAGGTAGAGCCGCAGTTGAGGTCATAGAAGCCTGTGTTTAATCATTCTAGCGGTAAAAAATTAGTTAAACAGACTGGGATGTCTTGTGAGCATAATGCGGATTGTGAACGGTCTGTGGAAAGCTTAACTGTCAACAAGATTAAGACACGTTCACAAAAATTACATGGACCGGTAACTGAAAATTAAACATGTAATATGTTCCTTGTCTTAAAAATATTTATAATTGGACTGCAATTGAAGTGGGTTTTGTGTTTTTTAAATTTAGGCGATTTCAAAATAAAAGAATAGCTAAATGGTCCTCAAACTTTTTAACTGTGGTACCTCATCATACCTAGACAAATAATTTCAGGACCCCTGAAAGTTACAACAAAAGGTCAAAAAATGACACATGTAGTTAGCAGATAGCACATCCATGCTAACAATGTGGAGACATAGAGTGAAGGGAATATTCGAAAATGTTTAGAATGTAACACAACTGTAATTATTCTGTTAACAACAGTAAAAGTTTAAAAAATACATTAACCTGCTGCTCAAAAAAAGTTATTGGCGTCCCCAAGCTGAGAAGGAAGTGACACACTTTCAAGTCTTGGCCATCAATCAGAGAACTTCAGGTTTTTAATACAAACATCATTTTAAAAATGGCCAAATTTGTCAAATAATTAATTCACAACTACTTACGATTTGTAAGAGCGATCACATTTGCAGATTGAGTTGAGCGTACATCCGATTCTTGACAGTCATCATCTGCACACAATGGTCTCCCTCGTTTGGTTGTCGAAATTTTGGAGCCAACACCTGAATACACAAAGAAACAACCAATAGACATTACCAAAACAATAAAAAGACACAGGGGTCTACCAAATAATTATTATAATCATTTGGAATTTGGATTGTTAAAGTGGTGAAGTTTTGAAACAAACCTTTCTTCGAATAAAATTTCCGGGGCTCATCCGAATGTCCCTGACTGACTGGATTGCTAGTTTTCTGTTTCATATTAGTTGAATTTCGCTGCTTGCCTTTATTGTAATCAATGTCATGCTTTTGACTGGTACATGGGCCATCTGTTTTAACAATAAGATTTTTAAGTGTGAATACTATTTAAATTGTTTAAAAAGAAAAATATTAAATTCAACTATACATACCATCATAGCATTTCCGGTATGTCATTGGTTCGCTGTCTATAGCTTGTGGAATTCCTAATACTGCCGATGGCGTAAGTTTTCGTCGCAATTTTTTCTCCCAATTGGAAAATTCAAGTAGCAGGGGACTTCCACCACCTGTTTTTTTATGATGATTATTCATCAGTGATAATTTCCTTTTTACAGTTATTTTGCAATCCGAATATCTTTTTTTACAAACGGAAGCGTCCCGACGAACTTTAGAGACTGCAGATACTGTTTTTGCAATTTTTCGCCATATATTTTCTCGTTTTTCAAACGGAATATTGAGGCCTGACTGCTTTCCAAAAAGAATTTTGTAATTGGTGATGACCCCATCAATTAGTGCTTCGTTTTCATTAGCACTGAACTTTTTTGCTCTTTTGGTTTTATCCTTTTTGAATTGTAAGTTTGACATATCATCTTCAGAAGATGCATTCGACGATTTTGAAGATACCCTGATTGATAAATCATCTGAATCCGACATCTAAAAAATTTAAAAGAATAAATATAATTAACGAAAACAGCCTCAGATATAAACTGTTGAAAATGTCAAAGTACACAACAAGTTCCATTTCAAAAATAATCTCCAAATTTATATAAAAAAAACATATTTGTCATTTATCATGCAGCAAAAAATAAGATTAATAAAGCTAGTGGTACATCCGTTTCAGGGTGTTCATCTTGGATACATGTATTAAATAAAGACGGAGAGAAAAGAGGGGTGGACCGGGTACCCCTAGAGGATGGTTTGATTTGTGCCTGTGTTCGTCTTCAGCAGATACCCCATTTATCACAGGCACATTTTACCCTCAATTCCGGTCAAAGTACGAATCCTTGGGGTTCTCCACCTGTCACCTTTCACGTCTTTGTCTGTACTACGTTTAATACAACTCTAAAGGTCCCCATACACTATGAGATTTATCTGACCTGTAAAATTGCATCTGATTTCCCTTGAATTTCCCTGGCAGCTTCCCAGTAGGCCTACATACAATTTGACACTTGATGTGCCATTTTTTACATCAAATTTGTGTCAGATAAATCACATATGATTTATCACATGTGATTAATCACGTGATTTATCTGACGCAAATTGGATGTGCCATGAGATTTATCTGATGGGGTGGCCTTAGGGAGTGGCCTGAACAGTGCTATACCTTGCAGGTATTACTGTCCTGAGGAAAGGAGAATGGCGGTATATTTATATGTAGTTCGGGGGTGTCGTCACTCGTACAAAAAGAGCATAGAGCAGGGGTGGGGAACCTTTTTTCTACCAAGGGCCATTTCGATATTTATAAAATCCATCGGGGGCCATATAAAAATTATCAATATATTCATGCGGGTATTATACACACGGGCAGCGGTATATACACATGTGGGCATTATACACACAGGCAGCGGCATATACATGTGGGCATTATACACATAGGCAGCGATATATACATGCGGGCATAATACACATCGGCAGCAGCATATAAACTTGGGCATTATACTCAAGGAGAAGCGGTATATACATGTGGGCATTGTACACACGGGCAGCGGAATATACATGTGGGCATTATACATATGGACACACGGGCAGCAGTATATGCATGTGGGCATTATACACACAGGCAGCGATATATACATGTGGGCATTATACACATGGGCAGTGGCACATACATGTGGGCATTATACACATGGGCAGCGGCACAGACATGTGGGCATTGTACACACGGGCAGCGGCATATACATGTGGGCATTATACATACGGACACATGGGCAGCGGCACAAACATGTGGGCATTATACATACATACACATGGTCAGTGGCACATACATGTGGGCATTATACACATGGGCAGCGGCACATACATGTGGGCATTATACATACAGACACATGGGCAGTGGCACATACATGTGGGCATTATACACACGGACACATGGGCAGCGGCAGTGTGGAGAAAGTGACAGTGTCACCCCCCAAACAGGTACTAGATAACAGACACCACTGTCTGACACTTCTCACAAGCTAAGGTTTATTTACTTTTACACGAGCAGGGGAAAGGAGGAGGGGGGTCCGGGCTCTGCTCTGCTGCCTGTGGTGTCATTCATTCAGCAGGGGAGACGGGGGTCTCGGCTCTGCTCTGCTGCCCGTGGTATCATTCGTCCAGCAGCAGGGGAGAGGTCCGGGCTCTAAAGCCGTGCAGACAATCAGGAGAAAGGAGAGGGGGGGGGGGTGGCTCGAAACCCCGTTCTTATATTCAGCAGCAGGGGAGAGAGAGAGTCCGGGCTCTGTCATTCCAGCTTGAAGCAGGGAAGAGTGTGTCACTACCGCCCCCTCAGCCCTCTTCCCTCCAATCGCGCCTGCCCCTTCCTGTGACGCCGGCTGCTGCTACTGTCACTGACACTGTTGGGGGATGGCCGCGCACCTAAAGGAGGTACCTAGAGTTCTACATATAGATATATCGCATCTGAAACATCGTGGGTGCTAAAAAGCACCCACGATGGCTCAGATTCCGATATATCTTATGTTCTGCAGGTACGACCACCTGATCCAATCTGATGAGCACGGGAACGCGCATCAGATTGGATCACATGTCACAAACATGCGATTTTGGTCCGATTTCACCCGATTTATCGGCCCAAAGTGCCGAAATCGGGTGAAATCGGCCGAAAAACGCATAATGTATGGGGGCCTTAAGTTTTCTGACTTTCAACCACGCTCGTTCCCATTCTACTATATTAGAATTCAATCTCAAACTTACACATTTATTTTACAGTTTGCAATGTGGGACATTGTCAAAAGCATTACTAACGACTACATAAGCTAGGTCTACAGGCTCCCTCTACTTCTACAGGCCACACTGCATCAACAGCTCAACCGTGAACTTTCACTTTAGCCAACCAATCAAAAAAGACGTTACTTATGAGTTATCCGGGCGCCCGATTTTAAAATCGGGTCAGATCGGGACATCGCATCGCATCGCATGCGACCATCGGATGCGATGCGATTCGATGACCCAATTTTTCAATAGGATTCAATGTTAAAATGGAATGAGACCATTTTAACATGGAATTCGATGGGAAAAAGGGGTCCTTTTCATACCCCTACTATCCAAGTGGGCATGGAGTTGGATATAAACCTGTGGCGAGCGTAGCGATCCCCCGAGCCCGAAGCGTGGTGAGCGTAGCGAGCCCCGCGAGGGGACACGGAATACCGTCCCCTCGCGGGCCTCGCATCACTCGCCACGCTTCGGGCTCGGAGGCTCACTACGCTCGCAACAGGTTTATATCCAACTCCATGCCCACTTGGATAGTAGGGGTATGAAAAGGACCCCTTTTTCCATTGGAATCATTTTAACATTGATTCCTATTGAAAAATCGGGTCATCGCATCCGATGGTCGGATGTGATGCGATGCGATGAGATATCTCATCGCATCGGATTGTATGCCTTAACTTAAGGCATACAATCAAAAAATCGGGCGCACAGATAACTCACAAGTACCAAAAAGACAATAAGGTTAGTTTCACAATCATTAATCTTTTAGGCCATAATACTACCTTTTATGCTCCTCACCACGGGAACCCGTCACTTTCACGAAAGAAATTTGACAGATATTACACTGTGGAAACTCTGAAGATTTGAATAGTACCTATAAAAAACAAAAACAAATATTCCATTTAAAAAAAAAAAAACATACAATATACTGGAAAAATTTGATATTGGAACGTAAATCATTTTGTTCTGTCCCAGTTTAGAAACAATAATATTCTATAGTAGATTAACAAATTTTAGAACCTATGTAGTAACTGGGCTGCCGATTTCGAAATCGGGTCCATTGCATTGCATGCGACCATATCGTATTCGATGACCCAATTTTTCAATAGGATTCAATGTTAAAATGGAATGAGACCATTTTAACATGGAATTCGATGGGAAAAAGGTGTCCTTTTCATACCCCTACTATCCAAGTGGGCATGGAGTTGAATATAAACCTGTTGCGAGCGTAGCGATCCCCCGAGCCCGAAGCGTGGTGAGCGTAGCGAGCCCCGCGAGGGGACACGGAATACCGTCCCCTCGCGGGCCTCGCATCACTCGCCACGCTTCGGGCTCGGAGGCTCACTACGCTCGCAACAGGTTTATATCCAACTCCATGCCCACTTGGATAGTAGGGGTATGAAAAGGACCCCTTTTTCCATTGGAATCATTTTAACATTGATTCCTATTGAAAAATCGGGTCATCGCATCCGATGGTCGGATGTGATGCGATGCGATGAGATATCTCATCGCATCGGATTGTATGCCTTAACTTAAGGCATACAATCAAAAAATCGGGCGCACAGATAACTCACAAGTACCAAAAAGACAATAAGGTTAGTTTCACAATCATTAATCTTTTAGGCCATAATACTACCTTTTATGCTCCTCACCACGGGAACCCGTCACTTTCACGAAAGAAATTTGACAGATATTACACTGTGGAAACTCTGAAGATTTGAATAGTACCTATAAAAAACAAAAACAAATATTCCATTTAAAAAAAAAAAAACATACAATATACTGGAAAAATTTGATATTGGAACGTAAATCATTTTGTTCTGTCCCAGTTTAGAAACAATAATATTCTATAGTAGATTAACAAATTTTAGAACCTATGTAGTAACTGGGCTGCCGATTTCGAAATCGGGTCCATTGCATTGCATGCGACCATATCGTATTCGATGACCCAATTTTTCAATAGGATTCAATGTTAAAATGGAATGAGACCATTTTAACATGGAATTCGATGGGAAAAAGGTGTCCTTTTCATACCCCTACTATCCAAGTGGGCATGGAGTTGGATATAAACCTGTTGCGAGCGTAGCGATCCCCCGAGCCCGAAGCGTGGTGAGCGTAGCGAGCCCCGCGAGGGGACACGGAATACCGTCCCCTCGCGGGCCTCGCATCACTCGCCACGCTTCGGGCTCGGAGGCTCACTACGCTCGCAACAGGTTTATATCCAACTCCATGCCCACTTGGATAGTAGGGGTATGAAAAGGACACCTTTTTCCATTGGAATCATTTTAACATTGATTCCTATTGAAAAATCGGGTCATCGCATCCGATGGTCGGATGTGATGCGATGCGATGAGATATCTCATCGCATCGGATTGTATGCCTTAACTTAAGGCATACAATCAAAAAATCGGGCGCACAGATAACTCACAAGTACCAAAAAGACAATAAGGTTAGTTTCACAATCATTAATCTTTTAGGCCATAATACTACCTTTTATGCTCCTCACCACGGGAACCCGTCACTTTCACGAAAGAAATTTGACAGATATTACACTGTGGAAACTCTGAAGATTTGAATAGTACCTATAAAAAACAAAAACAAATATTGCATTTAAAAAAAAAAAAACATACAATATACTGGAAAAATTTGATATTGGAACGTAAATCATTTTGTTCTGTCCCAGTTTAGAAACAATAATATTCTATAGTAGATTAACAAATTTTAGAACCTATGTAGTAACTGGGCTGCCGATTTCGAAATCGGGTCCATTGCATTGCATGCGACCATATCGTATTCGATGACCCAATTTTTCAATAGGATTCAATGTTAAAATGGAATGAGACCATTGTAACATGGAATTCGATGGGAAAAAGGGGTCCTTTTCATACCCCTACTATCCAAGTGGGCATGGAGTTGGATATAAACCTGTGGCGAGCGTAGCGATCCCCCGAGCCCGAAGCGTGGTGAGCGTAGCGAGCCCCGCGAGGGGACACGGAATACCGTCCCCTCGCGGGCCTCGCATCACTCGCCACGCTTCGGGCTCGGAGGCTCACTACGCTCGCAACAGGTTTATATCCAACTCCATGCCCACTTGGATAGTAGGGGTATGAAAAGGACCCCTTTTTCCATTGGAATCATTTTAACATTGATTCCTATTGAAAAATCGGGTCATCGCATCCAATGGTCGGATGTGATGCGATGCGATGAGATATCTCATCGCATCGGATTGTATGCCTTAACTTAAGGCATACAATCAAAAAATCGGGCGCACAGATAACTCACAAGTACCAAAAAGACAATAAGGTTAGTTTCACAATCATTAATCTTTTAGGCCATAATACTACCTTTTATGCTCCTCACCACGGGAACCCGTCACTTTCACGAAAGAAATTTGACAGATATTACACTGTGGAAACTCTGAAGATTTGAATAGTACCTATAAAAAACAAAAACAAATATTGCATTTAAAAAAAAAAAAACATGCAATATACTGGAAAAATTTGATATTGGAACGTAAATCATTTTGTTCTGTCCCAGTTTAGAAACAATAATATTCTATAGTAGATTAACAAATTTGCTGCCGTGCGATGCAAGCCCCATTGCAATCTGAGGAAATCGGGACTTTCATTGAATGGCAGCATGTCTTCTTTGTGTGGGAGCCTGAAGTAGAGCTTACAACGTTATATTGTATCTGCTTAGACTACAAACCTGCCCTCAATATATCACTGCTGATTTGCGTTCACTCAGGAGCAAACGTCTATAGTGCATCCGGCACTCAAGCCCTCAATAGTACACAATCAGTATGTAATATGGCTTATCATGTGCACAATATCGGCAGCATCGGGTGCCTTAACGCACCAAGGTGTACACACCGTCAAAGGTAAGACATTCAAACAGTCCAGAATCTGTATAAGTACAATTTATGCTACCATACAAGTTTTTGCTTACAGTAGACAAAAGAAATAGATATCGGACTGATACCTCTTTAGAGAGATGCTGATCATACCCACTGAGATATTTACACCGAAGGCTAAAGATTTTCAGGATGAGATACACTCTGATCTATAAAGTTTGGTTCAACTTCTTTTTACATAATAGGATGCTTTCAAATTTGTTTGCAGCATCCATTTCATTCTGTAATTTTGTATATTTGGTACATGATTGAAAACTGGACACTGTTTAACAGATTCAGAGCCAAGAAATCTGTACCTGCCACACCACACCAAGAAATCCCAACCATAGCCAGGGCCATGATTGTTCTTGCATTAAGGTTTGGACGGATAATTGCGTTCACCCCAAAAAACTGTGTATACTCCACAGCCAATACAAACGTAGGTTTTTATCATTATATTATTTCACAAATACCCTTCGGTGCCTAATTATAGACCACATCTTCCTTATGCTTTGTTTTTAAAAATTGTTTTTAAAAAAAAACTCCCTAAAAATATGCAAGGCTTCATGCAAAAAAAACTCTTTGCAACACATCATAATGCAAATTACATCACACTCATAGATATGTAATGCACATTATGGGAGGGATGACATAAAAGGAAAAAGAGGTAAATCAAGTCTTTAACTAAATTTCAAATTTACCATCACCCGTCTGACCCATTTTCGCATGGCAGGTTAACACCACCCAAATGGTGGCGATACCCTATTGAAGCATATGGGCTTCTATGGCTGCGCAACGTCCGCCATCCGCGTGTGCCCCACCTCCCGTCCCCCAGGTCCACACTTCCATGACAGCCTATTGGAGGCTGCCTCATTACCTAAATGAGAACAGCTAGAACCATGAGTGTTCACATGTTTAAAATACCATGGGACAGGTATTGTCAGCTGACAGCAACAGATACCAGCTGCAAGGCCTTATCCCAGGACAACCTGCACACATATGCCTTAGCCACCACCGCAAGACACTGGTTCTTCGTCAACACAAAGATGGTGTAAATGCTACGTGCCATTTCCTTTATACAAGACTTCTACCCATTGGCCACTACTGGGGGGTCCACAGGGATTGTGGCCAGCCCACTAAATTCAATAATCACAAGGCTTGGCTCCAGCACATAAATCTGGGTCCTGGGATCAGCAAACGGAGTTTGGAGATCATGGTCGGGATGTATTAAAATACATCGCCGCCCTTCGCGCCCCCCCGCCACGATGCCGCCGCATATGTACTAACATATGCGGCTGACATCGCGATGCGTTGACGGATGCCCACCGCGATACCTGGAATGTGATGTGCGGGGGGGTCTCCGTCACCTCCCAGCCGGCTCCTTCATACCTCACGCTGGGGACAACTAAGCAAGCTGTCCCCGGCGCTTCCTCCTCCCCCTGCAGCCGGAAAGGACGTCCGGCTGCGTTGCTAGGGGGAGGAAGGGCTTACCTTCCGGGGTCCAGGAGGACCTGCAAGAAGGTAAGCCCAAGTGAGGGGGGAAAGGGGGGGTCGTCGGGGCTGCGGTGTTGCCGCAACACAGCGGGCGGCGAAAAGAATCCCATAAGCTTCTATAGAGTATCGCCACCCAAAGGTGGCGATACCCTGCCCTGCGGTGACGGTGCGGTCGGGTAATAGTACATAGGAAAATGCAGGAAAACAGGGGTTTTCCAGCATTTTCCCTTTAGTACATCTCGCCCCTAGTCATCTCCCAGCGCCAGCACAAAGGGAGGTGACGGTTTAAAAGATGATAACCGCAGGGGTAAACTTGGATTCAGCCTGATTGTATTAAGCCAAGTGTAACAAGGATTATAGTGGTGAAAGGTGAAATGGACTATTTAGACACCATGAAAATATGATTTCACAGCCATTTAAACACCACGAAGGGTTCGGAAAAAACAAGCCTTAACAATCAACCACAATAACCCCCACAGCACAGTGATGACAAAATTTGAAAAATGTACACTCTTACCATAAACATTCCTCAACAGTGGAGCCAAATAAATTCAAAAATTCTACATATACATTAGTGGGCAGTGTTGCCAGTGCTATCTACTGAGTATATTATACCTTTACAAATAGGCTTTGGCGGGTAGTGATTCCAGAGATTTATACATTGCGTACATGTGTCAGAAGTATATATATTACTGGGTGATGATTAATGACATTGATGCACAGGGGTAAAAATATTATACACATTAATGCCCAGTGCCAGTATTCTACACATTACAAGATGAAAAACTACATTGCTGCCCATTGACATCTGCAATATAAAGATGGCTGACATAGACCAAAAAACTATAAACTACTGCCGTCATTAATCATGGTTACTCTGTGCTGCCTGCGCAAATAATATTAAATAATTAGTGGTGCTTAGTTGATGCTCGTAATAAATATTTACCTTTCCGGTGTTAGCAATGTATATAAGACAGCCCAAAAAAATAGACATTGAGGCTCAATGGTGACTAGTTATATGTACAGTGCCGGCCTGTGCCAGCATGGTATATATTACTTGCACTTAAATAAGCGTAGGTGCTCAGTAGTGCCCATAATATATACATCACTGGATTGTGCCAGCACTGTATATGTTACTGGAATTAAAATAGACATTGGTGGTCAGTGCTGGCCAATAATATATACATTGGTGGCATATGCCAGCATGGCATATATTACTAGTACTTAAATAAGCATTCTTAAACAGTGGTGCCCAGTAATATATACATTGTTGGCATGTGCCCGCATGGCATATTTTACTGACAATCAAAAAAAACCAAGCTGCCCGGGTGATGGCCGTAACATATAATTTGCTGCCCTGTGGCAGCAACGTATATGGGGGGTGGGTTAAAGGCGGAAAATTAGTAAATGCATTGAAAAAGCCGGAAACCCTGTGAGGTGTATTAGAAAAGCCGGAAAACATAGCAAAGGCATTTAAAATGCTGAAAACTATGTAAAGTCAATTATGCTGCTTTCAGACCGCATAACTGGCTTTGACCCTGTATTTGGAAACGTTTCCAGAAACGGGTCTGCCCGATAAAACCCCTCTCACACCGCAGCACTTAAACGGTATATTACCGTTAAAGTGCCGATTTTTTGACACTGGCAGACCCGTTTTTGGAAACTTTCCAAATACAGGGTCAAAGCCAGTGCAGCCTTCAGCCCTCCCCTCCGTGCAGCCCCCCCCCCTCGCGTGTCGACGCCCTCCGCGCATGTCGATGCCCCCCGCGCGTGTCGACGCCCCCCACCCCGTGTGTCGGCGCCCCCCCGTGTCGACTTACCCCGTGCCGGTACCTCCGTTGTGGACTGCAGCTCAGTATGCTCGGAAAGCACTTATGAAAAAAGTGTCTACCAGAAAATGGCTGCCCAAAATGGAAAACCCTGTTTAAAAAAACTGTCTTCCGTATGGCGGCAGCCATTTTCTGAAAGACACTTTTTTCATAAGTGCTTTCCGAGCATACTGAGCTGCAGTGCCGGGAACCACAACGGAGATAACGGCACGGGGTAAGTCGACGGGGGGGGACGGGGGGGGGGGTGCGACACGCGCAGGGGGCGTCGACACACGCAGGGGGCGTCGACACGCGCAGGGGGCGTCGACACGCGCTGGGGGCGTCGACACGCGCTGGGGGGTGTCGACACGCGCTGGGGTGCTCCAGTGCTGTGAATACTTAATGAGCGCTCATTAAGTATACACTGTGCTGAATTTAGGACCCAGCTCATTGGCTAGGTCCTAAATACCGTTTCTGAGCCGATTTTTGCGCTAAAATACCGGTTCAGAAACGGGTAGGACCCAGCATTTTAACCGGTAAGAAAAAACGGCATTTTCTAACCGGTTAAGTGGGACTGGACCTTTCAGACCGCACACATTACCGTTTTAAAACGGTAAAAAAATGGCAAATTACCGTTTTAAAAGTGCGGTCTGAAAGGGGCATTAGAAAAGCCGAAAATCATACCAATAGAAATGAAAAAGCAGAAAACCATGTAAAGTATATTAGAAAAGACAAAAATCATAGTTATTGCATTGAAAAAAACACAAAGCATGTTCCCATATGGTAATGGCCCCCAGCTCTTCTCCGCCCCCCACATGCCGTGTAGGGTGCGTGCACCCGGCGAACCGAAAGTTTGCCGTGGGTGCACGCACCCTACGTCTGCACATGCGCAGACCACAACATCGGTGGCAAGGAGGACCAAAGGAATATGGATGTTTGAATAGAAGCATGCATCTTTACAGTTTAATTGCCATGTACTACATTGGCTAGACGGCAAGTAGGTCGACACAACTAGGTCAACATGACTGAAGGTCAACATTCAGGACTGTTGATATGACTGAAGGTCGACATGGATCAGGTCGACATATCCTTTGGTAGAAGCAATCATTAAACCATGTACAGTATATTTGGCAAAGCTGGAAATCATAATTATTATATTGGAATAGGCAAACACCAAGGAGGAATCCATTCAGAATTAATTTGTGGATCAGTACAAAAAAAAAAATAACTTCAGGGCAGACACAGTTAAAATATTCACCTCATAGATGAGGCCAGGGTTCAACACGGTGCATGATTATTGAGAGGGGAGGGAAACTTATGAAACGAGGCCCCTGCATGAGCAGAGGTTGAGTGGGCAGATTGGGATTGCCTAATTGAGGGGACACTTGCGGAGGAGTCTGATGGGGCAGTACTAAATTTAGGAAATCCAACTCACTATTTTCCCTCCTGACGAGTCCCAGCCGCTGTGTCCTTCCCGCGCTGAAGCTGTGGCGTCCGGAAATGCATACTGCGCATGACGCCAAGGGGAAAAGTCCCTGCACATGCGCAGTGCACACCAAAAAAAAAAAACCGCGGCGCAGTCAAACACCGCCACAACACCAGGGCCAACCGCAGCATAGAGCATAAGACGGAAAAAAAAAAAAAAAAAATATCACGGCGCAGTTTCGCCGAAAATAATGCGCAAAAAAAAAAAAACGATGCGAAAAATAGTACATCCCGCCCTCTATCTACAGAGGGGGCACCAACATTTGTCTTGCCTCTGGGCAACGTAGTCGAACTTACGCCACTGGTCCCTATGCCTATATATGAACATTAACAGCGGTATCCTATTACCCACAATTGATGAGGGATATCTAATTAGCCCTGATAACAGCTAATTAGTTAGAGTGTGCTGCAGATTATTGGGGCTTATTGGGGATTTTTTTTTTGTGAATAAAAATCCCTGAAAGCAGCCCCATTTTTCAGTAAAAACGGGGCTACAGTGGCTGAAAACACACAGGTTTGATTGAATCTGTGTGTTTTTGGGTGAACTTGTGCTTTTTATGTAGTGAATTTGGATAGCCCAATAAAAAATCAACAGTAAAACATCAGGAAAAAATGCAAAAAATGAAACTTTTTCACTCCCGATGTTTTATCAGGCCTAATAGGATACCGCCATTAGTTGCACTATGAGACTTTTTTTGCACCACCTTCCACACATTGCTCAGTAGCTGATTGCAGGAAAAAGCACTGTGTGACACCAATCACTGGGTAACAGATGATGGCCCGACAACCAGGATTCCGACTGCCAGTACTCTGACATTGGAATCCCGACTGTTTAATGCCCGACAATCAGGATCCCGACTGACAGAGGTTATGCTCCCTTGTGGGGGTCCACAACCCCTATAGAGGGAGAATAGAACCTGCAAGCAAAGAGAGCCATCGAGCCAGCAAGGGGCTCCATTGCCCTAATTTTTCAGTTGGGATTCCAATGTCGGCATACTGACTGACAGAGTCCCGACTGTTAGCCCACCATACCACACCCCAATTACCTGCTCCTCCTCATGTAGTGCTGGCATTAGTGGTGCATTCCCCCAATAGTAGCTTTGCCAACAACCTTGTTTGAATGGATCAGAAAAAAATTGCATCAGTGTAGTGCAGGCATGTCCAAACTATGGCCCTCCAGCTGTTGTGAAACTACAAGTCCCATCATGCCTTGCCACATTTTTGCTATTAGGGAATGCTAATACTATGGCAAAGCATACTGGTATGTGTAGTTGGAGGGCCGCAGTTTGGACATGCCTGGTGTAGTGTGCTTGTGTGTATATTTATTTATGTATGTATGTATGTATGTATGTACGTACGTACGTACGTACGTATGTGTGTATGTGTGTGTGTGTGGAGGGGGTTAAGGCAATGCAGAGACTCACATCAGCAAGATAAGAGGAATTACAGAGCAGGAAATATACCGTATATACTCGAATATAAGCCGACCCGAATATAAGCCGAGGCCCCTAATTTTACCCCAAAAACCTGGGGAAAATCATTGACCCGAGTATAAGCCTAGGGGAGGCTCTGGTGACCCCTGGAAGGGTGGGAAGCTCAGGCTGCAGCTGTGTGAGGGGGACCCAAGGGGCCACAGTACCCAGTAACTGCACAGTGAGGGACCACATGGAGGAAGAAAGCGTCCAGGCAGGTGTGATAGCACGTCCAGCACTAGGGACAGAGGACCAGTACCCACTGAGGGTCCAGTATCAGGGACAGAGTAGAGGGTACCTTACACCTTGAGGGACTAGAGGGGGTACCCAGCACCAGGACTAGAGGCAGACAGTGAGGGAGCAGCACCACAGTAGACCCCTGGGGCACAGGGCAGGGAGCAGAGCCCAGCTGGGGACAGTAGGTGGGTCAGTCCCCTCCATCTCCCTGACATAGGGATCAGCAGCACTAATAGAACAGATTCCGGCAGCACCCACCTGGCACAGGAGACAACCGCCGACGTCCATGTCAAGACGGTGTGAAGCGCAGGCAGTCTGAGCCCCAGGAAGAGCAGGCCAGTGAGAAGATGCTCCAGCATCTTTGTCACCCCGACCGACGTGCTGCGGGAGGTGGGCGGAAGGGAGGCGGGCTCCCACGGAGGTTGCTGCTGGTCTGGGCTGTGTGCGGCCTGTTCTTAATAGTGGGCGTGCTGTTTTACGCGTCCCGGCTGTCGCACATCCCGGCCCGGCACTTCCGGCAGTGGCAGCTGCGTCCTCCCTTCTCCCTGTGTCCCTGCAAGGTAACCCTCACTCGAGTATAAGCCGAGTTGGGTTTTTTCAGCACAAAAAATGTGCTGAAAAACTCGGCTTATACTCGAGTATATACGGTACTCATTCTGTCACTCAAAACTCTACCAATTGTGTGACAATCATTGCTTCAAGAGACAGGGTTAATCGCTGCTGTGCGAATTCGCAATCCTGTCAGTTATCGAATGACTGCACAAGCATACAGATCATAGCACGCACAAGCCAAAATAGCAACAGAAATAGCGTATGGATCATAAACGCAATGCAGCTAGGCCGATGTTTGTGGTGGTAACGGGACGTTTTGGGTGAATCTCAGGAAAAGCACAGGCATGCCCAGGCGTTTTAAGGGAGGGTGTGTGAACTCAGCTCTGCCTCGATCAGCCTGTTTCTGTCGCACTTGTGGAAGGGTCAGACTTACTCATATTTGCACATACTGGGAAAATCATTCAATGTTGAGTGAATTGCATGTTCATGTACGACAGGATAGCGGATTGTGAAAGTGGTTTTCAATTTCCCCCTGTAAAACATCAGGAGTGAAAAACATCTGTATTTTGCTATTTTTCCAGATGTTTTACATGTTTTTATTTAAAATTTCAAATTAAGAGGGTGTATTATGTCATCCTTGGGTCACCTACAGGGGCAAACACAGGATTTTCAGAAGGGGGTTTCCAGAGGGGCGGAGCAAAGCACAGAGATGGACACATTAGGTGACCCAGTATATGCAGTATATATAAAAACTGAAATGTTGTCCACACAGCCATGTTTGCTGTCCATTTATCATAAGGATTGAAGTCAACGAAGTGCCGCACCATTTCACCTGTATACACACACACACACATACTGTGTATATATATATATATATACAGGGGGGGTCAACAGCAGTGTAGACCCCTGGGCATAGCAATATATTGGGGCCCCTACCGATCCTCCAGTGGTAGGGGTGGGGGAAGGTTTGATGTCCCGCGGGTGGTAGGGGGTATTATATCAGCTGCTCAGCATGTAGGACCTGGATCAGTCATTTCCACTAATTACCCCTTTACTGCACAGATGGTGGGAGATGGGGTAGGAGAAGGGGGCATTGGGCTGAATGAAGGGGCCCTGATACATAACTTACAGGGTGGTAGGGGATGTTTAATATGCAGAGGAGGGGTGTATAGTGGAGTGGGCTTATTATTCAAAATTTTCTGGTGGGAGGACAGCTTGCTTGACTGCAGATATCTCCAGTTCCCGGGAATAGATTTCTTAGATGTTAATGTAATTAAAAACTAGAGAATCCCACCTACCAAATGATATTAGGGACTAGGGGATCAGAGTTCAGGAGGCAGAGCAATCTGCCAACGAGTATATAAAACTACATACCAGGTGTGTGGAACTGGAGAAGTAACCAGCTGCTGGAAGGCTGATATCTCTGGTTCTGGGAAGAGTAGTCACAAGCTCCTAGGGCGAAATGTAATGGGAGGCGGTTTTTTTTGCGATTTTTTCCGCAAAATATGCCGTTTTCGGGCATTTCCCGAAAATCGCATATTTTATAGGGTGCGATTTGCAGCAAAAATCGCATTTTTTAAAGGTGCGATTTTTAGTTAGACTAAAAATCGCATCCAGATGTTTTCCCATTAAAAACATATTTTAATGGGTTGCGATTTTTAGTAAAGGTTACTAAAAATCGCAAAAAAAATAGACCAGGTTCTGCCTGGCGATTTTATCAGAAACATGCACAGATCATTGAGATCTGTGCATGGTTCTGTTGTAAAAAAAAATAGTTAAAACAAAAAAAACGGCGTGCGGTCCCCCTCCTAAGCATAACCAGCTCCGGGCTCAAAAAGCCGGTGCTGGTATCATAAAATCAGAGGGACAAACAAATAGGGGTTCCCTTGATTTAATGAAACCAGCACCAGGCTCAAGGTCCAGCGCTGGTTCCCAAAATACGGGGAACAAAATGACTAGGGGTCCCCCGTATTTTAAGAACCAGCACCAGACCCAACCAGCCAGCAGGGTAATGACACAGCCGGGGGACACTTATTATATAAGGTCCCGCGGCCAAAGCATTATCCCCGTGGCTGGTCAGCATGGGCAGGGGTCCTGGGGATGTGGGGACCCCCCCAATGAAGAGGTCCCCCCCCTCCAGGACTTACCAGCCCATGCTGAAAGTACGGGGCTGTCCCCGATGCCCCTGGGCGGTGGGCATCGGGCTGATGAAAAGTGTAAAAAAAAGAATAAAAACTATTGTCTTCTACTGTAGAACTATGAGTCCCAGCAAGCATATCCCGCATGCTGGGACTTGGAGAACCACAAGTCCCAGCATGCGGGGCATTAAAGGGCCCGCTGGCACTTGTAGTTCCACAGTACAAAAAATAGTTAAATAAGACACACTGACACCCTGGAAAATAAAAGTTTAATACATACATAACACACACATACTGATACTTACCTACCTTCCACACACCGCACAGTACTGAATATGTGCCCATTTTCATGACTGAAAATCGCACATTTTCAGGACTTAAAGAGCGCCCGAAATCTCACCATATCGCACTTTTTTGCTGCAAATTCGCATCTCATTACATATGCGAATTCGCTGCAAAAAACTTGATTTTTAAAGGTGCGATTACATTTTTACATGTTATTACATTTCGCCCCAAGTGTCCATCAAAGGGGGAGAATCCCAGCTTTACCCTCAGTAAAACTCTAAGTCAGACGGAACCTGAAATATCTGACTGGGAAGAGCAATTAACAGGCTTGGATGGGGACCACTGCTTTGAAGTCAGATATCTCTGGTTCCCAAGGGCTGATTTTAAAATTTTTGGTACTTATGTAGTAACTGGGCTGCCGATTTTGAAATCGGGTCCATCGCATCGCATCGCACCCGACCATATCGCATGCGATGCGATGCGATGCGATGGACCCGATTTTTCCATAGGATTCAATGTTAAAATGGACTCTGTCCATTTTAACATAGAATTCAATGGGAAAAGGGGTCCTTTTCATACCCCTACTATCCAAGTGGACATGGAGTTGGATATAAACCTGTGGCGAGCGTAGCGAGCCACCGAGCCCGAAGCGTGGCGAGCGTAGCGAGCCCCGCGAGGGGACACAGAATACCGTCCCCTCGCGGGGCTCGCTTCGCTCGCCACGCTTCGGGCTCGGTGGCTCGCTACGCTCGCCACAGGTTTATATCCAACTCCATGCCCACTTGGATAGTAGGGGTATGAAAAGGACCCCTTTTTCCCATTGAATTCCATGTTAAAACGGACTCAGTCCATTTTAACATTGAATCCTATGGAAAAATCGGGTCATCGCATCGCATCGCATCGCATGGTCGTATGCGATGCGATGCGATATCGCATCGCATCGCATCTGATTGTATGCCTTAACTTAAGGCATACAATCAAAAAATCGGCAGCCCAGATACTACATAAGTACCAAATTTTTTGTACCCATGGAAATAGGGGACCCTCAGCTTTCAGCCTAGGTCCCTTAGACTCCTGCGGGTACTCAGAACCCCCCCTGCATGCGCCACTGACCTATATGGGGAGAGACAGGATTTGCTTCTTTTGCCCACAAATGTTATGATTGGCAGCCACAAGAACTGGTTTTGTGTGTTACATTGTTCATAAATAATTGGGTGTCATGGCACACAGTTTGGGAACCACTGGGCTAGCCTATTGGTCCACACAATAAAAACACATTTTCACCAGAAACACACAGGTTGAAACCTTTTCGTTTTTGCCCAGTCGCAGCCCTGCTTTTGGGATTTTGTTTGCCTGCATAAGGCAGCCAAAATAAATCCCCTATAAGCAAATTATATAACCTCGGGGGATTCTATTACTGGGTAATAGGATATCGGCCTTAAAGTTAACCCCTCCAATGCGTGTGCAGTAGGGGGTCACAGTTAAATAGAGCCAGCATATTTTGTTGCACTCCACAATTGGGAACAAACCAAAATTAGTAAATGAGATGGGGATATATTATATCTAACATTCCTCTAGCACAGACAAATTTGTGATGTTTTAGAGAAATTTCTTGGCGCCAATGTGATTTGGAATTCCCCTCTTCTGAGTAATGGGATAGATCCTCCCTATCCCTAGATAGATAATGGAAATTTGTGTGGTATACTCAGAATTTGGGCGCTCTCCTCACGGACATAATTGATGATGTATGTCAATTCGAAAAATATATAAAGGTAATGGTATATGGAAAGTATTCTTCAATTTCATATTTTCCATATACCATTACCTTTATATATTTTTCGAATTGGCATACACCATCGATTATGTCCGTGAGGAGAGCGCCCAGATTCTGAGTATACCACACAAATTTCCATTCCTCTAGCACAGTTTATAAAATGGGAGATAGCTGATTGGGGGCGATTCAAATGTATTTTTGGTACCCATGAGAGCAAATCAATTGTTGTTCCTATCGAGTGCCTATTACTTTTTAAGCGCACAAAAGCACTGTGTTTTTCCACGCAAAGCAGCTAAACCTAACTAAAACAGTGCCCGCAATGTGAAAAGTCCTGTTTGGGCATTCCGGAAACTGCATATTTTCGCCACCTCAGGAGGTTGCATACAGAAATGTTGGTGCTGGTGGTGATCCCACCAGAACAGCAGAATAATTGATTTGAATAACTTGTTATATGAACCTCTTAAAGCTATACTGTAGATGTTTATGAAAGATAGAGTGGATCTGATTTGCCATACAATCTATAAATGTTATCGATGGCGACCACGCCCATCCCTAGTCTTCTCCTCCTTCGCAGTTTGCACTGTGCTGCGATAGTGCGTTACTGAGGAGAGTGACGGTTCTGAGAGGGCGTGGTAGGGTGGGTATTAGGCCACACCCACAAGAAAAGGGTGCGGACACTGCGCAGACCTCACTCAAACGAGCCATCGGAAGTAGGAAGACCCCGTGGACTCAAGTGACAGCCCCGGAGACAGCGGTGCGGAGGTAGGAGCAAGGAAATGTGTTCTGCGGCATAGGTGTACATATTGCTCACGCTGTCTAGGTAAGTGCAGATCAGGAGTGAGTAGCGTAAAGGCCGGATTAAGGAGGGGTTCCAGGGGTTATGTAACCCCGAGCTCACTGTCGTTTAAAGGCCTACGTCCCTGCAGACGGAGACATATGCGGATGTCTCTGCAGGGTCCGTCCAGAGCCTCCTGCGCGGCACAACGGGAGCATGGCTGTTATTGCTCATACAGAGCTCCAGGGCCAGTAGAGCTCTCTGGCAGCAGGAGAGGGAGCTAAAGAGCAGGTGGGTCCCCGGCAGAAGCAGACTCCGAATCTCTTCCTGTCCACTTCTCTCATGGTTACTTGGTTAGTGCTTTTTTTTATTGCGTGTGTGTTTGTATGTATGCTCTGCTCTCTGTGTGTTTTTGTATGTATGCTTTGTGTGTGTTTGTATGTATGTATGTATATATGTATGTATGCTGTATGTGTATTGTATGTGTCTATGAATTGTGTATGCAGTATATGCTATTTCCTGTCCCCCAGCATATGCTATTACCTGCTACAGTGTATGCTATCACCTGGCCCTACCCAGTATACTGTATGCTATTACCTGCACCTCAGTCTATGATATTACCTCCACCGCCTGTGTATGCTATCACCTGCCCCCCCCCCCCAGTGTATGCTATCACCTTCCCCCTCAGTGGGCGGAATTCTCTAATAACCCCCGCAGCACATTTGCAATGTTAATAATCGCATATGCAATAACATATGCGATTATTAACGCAAAAGCGATGGCCGTCGATGTGCTGCGGGTCCCCACTCCCTCCCTTACCCGGCTGTGTGAGGGACCAGTGTTCTCCTCCCTGCACCCGGAAGCTGTGCAGGGAGGAGAACACTGGTCCGGGCAGCACAGCAGGAGGCTGCCCGGACACAGGTGAGGGAGGGCATCGCGGATCGGTGGGGGGAATGGGGGGCGGCAGGGAACATGAAAGGAAGCCCATAGGCTTCCATGGGGTTACGCCATATAGAACTGGCTGTGGGGATTTGCTGCATATGAAAATGGGGTAAAAATCCAGAAAACTGAGTTTTTACGACATTTTTAGTTTGGAGAATCTCGCCCAGTGTGTGCTATCACCTGCCCCCCCCGCCCCCCGTGTATGCTATCACCTGCCCCCCCTGCCCCCGTGTATGCTATCACCTGCCCCCCCCCCGTGTATGCTATCACCTACCCCCTCAGTGTATGCTATCACCTGCCCCCACCCTGTGTATGCTGTTACCTGCTCCCTCCCCAGTGTATGCTTTTACCTGCCCCCCACCCCGTGTATGATATTACCTGCCCAGTATATGCTATTACCTGCCCGCTAGTGTATGCTATTACTTGCTCTCCCCCTCCTTGTGTGTAAATATATCTATATATCTATATACATGCTGTATATGTATGTTATATGTATGTATGTAAGTATGTTTGTATGCTGTGTGTGTATTTAAGCTATGTGTGTTGTGTATGTATGCTGTGTGCATTTGTTTGTGTGTGTATGTATGCATGCATTTGTGTGTCTGTAAGCTATGTGTTTTTTTATGTATGATGTGTATGTACATGTGTGTTGGTTGGGTGTAAGCATTTGGTTTACATTAGCTTTGTTCATGTGTTTGGGTGTATGTTTACTGTGCTTGTGTGTTTATTTAGTCCTTAGGGGCCCCCCTTGTCTTAAGTACCCCGGGCCCCCTGGAGCCTTAATCCGGCTCTGAGTAGAGTGACTCTGCGGGTTTAAGGGGCCTGTGTGGAGTAAGTGCTGGAGACATCAATTTTGTGTAAGATTTCTATTGGAATGACGCATATTTTCCAGTGAGTGTGAGCATTGGGCATGGCCACAGAATGCTGCTGCTCCCTATAGCTGCACTCCCGCAGCTTCTCAGCTCGCTGCATCACGGCTTGTCTATGAAAATGGCACCTCGCGGGGAAGGAGGGTGATCTATGTCTGCTGAACCAAGATGTACTATCAATCTGCTGGGGACTGGGGTGATTGCTGAAAGCCGCGCTGCCAGGCAGGCTCGTATGTGCTCACCACATGGGGATGATACAACAAGAATGCAAATGTACAGCACAGCTACAACTTGTACTTTGCCTTTACTTTTACAGGTTTAGAAGCATGATTATTAATGTGTCTCCCAGCTTCCCTGCAGCTTATTGTTCCTGTGCAGAGTCAGTGTTTCCATAGTAATTATTGTTTTTCTTTCACCAAATGTTAATACTGCACTGCTGAATGCTACAGACATCTACAGTAAATAACACAAAGTGCCACTTGGACAGAAATGTGTGGGCATAACTTCATCAGTTTCCATTAAAATGAATGTAAAAGGCTTTAGCGATGCATGTCAATTACTTCTAATGAATGCTGTATATATGAGGTCTGATGCTGTATTCCTGGAAAAGGGCAGACACCATGAAGGGTTAACCCATCCTAGGAACATTCTCACTAGCATTAGTATACCTGTAGTGTAGAAATATGTGCAGTGTGCAGTACTGTTATGATTATTTAGACAGTTGGTTAAGCTATAGGAAATCCTTGGATGCAAAGTTACATAAAACTTTGGATTTAAGGAACTTATAAGGGATGATCCTACTAATTCCCACAGCACCCAATTTTGCATCCTTCGCAGTCTGGTTTAAGCTCAAATACACTCAAAATTTCTTGCTACCCTATTGAGCAGCGAGTACTTCTGTACAAATTCTGGTAAAGCGCAGCTGCTGCTGCGATGATTTGTATCAGAGAATTTATCGCAATTGATAGGATCGACGCCATAGTGAGATCTATTAATCCTCCTTAAGAGTGGAGATAGATTGTTGTTATTGGCAACGCCTTTACTTGTCCACTGTTCAGAAAGCTTGATACATCTGCACCATATTTGGGTCCATAACCACTTGACATGCTAGGTATACCCTGGCACTGTCACATATGGCACATCCATTAAGGAAACATCTGCTGGATAGTGATCTCATCTCAGTTACTACTGCAACCTTCCCATCTACTAGACACAGACAGCTCTGCATGGCCACCCATACTGTGATTGAACAGTATCATTCATAGTGCAAGATGTACAGTACTACATATTGCATTTTGGATGCAATACATGCCACCACTTGTCGGTTGCACACCTAGCACCTAGAAGTGCAATGGACAACTCTTCTGCAAAATGCTGTCTTTTGCAATGATAAGACTTCTGGGCTGTTGACTAGGGAGTTATTCTTATCATGTGTTGCAAGGGACACTGGAAGGTATCCAATTGGATCCCTCTCAGGAAAGACTGCAAAATTAAACCTACCAGGTCCAAGCTCGGGAAAGCATCACATTCTGAAGCTTGGTATTAATGAAAAATATATCCAAAATGCCAAAATGTTTTTTTTTTAAGAATTTTGGCCACATTTTGTTATTTGGACATCCCGCCAGCAGTCTGTTGCAGCTACACACATGCCCTCTCCTAGGCAATGTCACAGCAGCTGAAAGTACTGTAGCTCAGTTTTGCCATTTGATCTGCTTTCAGCTGCCCAGTGTGTTAGGCCCGGCGATGAGCAGCGAGTGCTGATGCGCGCTCCCACATCATTGCCGGCTTCCGGCGCTCATCTGCTTGTATTACCAGCAGATGAACGACTGTGTGGAAGGCTTTCTATGGAAAGCCGTCCACGCTGTCACTCATCTGCTGGTAACACAAGCAGATGAGCTCTGGCATCCTGCTATGGAAAGTCGTCCACCCGCAGAAAAATTGCTTAGACTGGTGAAAATCGCGTGTATGCACTGACCGATTTTCAGCCCAGCGATTTTCTCCATCATCGCTGTGCATTCACGCCGGGCAAAAAGCACCCACCTTGTGGAATACCCAATACCTCCTTCTGACTGCTTGTTCAGGACTCTGAAGTTCTGCAAGAACACACACACACGTAAGGATATGTTTTTCTAACTGTAAAAATTGTCTCCAAAATAGCTGTTTAACCCTCTCAGTGCAAACATCTATGTTAGAGATGCTAAAATATCTGCTAAGAAAGCCAGCATCGATCACATTTATTATATAATTTAAAATTTCAGGTCATGAATGAAAGTCAGGAGATGGAATACCACGGGGATCCCAATAACGCTGCCGTTTCACCAGAGAAACGTGATTGTTGCAGCCCAATGGGATTATTTGAAAAATTCATGGTAAAAACCCCATTTAACACCTTGTCTGATCCTGACCCTGATGTGCAGTTTGTCTCTGTGCTGAAAGATCCAAATCTCAAATGGCAGACTGAACAACCTGTGGAAAGCCATATTTCTAGAAATGGGAATGGACTTATTCTGAGCAATACCTCGTTGACTGAGAAGATACGATTGATGATGAGCAGAGTTAAAACTGTAAGCCCTACTTCAAATTCTATTTTTTTTTAATGCAAAGTTTATATGAAAGAATTGCTGAAAGATATGTCTTTATATGTAAAAAAAAAAAAAAGTTCTAGGTCACTAGAAAAGTAACTATGTGTGTCTTAGGTAGGTTATTCATTAGACTATTTATATTGCCCATATCGTTCAGTGTGTACCTGTGATTGTGTCCTCCCAACTTTTGCCAGCGAAGCAGTCCCATCTTGGCTTGCTGGGTGTCAAATGGGCTGGCATCATTGATGTTGGCAGTTGAATGTGGCAGGTATCGATGATTGTGTGATTGTATATCGGATAGTGCTGTTTATACAGTTACCCAATAAATCATTCCATCAGTCATTGGGTTGGCTGGGACACACAGGGGTACAATTACTAATATAGGAGGCAGGACCCATGGACTTTTTTGATGGTCTCAACACTAAATTGACAGTGGGAATTCAATGTTCTGACTGTCGAATGTCGGAAACTCTGTGGATCTGTGAAAATGGACACAGATTGTTGGAATCCAATTGTTCTACAATCCATGTCCGTTTCCTACAAAACAGTTTAGTCTGTAAAATAACTGTCAGCCTTCAATGCTGTCGGAAACAGCAGCATTGAATAGGCAAGTGAGGATATTTCCCCCTGTGTCGGCACAGATTGAATACCACACTCTATTATCTACTAGAAGCTGCTAAATAAATAAGAAGTTAAATCTGATTGGTTGCTATGGGCAACATCGCATCTTCTATAGAACTCTCATCTTAGTAAATTTACCCCACAGGTCTGCAAACAAAATTGTATGAGTATGTCTTTTTATACAACGCAATATGACTAGGATGACCAAGAATACCCTGCTCATCCACAGTATACTGTACAAGTGCCATATACTAATGCAATTAGCACAGGTCCCCCTGTGAGCCCTAGTTGCATTGTGTTTCGCTTAAGATGCTTTTTGGTTAAAAAAAAGACACCCAACATTAGAGTTTGACGAGTCCTGGCAATCCACTCATGCCAGGCATCTCATGCTGCATGGAAACCACCCAGAGGGCTACAGTAACATTAAATGAGCTGCAGAAATTTTACCAGGAACTAGTCATTCCCTCCATGTGACAACAATCACCTGTTTTCAGCGTGACTGAGCCTTGTGGAAACTATTTCTCATTGAAATAAACTATGACTTACTCAGCATGAATTGCTAATCAGCGAAGTTGCAGTTGTCTGCGAGTAGATAGCCACCGCCCACACAGAAAGAGTAACCACCAGTGCAAATTTGCAAATTAATTGCAAATGGAGTGCTAACTGCCATCCACTCACAGACCTATATGTAAATCCGTGGACGAGAGGCTATTTCCCCTCATGCATGTGTTATATGTACAATACACATGCGCAGACATTCGATAATCGTTCCATTTGTAAATTCTCTAATTAGGTCCTAAATTCATAATTTTGAAAACAAAATGCATTCAGTCATAACCAAAACATTTTGTTAAATGTCTTAACATCTAAGGGGGAATTCAATAGTTTCCTTCACTTTAGATAGGGTGATATACAAGTGTTTGTTCCGGTCATAGACGGCCATTACGTTTAGCACTGGTTGCACTGGTCACTGGTATAGACTGTATGTAGCCATGCTATACCGACTTAAATAGATAATGCGATACAAAAGATGCAGTTTCGGCACCAAAACGGGACACCTTTTGCAAATTTCTGCATGCAACTTCAGTCATCTGCCAGCAAGTTCAGTAACAAGTGAATAGCTGCCACTGGGCAAGGCATCTATACAAATTAATTGCCCCTAAGAAATTCCCTCTAAACAGTAGTTCATTACCCAGAGAACCCTATTTCTACTAAATTGGATGGAAGCAACATCATGCTTTGGGACTACTTCTCTTCAGCTATGACAGGAGTGCTAGTCTAGATAGAGGGTATATTGATTAGAACCAAATATAAGGATATTTTAGCAAACGATCCAAAGGTATACTGTACATCGAAGTCAACCAGGCAGTGGCTTCTGAATAAACCTGTCCTGCTTTGGGCGTCCAAAGTGCTGACTCTGCACACATTTTTGTCTTCCCCCATAGGAGGCTGTGAGAAGAAATGTCACTTCTGTATAGACTGAGCAACAATTGAATTGCTCAGTTTTGCGCAATCTAGTGGTCACCATGATTAAAGGCAATTGAATCAACCCCCTTTCCTTTTAGATCACAAAAAAAAAAAGAAGCTAAATATTACTTTAGGGGTATGTAACCCCAGGATAGTAGTATAGTGTTTTTTTTACATTTTATTCACAATTTCAGTTACGGTGTATAAAGTTTAAAGCAAATAATATCTGGGTATATTACCACCAAATTAGCTAGAAAATATTTTTCTACATACCTTTTATATCTGCCCAGTGTCCCAGAATGCCCAGAATATTCCACAAATCTGTAATCCAAGCTGTTTTGCAATGACCCAGTCACTATCACCTCTTATATGAGGCATTACCATTACCAATCCACATTTCTTCTATTTAGTAGCGTGATATTCTCCTTAACAACCAATTACATAGCTTCAGTGTGTAATCTCTCCAAACTGCCATTTATTCAATCTCTGGATTCTTGTTACTTGATACAAAGCTTCTTTGTGCATCAAATTGTGGCAGCACCACTTGCAAAAGAAAATGTTGATTTTTCAAGGTAATTGGTCCCCTAAAATAGATTTAATCATCCTGTTTTAGATTCTCTAAACAGCTTTTTATTCATTGCACTGGATACCAGGTAATTTACTGTAATCTACTTTCCTATCCTTCTGATTAAGCGTATTGTCCTTGGTCCAGAAGCCTTTGCACAATGCTGGGCAAATAATTACGTGGAATAGCAATGTGTTGAGTCAGAGATGTGCATGGAGTATCTAAAATACACAAAATGGATAAGAAATAGTCCATGAGTTCTAGTTGAAATGACAGGTTACCTGCGTGATCCTTTAGGGATCATTCATATGGACATGTTGGAAACCTTTTACAGCTTTTGCTCCTGCTGCGTTCTGACTGGAGCGCTGACAAGAGGGAAATGTTTGCACATTTTTGCAGACACAGGGATCATTTATGTCAATGCCAAAATGGGAATGCTGTAATAATGAATAGTAGAGCTAAACGCGGGTATAAATGCACAAAAATAGCTTGGCCCCTTTTATCACCCAGGACGCCAAAGTCACAGTTTCCTGACCACACAATCAAAATTGCTTTTGCTGCTCATATAAATCACTTTTAGTAAACTAAACATTTTGGGGCTGAATCTGAGGTTGGAGCTAAACAAAAACTAGCAAGTTTCTGCACCCTAGTAAAACCATGTTAACTGCAGGTGGGGCAGATAAAATCTGTACAGAGATCTGAGAGGGAAAAGTGAAGTGCAGAAGTGCAGTATAAAAAAACGTAAAATGCTCAGGTGCTTCTTTTTTTTTTTTTGCTTTGCACTCAGCATGAAACAGACCTTTGTAGCCAAATTTATTTGCCTCCGAGTTTGGTGGCCATTTTTTTTAAAGGGGCAAACATTTACAAGACCTGTTTTTTTCTTGTAAATGATTGCCCCCGGCATCCCGCACGGCCACTGACCTCGGAGGCTATTACATTTGACCCTTGGTTTGCAAATAACTATGACTAATTGCTGATTACATTTTAGGATTTATTTCTGGGGTTGCAAAAAACTCAGTAAAAATCAAATTATTGTTATTATTTAAAATTGGTACCAAAGCAATGAGAACAAATGAAAGGAAATCAACCATATAAAGATGGCTACACCTATAAATACAGATGACTTTGATAATGCATTACATCTAGAAATAATCTGACTACATAGTGGCCCTGCATTAGAAGGCAGGAGGGGCGGTGCTTGGTTCTGCTGCGATGCAGGAGTGTCTGGTACTTAACAAACAGAAAATAGCACTTTGCCACTTGTGCCACAGTGACTGCAGCTTGTGGAACACTTTTTGATGCAATCATTTTATTGATTTTTTTATTGATTTTTGCAAAAACAATAACATAACATAAATAAATGAATGAAATGAAAAAAGAAACAAAAAAAAGAAAAAACATACAAAAGAAATCAGTTTACAGTGGACAGGTTGTATAAAGATATGCTCAACCCAGTATGTTCTTAAAATACGAAAGAAAAAAGGGCGTACTTAGTAACAGAGTATATATACTACCCCAGCTTAATATTAAAACTTAACAACTACTCAAAGGCGCCATTTGGGTGTAACCGAACAGAAATGAGAAGGCGTAAATATTGAGAAAACCCATGCAGTAAGGTGTAAAACACCAAAAAATGTAAAACTACATACCCAATCAAGATTCACTAGCAAAATAAAGTAATAATAACAACCCTCCTATCAGAAGAAAACGGATATATAAAAAAATAAAACAAAACTAGACTACCCAAAGCAAACCTCCCTATAACCCCCCACCCTGTATTACCTTCCCCCAACCTAGGCATACCAAAACATCTTAACCCTCCTCACTACAGTAAATAACTGAAGCCCACCCACCTACGGGGACAAAAGATTAATAGTGACCCCTTACTAGTGTGAAACTGGCTCTCCCACCAGAAGCATGTGTAGCAGGACTTTTACATATATAATGTTAAGGGTCATATAAGGGCAAGCAGGCTATTTTAATTTCAACAGCAGACAAACAAAATTGAATAAGAGCATTTTAAAAAGCTTCTACAGCAATAAATTGAATTAGAATGTCAGTCCGGCCAACTTTAAACAATTTGACTGACTACAAGTATAGCCCAAGTCCCATCCCAAAGTACAGCAAAACGCCCTGCGTATTCAGAGTCGAGAAGTTCCAGATTATCCAGCACAAGGAAGGGTTATGTATGTTGGAAACCATGTGTCAGCAACACAGTGTTCAGGCGTGTAGTAACAATAAGCCTGCAGTCCGGACAGCATTTGTAGGAATATTAAGGTTACCACCAGGAGATACAGTGACCTCAACTTTGGATATCATATACTGTAGTTGCATGTATGGAAAAGAGTATCCACAAACATTTCTGCAGGATTTGTAGGAACCATAGGAGCACAATGAGCAAACAGAACATCATCATCTCTGTCACCACCTTCCGCAAAGGTGTAGGAAGGTGTATTAAACTGTATATCTTCAGGATCTATAGGAGCGACTTGTGTATAACAGGTAGACATAGCAGTATTAACCTCTCCATCACCTTTTGCAATGGGAGAAGGAAGGGGGAGTGCATTCAGATGAATTACTGTGGGTTTAGGAATGTCATGTTAATAATAGATAGGTTTTTAAGTATTAACTTCTCCATCACCTTTCCCAGTGGACCAGGGAGGGGAAAGTGTATCCAGATGAATTACTTCAAGACTTCAAAGGAGTTTCTGAGTCGAGGCCTGAATAACCTTGAGGATTTGTAAGACATCCATGGTGAAGATACAAACCATGCAGCATAGTAAAACACAGTAGAAAGTTCAAACCCAATTAATGGGAGAGTGTCCAGCAATATTAAGGCAGTAAACAACTCAAAGCCAAATGCACAAAGAATACAAACAGAACAGGAACTTAGACCACAAGCTACTAGGCTGTAAACCACAGAAGAGTGGAAAGGAGCCGTCGAAACCACAGCTCCGGGCACACCACGTCCTCTGTGCAGGGAACTGATTGAAGAGTCTCCAAAATAGCCGCCCATACACCCAAGCGCTGTGACACACGAGCCAAGCAGCAAGAAGAAGCCAGGAGGGACCAATCGGGATTATCAGATAATCACTTAGGGGTACCACTCCCATAGACTTCACAAACACAACAAGAAATAAATGTTGCCACTAACAGTATCACAAAACACAGGGTTCTCAGGCTTAAGTGGTTCCTCCCAGAGATTCTTTTACTTGTACCACCAAAAGCTAAAATAAATTCTTCATTAATATATGGTGGCACCTTTGGATCAGGCTTCAAAATGGAACCAAAATACTCACCTCACAACAATGCACATCACCCACTGTTGTGAGGTGAGTTTTTTTTGGTTACACTTTGAAGCCTGATCCTAAGTTTCAACCACATATTAATCCCTTGTTTTGCGACATCACTAGCGGGAGTATTTATTTTTTGATGTGTATCTGGTACTTACCCGACCCACTAATGGCTCTCACCTTAAGGTCGCTCATGTTGCTTCACTTGATGGTCTTTGGGTGGTATGCGCTGGAACAATCCTGCCAAAAAAGCGGACACGCTGAGCCTCTGTGAAAAGGGGGATCAAACCCTGTGAGTGTAGATGGCCTTCAATAGTGTCAATGTATGGCACTCTTGGCCTCAGATTGCTTGCCTTGTTAGTACCCAAATGGAAATGCACAAAGGGGTAGAGGAAATAGTTATAACGTACAACATACACAGAATAAGCTCCCCATATGTCCCCTTTGCGGAAAACACCTGTGTTTTAAATACAAACAATGGTCCATCGGCACAAGGGTCCTGTACCAACCTGCTAGTTCCTAATGTGTGCAACCTGCAATAAACTGACTCCTGTTACAATACCTGGTATCCTACCTCACGCTCACCTGGTGAACAATAACACAACTGACTGGGTGTACTACACTCCCTAACACACTTTAGTTACACAATTTAAGTTAGACAGGATGGTACCCTACAACAGTTTACCTTTAATGTGTCTACTGCACTAGCTTTAATTTGGTACTGGGTGCTGGCCACAATCCTATGGGCCTGGTACCCCAAAATAGAAATACCTGTAGCCTAGGGCCAACCTATACACAGTACCTATGGCCTAGTACCAATTTACACAATGCCACGTTCTATTTCCCACCTGCTTACCATGGAGGCTAAGGCTAGATGGGGTATACTGCCCTCTGATGCCTCAGGCCATCTGATGCCTCAGTCCTGCCTACAGCTGCATGAGACGTAGATGGAGCCTAATGACCTCCGGTGCCTCAGGCCTCGGCCTGCCCAATCATTAGGGGTGGATGATGGGTAGAGACTTCTTCCCTACAATGCCTCTGGCCTGCCTAACCACCAGGTTTGGATGGTGGATGGGGCCTAGTGCTCTCTAATGCCTCAGGCCTCTGTCCTGCTTAAACAGTGGCGGTAGATGGTGGATGAGGCCTAGTGCTACGCATCATGCTTCTGTCCTGCCTAACCAGCAGGGGTGGTGGGTGGGTTAGGCCTTGTGAGCTCTGATGCCACGGGATGGATTGTGGAAAGGACTTGAGGCCTGGATCTCTTTAGACTATTGACCACAAGTCCCTAGCGATTTTAAACAATTTCTCTACTGACACTGTTATATTTCTGTTTAAATGGATTTTAAAAAATGAGTAGTTTTTGTCAATCTGCTTAGGAGCTAATGTTTTGGCTTTAGGTGCAGTCATCACTTCAGCCTTTGCTGCTAATTAGTTAGTTTGGTACTTGTGTATTATCACGGCTCCCACGATTTCCATCTTATGGGATCTTATACAATTTAAAATTGTATACCATTGTATATGGCATACGATGAGATGAGATGAGTTTTCAAATTGTATAAGCACACTAATGGGTGCTTTGAAGGTCAATTGGCCCCCTATAAGATTTTTAATTGTATAAGCACCCTAATGGGTGCTTACAATGTTAAATGCACCCCTACGCCACCCCCACTATCAACGCCAACCCAAAGCGTGGCGAGCGCAGCGAGCCCGCGAGGGGCGGCGGTACGCGTCCTCCTACCTTTTCATACCCCCACTATCCATGTCAGCGTGGAGTTGACTTTATATAGTGTGGCGAGCCCGAAGCGTGGCGAGCGCAGCGAGCCCCGCTAGGGGACACGTAATACTTTACATGTATTACGCGTCCGCTCGCCACGCTTCGGGCTCGGTGGCTCGCTGCGCTCGCCACACTATATAAAATCAACTCTACGCCGACATGGATAGTGGGGGTATGAAAAGGTCGGAGGACGCGTACCGCCTCCCCTTGCAGGCTCGCTGCGCTCGCCACGCTTCGGGTTGGCGTTGATAGTGGGGGTGGCGTGGGGGTGCATTTAACATTGTAAGCACCCATTAAGGTGCTTATACAATTAAAAATCTTATAGGGGGGCCAATTGACCTTGAAAGCACCCATTAGTGTGCTTATACAATTTAAAATCTCATCTCATCTCATCTCATCGTATGCCATATACAATGGTATACAATTTTAAATGGTATAAGATCGGGTCCCATCGCAGCACATCTCATCTCATTGCATACCATCTTAAGCCTTATGGTATGCAATGAGATGGGATGAGATGGGAGCCGTGATAGTACACAAGTACCGTTAGTTTTGTTGTAACCACGGACCAGATATGTTATCATGAGGTCTATCTCCCTCTCCAGTTCCTGGCTGTTATCGCAGATGCGGCGCACCCATAGTAAATGTGAGAAAGGGAGATCCCTAATGGTGGCAGCAGAATGTAACATTGTGTTCCTGTCTGTTGTTTTTTTGTATAGACTGGTTTTAATGTGGCCATTATCCAAACGGATGACGACATCTAAATAATGGACAGAAATGGGACTGATTCATAGGTGAACTTGATGGTACTCTCAAATAAATGAATGTACGCCATCAAATCTTTAAATTCCTGTAATTGACCAATCCAAATCCAAAGCAGGTCATCTATGTATCTCTGGCTAGGAAAAAAACATTTTGTATCCCAATTGCACCCTGAGTGAGAAATATCGACATAATAATCAGATAATACAGAGCTCTTGGTTGCATATATCTGCAGATATAGGGCTAAGCCTCCAGGCCGTACGTCAAGGCGTCTCTGTGTCACTGGGGGGTCTATGTATCTCATCAGGAATTTTTTTTTGAGGCAACAGTGCAATCAGAAAAGAAATCCCGTTAAACGTCAAACATGTAAACGTTTGCAAACGCATACACATTTCAGGGGCCCTGCACTCACTAAATTAATTAATATTAATAAATAGTGGATATTTAGTTCATGTATTGATCAATACATTTAAGCCTGAAGCCCCTTTCATGGGACCCCACTCTTCTGCAGGTCCTGACAATATTTAAAAAATTATTACAATAAACATTGCGTTCACATTAGTGTTTGATTTCAGACTTGCCAACTGGTTTAATGCTCAAAGCAGACCATGCTTTTAAAGGTGAGCAATTACCAACACACCTGTTACTAAGCATCTAGGGAAATGGTTAAGATAAATAACTATGAAAAATAGGTTAAAACAGGGTGCATGAGAGAATGTGACCGCAATAAGACTAATTAAAAAATGAATCTAATAAATAATAAACAATAAACATCAGCACTCACCTTTCCTAGTTTTGGGGTGCCCTATGACTTGTGACCACATTGTTTAAATAAAAATTGCAGGGGCTCTGCACTCACTAAATTAACTGATATTAATAAATAGTGTTATTTATATTTCGAATATAGCAGGACTCCGGAGGACTTGACAAACAATCAGCAACCAGTGATTTTAGGAAAGGCAATGTTTCAGTGCCCAAACAGTGCCCAATCAGTGGCACTTTCATCAGGTCTAAAAAGCACCCCCTGAAGGCAATTTTTAAACCCTAGGGTGGGCCGGGGATGGGGGGGGGGGGGGGGGGGGGGGCTCCCAGGGACACAGGAAGCACAATCTGGGTATTTGTGGGTAAGTAGTGGATTTGGGCAGGGGGCAGATAGCCATGTGGGTTATTCCAGGGGAAGGCGTGGGCTCCCTGCTATGCACAGCAGGTTGGGGACGGTGCATGGGAGACAATGTGGTGGAAATGGGAGGAGCCAAAAAGTGGGAGGGGTAATGCGTAGAGGGTATTTTCAAACCGCCCCCCCCCCCCTAGATGTACAGTCTAGATCCGCCCCTGACAGAGACAAGCCTCAAAACTTCTGGAACAAAGTCATTTGGAGTGATGGGACCAAAATTTAACTTTTTGGCCACAACCATAAACGTTACATTTGGAGAGGAATCAACAAGGCCTATGATGAAAGGTACACCATTCCTACTGTGAAACATGGAGGTGGATCACTGATGTTTTGGGGATGTGTGAGCTACAAAGGCACTGAAAACTTGGTCAAAATTGATGACAAGATGAATGCAGCATGTTATCAGAAAATACTGGAGGAAAATTTGCACTCATATGCCCGGAAGCTGCACATGGGACATACTTGGACGTCCCAACATTACAATGATCCAAAACACAAGGCCAAGTTGACCTGTAATTGGCTACAGCAGAATAAAGTGAAGGTTCTGGAGTGGCCATCTCAGTCTCTGAGAAAATAAAGAGCCTCATCCACAACTACCACAAAAGACTTCAAGTTGTCATTGATGTAAAGGGGGCAATACACAGTATTAAGAACTTTAGTATGTAAACTTTTGATCAGGGTCATTTGGGTAGTTTCTGTTGTCATTATGATTTAAAAAGAGTAAACACAGTTGTTTGACAATAAATGGCTTCACCCAACCACTAACCATGAGTGAAAGAAAAGTTTGTGATTTATCATTCATATTCTCTGACAAATGGCGAGGGTATGTAATGGTATGTAAACTTATGAGCATAACTGTATATATATATATATATATATATATATATATATATATATATATATATATATATATAATCTCCTATATAATAAAAGGCTAACACTGCTCCTAACCTCTATGGCGTGTAATTCATGTGTTTTGTTGCATGACGGTGGCTACTAGATAGCAATTCAATATATAATTAAATATATTTAACTTCACTGGGGAATTCAATTGTTTTAAGCACAAGGATAATCAATGGGTGTCTGATGGAGCTAGTCAATTGTTTTGGGCACCCATTATTGGGCACCCAAACCATAGACTTTTTACACATTTCTGTTCGGTACCTCCGGAGGCTGTAAAAATGAGGGTGCCCACTGCATTCACGCACAATTGGAGCAATAATTGAATTCCCCACTATATGTTTCCGAGTCAAAATATCAGCTTTCTCTGTCATAGTAATGTAACTGTAACGTATGTTGTGAAGAAATAAAACGTCACTACCAGTCCATAATCTCTGCATTGCACTGTTTTTTTTATCCATGAGCAGGGAGTGACCTTTGGGAAGTTTGTCAAATTACAATATACATATTCTGTTTGTAATTCAGGAGGAAGACTTTGTCCAGCCAAATGGTGTCAAAGTTGTATTTTATGTATGTATTTTATTTACATTCTTGTCTAACTTTGCTTTTCTGCTCATCTGCACAGAACAATATCAAGGTCATTTTGGCAGTTGCAGTAATAGACAAGAAATATTTGCTATTCTTTGACCCACATTTATATCTGTGAACCACAGGTTGTCATTGGCATTTAGCAGCATGTTATGAAAACATGAATGCAATCTCTGTAATGTAGGAGTTCAGTAATAACCTTTACCACATTATGATGCACAAATTAGTTTTCATAATTTACTTATAAACATACAGTAGGTGATGAAAAAATAGGAGAAAAATCTAATCTATGTTAGTCATTGAACAGTTAGGGGTATATTCAATTGATGTCGAAACTTTCACCTTGCCGAAAAGACGTCAGTTTTCGACATGAATTAATCAGAAGGGGTTCTGATCTAATCAATGCTAGCTGTTTTTCTTTTCTGGAGGTCGAAATGTTCCGACCTGCCGAAAACCAGGTGGATTGAAGAAGTAGCCACTATTCCACCAGCTTTTGTCAGAAACACAGCCAAAACGAAAGGCTTTGGCCATGTTTCTGGCAATCTCAATCCGACATAAAAAGATGTCGGATTAAGGCAGGGAGGACAGCATCGGGTGAGCAGTAGCAGCTTGACATGACGTTGTCCTCCTGTCTGCCACTTCCTGCCGTCTCCCATAATTACCCACCGCACCCACCTGTTCCGCTGCCGGAACGGGTGAGAACAGCTCACCCATCCCACTGCCCTCCCCTCACTTTGCTCACCCGGTCCCCATGCTGGCCGAGTGAGCATCAGTCAGTGGCCAAATCGGACATCCTGATTTGGCCCCTTCATTGAATAATGGATGCTGGATCCATTCCATCAAAAAAAAATTCAGAATGGATCCGGCATCAATTGAATATATACCTTAGTATTGTTGTTTTGCTCAGTTTGGCTCTTACATTTATAAAACTTGAATGCCACTTACAAGGATGCTTTCCTATTGAGCTTTTACTGTATGTCTGTTCATCTAATGGATGTGATCTTATTTTTGCATTCAATAAATGGTCATTTTACTTCACCCTTTCTGGGGAATTTAATTATTCAACTACCCCTGTCCCATCCTGTTCATCTAGAGTGGCGCTGATATTTGAAATTAATGAATGACTGAGACATTGGCCCATTGTAGGGGAACTATTGAGCCCGTATAGCCACAAATAGCGAAAACCGCAGCAAGGATAAGGATGAGCAAATCTGAAATGCATATTTTTGTTTTTACTATCGTTGTTACAGTTACTTCTTTCAATTTAGGGTACTTGTTTCCTACCAGGGCACCCACTAAGCTATTTGCTTAGTGGCCTATTCTGCTTAGTGGAATCGCATCGCACATCGCATTACTTGGCTTTTTGTGCCTTGCGATGTGGGCGATGCGATCTCAATAGTTAATTTTGTTAATTTATTCACTGCACCCTGAGTGAAATCGAATTGCAGATGAGATGAGATCTCAGTAGTTCATATGGTATAACACCTAAAACAGCACCACTCTCCACGTCACCCCGAAGCGTGGCGAGCGCAGCGGAATGCATCCTCCGACCTTTTCATACCCCCACTATCCACGTCGGCGTGGAGTTGCATTTATATAGTGTGGTGAGCGTACGCGGTTTACTTTACATGTATTCTGCGTCCGCTCGCCACACTATATAAAATCAACACCACGCCGGTGTGGATAGTGTGGGTATGAAAAGGTCGGAGGATGCGTTCCACTGCCCCTCGCGGGGCTCACCATGCTTCGGGGTGACGTGGAGAGTGGTGCTGTTTTAGGTGTTTTACCATATGAACTACTGAGATCTCATCTCACATCTCACGCCACAAAAAAGGGCCATGCGATGCAGATTCACTCAACTAAATTAACTACTGAGCAAACGTAGGAAATCTGGGCGCCCTGCTAGGAAACAAGTACCCAATTTAGTTATATGGGTATAGACATACAATTTATATGTTTTTCTTTCTTTGGTCCACTCTGAAGAAGAGAAATGACCGAACTTGCCAGCTGCTGGGATACTGGAATGCAGATTCTAAAGAAGTACAGGTACTGGATGAGCTGGAGAGCTGTTCCGACCAGACGGGTCAGGGAAATCCCATTCTCACCCAGGTAAATGTGTATGAGATACTTGATTTATATTTTTTTCAGTCTAGGCTAAGGATAACAACATCTGATTCAAGATTTCAATAAATCTACACCAAAACTAATGAACTGTAACTTTTGAGTCCATTCTCTGTCTCATTGCCTGTTACTGTTGGTACAGCTGGATGATTGGATAGTCACTCTACACCTTGTACTTTTAGCAATCTCAGAATTTTGTCCAAGTGTCACTTTTACTATATAATTGCCCTTAAGTTATCCTAATTTATACAAATGACAAGAGCCTTCACAAACTTCACAATACAAAGAGTGAAAGTGTTATATAGTCATTTTGTAGTCACTATTACTATTACTAATAGTCACTGTTATATGTCATATGTAAGTGACAAGTCAACTTTAAGTCTTGAATGATTAAAGTCTTCATGAAAAACAACATATTCAAAGACATATATTTCTGTATTCATATTATTTAAATATTATTCTCCTTTATCACTGGCTACCCCGCTTCCTCCACCAATGGCTTCTGCAATAACTCCCTATTTCCTTATGTCTGTATCATGGCTGTCTCGTCCTTATCCAGTCACTGCAAGCATGAAGCACATAGGAGACTGAAACTCAAGTACCAGGTGCCCTTCCTTCTGTTCCAGTTAAATTATGGTAACTCCTCGCTGAGAGGTTCACTCGTCATACACAATCAAGATGCAATTGGCTGGAGTGGAAAAGATGGGTGTGGTGTTCTGAAGGTTTCATCTCACCCAGGACCTATTGTAGTTTACACACTGGCCCTTATTTTGGTTCACTCGCAAAGGCAAATTCCTTCTCAAATGGACAAAACCATGTGCACTGCAGGTGGGGCAGATGTAACATGTGCAGAGAGAATTAGATTTGGGTGGAGTTTTACTTCAAAGTAAGATCTATATTGCAATGTAAAAATATAGCAGTCAGTATTTTCTCTGTAAAGAAACACAATAACTCACCCAAATCTAATTCTTTCTGCACAAGTTACATCTGCCCCAACTGCAGTACACTGTTTTATCCATTTGAGAAGGAATTTACCTTTGCAAGTGAACCAGAATAAGGTCCACTGTTCAGTTTAGGGGGTTAATGAGGTTAAGGTTTCTCTGCTACCTCCACATCAGGGGTCCACCCACAAGAGTTCTGCTCCTCAGAGAAGCTCATAAATTGTTTAACACTTGATAATGGAAATAATGTTATGACAAGTCAGGAACTAATGAGTTATAGCACATATTATAGATACAATAGAGCTACATTTTATACATCAGTGCTCCTATCAATTTAATAAATGAGGCAAAGCAGGAATTTGCAGGATACATACAAACACAATAAAAAAAACAATGTAATAGAAAGAGATATTTTAAGAGATATTTGTAAACAGATGGGGTGAGATTTAATAGGATGAGAGTTTCAGAAAGTGAGAGATTTGGTGAGAAATCTCCAGATTTTTTAAAGCGGCAATCATTTACACTTCAAAATCAAACTGGTTTAGCAGTATAAATGATTGCTGCTTTAAAAAAACTGGAGATTTCTCACCAAATCTCACTTTCTGAATCTCTCATCCTATTAAATCTCACCCATGGTGTCCAAAGTGTACATGAAACTGGGAAGAGCGCTTCAGTGAATTGCGTGAAATCATAGCTGCAGGGAGACTGTCAAATAAAAACAGGAGAGGGAAGGTGGGGAAAGGGACAATACAATTCTCAGAAGCAACAGACTGCTGATGGCATGCTGGGAGATGGTGGGTGCCACTTTGGCCAGGACATAAAGCTGCAGATCTATGTGTGGAAATCTGATTATTTGTGAAAAGAGGAATGATGGGCATTTAACAGGCATTGGTAAGGTCTGACAGTCACCTAAAAAGCATGCGGGGGTAATTGCTGGACAGTTAAAAGGCATGTCAGGAGTTCTGGGAAAAAATTAAGAGGCATGCGGAAGGTCCGATGGTGAGCATTTTTGGAACAATAAGGTTGGACCGAAAAGTGATGGGTCCCTGGGACTCACATACTGATGAATTTGCTGTGTTCGCTGCTATAACATAATAATAAAATACAAGAACAATGCATAATATTTTGGTGCTTTGAAAGATAATAACAGTAATTTGAAGCTAAGCATTTGATTCAAGTAATAAAAGAATTGCACATGGTAAGATTTTGGCAGGAGATTTTTACTAGATAGTTAAAATAGCCTAGAAGGTTAGCAAAAATCTCACAGTATTTCTCCTGCTTAAATACCAATGTACGGCCCTGCTAAGTCAGTATCTCCTAGCATAGATAGACAATTTTGACTAGATCACAGACTACCCTTAGACAAAATCGCTTAGTCAAAATCTCCAGTGCATCTAGTAAAAAGTGCTTAAGCTGCCCATACACGTACCAATTACCCGGTACTTTTTGTGCTAAAATAGCATCGCATCCCATGCACAACATATGCACAACGATGCTATTTTAGCACAAAAAGTACCGGGTAATTGGTACGTGTATGGGCACCTTTAGTCAAAATTGACCATTAGCCAATATCTCACGGCGAGATATTGGCTAATGGCCAATTTTGACCAAGTGATTTTGACTAGATGTACTGGATATTTCGACTAACTAATGATAGTCTATGATTAAGTCAAAATCTACGCTAGGCAATACTGACCTGGCGTAGGAGAAAAACTGGGAGATTTTGGCTAACCTAGAGGAGCCATGCATCGCTATCGCCCGCAGTGTACACAAAGGACGATTCTGGCTAACTTTCTAGTAAAAATCACCTGTTCAAATCCCCCCATGTGTACACTTTTTTATGGTGCCCACCCACGGAGAGATGGTGTGCTCGGTGCAATTTGAGCCATACAATTTGTTCTATACAATTTGGACTATGCAATGGGTGCGATTTGAGATATATGATATTTAAAGTACACATGATTTTGACTACAGTACAATAGTCAATTACAGGGTACATGCAATGTAGTACACAAATACCTGCCTGCATATACTTTTTTGCCTTGCGATATGGACTATGCAGGAGTGCGCATCGCATTGCATGGCTAAATAGACGTGTGTGATTGAACTAGTCACGATGTGATGAGAACTAAAATGTTCAAATCACATGCGATAATCGTCACATGTGTGGGCACCTTTAATGGTTCACATGGAGTCTTGCCACAGGCTATCTCTCTTTCTGCTTCTTCGCAAGGTGTGAAGTATAGATTTCATTTGGTTGTGTACAGTTGCATATAGGTGTAAGTTTATGTTTTTTTTCTGTCAGAATGAAGATGGTGATGGTCAAACAAGTCTAGAAGAGGACAGAGAACAATCTCAGGCACACACGACTACTGTGCTGGATACAAGACAGACCAGAGTCCATCTAAAGGTGTCGGCTAGCAAAGCATGTGAGTTACTTTTCCTCAGTCTTCCCTTTGGCAAACTAGGCAAATACATACGATAGTTGCAATATTCATGTATGTCTGTCATATTTCCTTACAATTTTTATCCAGGGTTATCGAAAAATAAGTTACCCACTCCAGAGGGCTCTTGAACGCATTCTGTAGCTCCCAATGCAACAACAGTTTAACCACAGATCGTTCTAGTGACTATATTTATCATAAATTTCATAAATTCACCGTTAGGTGGGGCAATAGCAAAAAAATAAATATTTAGTAGGCTTATACACTGTAATGTCCAATAACCTATGTCCACCTAAGGGAGCAGGAGGAGGGTATATCTACCCGGTACAATGACAGTGAGCTGTTGAACGAGCTGCCCGGGGCACAGGCTATTAGTACAGTAGCAGCCATGCACAGGTAAGAAGACATCAGCACCACTCTTCAGGGCTCTCTTAGTCTGCCGCTGGCACTGACGCCTTTTGCCATACTGGCATTGCCCTTTGTCATGGTCCTTCTGCAAGGGAATCGGTACATCTGTCAGAATGAACTTAGGTCTACAGTCATTAGGTCGACCCCACTAGGTCGACTGGCAGGAAGGTCGACCTGACTTAAGGTCGACATGGGCCAAGGTCGACATGACTTAAGGTTGAATGTGCATAAAGGTCGACATGAGGAAGGTCGACTGGTCATAAGGTCGACATGGGTTCACTTTTTTTATCCGAATGTCGACACAGTCGACATGGACACAGTTGGCAATGAGAATCGGACCCTCGCATCGCTCGCTTCGCTCGCCACAGCTTTAATAACCTCCTCCACGCCCTAGTGGATGGTAGGGCATGAAATACCGCCTGTCGGCACATGTCGGCTCAAAAAACAGTGAAAAACCCCATGTTGACCTTATGACCAGTCAACCTTCCTCATGTCGACCTTTATGCAAATTCGACCTTAAGTCATGTCGACCTTGGCCCATGTCGACTTTAAGTCAGGTCGACCTTCCTGCCAGTCGACCTAGTGGGGTCGACCTAATGACTGTAGACCTAAGTTCATTCTAATAGATGACCGCATCCCTCTGCAAGATACCCAGCAACAACAGAGATTTCAGGCTAGCTGCCCGTCTGGAGCTCACCGGCTGCTGGAAGAGATTTGATGTTAGGAAAGCAGTCTTGAGGGTAAGTGGCCACTATATAGGTGAATGCCAGCAGTGTATGCATGGCATTATGATGCTGCCCAGTGAGCAATTCTTGGACAATTTTTTTTTTTAACAAATTACTAGGGCATCATTAGATTACTCTGTGGATAATATGATAGAATGTGTTCTAGAGCCCCCCCCCCCCCTTTTGCTAACCCTGTATGTTCCTAACAAGCACCATAGAATTTTCTTTACCAACTTCATTAACAAAAACTGAATATTTAATATGCATCAGCTTTTAAGCTCGGAAGCTTATATGTATTTTCTCTATTTCTCACTATGGGGCCAGTGATGTTTGATAAATGTATTTCTAGTGCATGTAATAGAAGAAAAACCTTTCGTTAGACAGCAAATTACCTTTACTCAACTATATATTTTACACGTTTCTTATGCTTGTTTTCAAAGTATATTTTGTCTGTTTACCACACACCTGTGGATTATGATTTAATGTCCTCAGAAATTCATTATTTATTAATTCAAGAAGTATTTTATGTACTCTTTACCTAGAAGGGCGCCCGTCGTGGTGATCGCGGGTACATTTATGTCTGGCCGCGACGCGACCGACGCGATGCCCGCGATTTCCCATTGAAACCCATGTTAAACATGGAAATCGCGTCGGTCGCGTCGCGGCCGGCCATAAATGTACCCGCGATGCCCGCGACGCGATGCACCCGATTTCCCATAGGAATCAATGTTAAATGGCCCGACCGACGCGATTTTACTGTTAAATGCCTCAATGGACCCGATGTGGCCATAGGAATCAATGTTAAATGGGCTACAGAGCCCAAATAGGCACAATTAACCCTTAAATGTCCCCCCAAATTTTTAACGCCACCCCACGATCCACGCCAACCCGAAGCGTGGCGAGCGCAGCGAGCCCGCGAGGGGCGGCGGTGCGCGTCCTCCGACCTTTTCATGCCCTACTATCCACGTCGGCGTGGAGTTGAGAATAGAATAGCGTGGCCACGCGGACACCTGTGAAGGTATCCGCGTCCCCTCGCGGGGCTCGCTGCGCTCGCCACGCTTCGGGCTCGGTGGCTCGCTGCGCTCGCCACACTATTCTATTTTTAACTCCACGCCGACGTGGATAGTAGGGCATGAAAAGGTCGGAGGACGCGTACCGCCGCCCCTCGCGGGCTCGCTGCGCTCGCCACGCTTCGGGTTGGCGTGGATCGTGGGGTGGCGTTAAAAATTTGGGGGGACATTTAAGGGTTAATTGTGCCTATTTGGGCTCTGTAGCCCATTTAACATTGATTCCTATGGCCAAAATCGCGGGCATTGAGGCATTTTACATGAAAATCGCGGTCAATCAGCCTTTTTAACATTGTTCCCTATGGGAAAATCGCGGTCATCGCGGGCAGCAGATTTTTATGTACCCGCGATTTACCCGCGATGACCGCGATGACCGCGATTTTACCCCCGACGCCCGCGATTCCAATCGCTGGCGCCCTTCTAGGTAAAGAGTACCGTATTTTAAAACTTCTTGAACTATTTTATTGAAAAAATACACAAAAACCGCCCAAAAAATACACCTAGTAAATGTCACACACTGTCGGAATGTCTGTCCGAGTGTTTTAGCATTATTCCCCATCACTGTAGCATCATCCCATCATCTACAGGCATAGATTTTACTGTAGTAATTTACTCCTCTCTGCAGAGTTTCCCCCATACTGTGGTCTTTATGTCCCTTTATATTATTCTTCCACTGTTCATCATAGCACCCCCACCTCCATTGTAATAGATGTGTGCCATTTCCCCCTTCCCTTATCTCCCCTCAAGCAGAGTGCCGCAGAGCGGTTCTTAAAGGGGATTCATCATCAGCCCTCCAGTTGGTCTCTGCACTCAGAGTGTTCAGAGAGGAACCTCTTAGGTCTACAGTTAAATGAGGGATCTCTTTGGTCATTGGATGTGGACTTTGTGTTTTGTTCGAAGACCATGGAATGTCCTCTACAATACACTGGCTCTCCTAATTCGGCATAATACATTTCAAACTTCCCACACTCAACTACTGTATAAATCCCTCATACACACACACGCACACGCACACACACACTTCTCTAATCTAACTCCTCCAGTGTTGCTGTAACGTAGTGTGTAGAGTTTGGGTTTTTAAAACTGATAAAAATAACAAAAAAGCCTGTTGTTTGCTCTAGTCATTCCTAGGCTGTAGGGTAGTATACTATCTAGTTTTACAAAATAGTTATCCAATTACCCTGAATAAAACATTGGGAGCTTTTTCACAATGGTTCCCTTATTTTTTTTTTACCAGGCTAGCCAATAAAATGTACAAAGGTTCTGTGAAACCTATATGTTTTTTGGCCGCTGGACTCGGCGAGCCAATTACCTGTGATCAGTGATATCAATTGGATATCAGCCTAAAGCTTTACATACTACGTAGCTTTACACACTGCTGGCCTTCTGACAGAGTTTGGCAGGTACTAATGGGCTTACTTACCCTTCTGGTTCGGAATAGCTTATCACCATACAAAGAAGATTTCAGAAGTCTAATTTCAGTACTTATATGTTAGTTGGGCGCCCACTATAGTTAGTACGCTCATACTCCCACTATCCATGTCGGTATGGAGTTGATTCTATATAGTGTGGAGAGCCACCGAGCCCGAAGCATGGCGAGGGGACGCAGAAAACTAAGCAAATAGCTTAGTGGGCGCCCAACTAACATAAAAAATACCCTAATTTCTTATATCGGCCTGCTATTTAAATGATAGCAGGCCGAATATGCGGGGCAAATGCATGAATGGTCTGCTCCCTGTCGCTAACCGCTTCGACAGCTGCAGGGTGGTGAAGCCATATCCCCACAACAGGGACAGTGCTGTCCCTCCTCAAGGGGACATGGCTGGAGGGGGGAAATTGTGCTCTGCTTCGGCAGAAAAGATGTTAATACGTTTTGTCGATGTCCCTACCTGCTTCGCCTCATTAATTAAGCGAAGCAGGAAGTGCTATAGTGGCGTGATAAGCGGCACTATAACATATCTGGCCCACTAAGAGAGATACTCAGGTTGCAGGTTCAGATATGTTAACTTCCTCCTTCCCGTACCCACAGCCTGGAGGAGATTGGCTATGTCCAGGAAGTGGACACAGAGCAGTTACTGTTCAGGAAAATCAAAGAGGCAAGGATTAATAAAACTGCTTCTACTGTGGCTTACATATCTGGAGCACTGGCTTCAAATCCCTAGGGGATCCCAATTTTTTTTTTTTATTACAAGCTTGTGATTCTAACACCTTTATTCCCTGCTTTTGATAGCTCACATTGTAAATTTGTTTTACCGTTGTTGATTTTGTTTTACTACAGTAATAACAATAGATACAGGCATATTAGACAATTTTATTTGTATGAAATCACTTCTTAACCTCAAAGCAAGGATGAAGAACTGCTATGCTGTCAAAAGCTTCATCTCAATATGATTTCTTTTTGGAGTATTTTTCAAAAACATTTTATAGAAATAAACAAAGAAACAAACAAACAGGTTATAGATTTAAAAACATATTTGGGGCCAGATGTACTAACCTTGAAAATTGATAAAATGGATAAACCAACAGCCAATCAGCTCCTACCTGTCATGTTACAGGCTGGGTTTGAAAAATGAAAAGAGTTGATTGGTTGGTGGTTTATCACTCTCCATTTGATAACTTTTTAAAGCTTAGTACATCTCTGCCATAGTTACAGAATCAAAAGCACAAACTTGCCACAGATGAAAATGAGAACATGGGTTGAAGAACAATTACAAGATACTGTATATCAGCAAGAGAAGAAAACATGACAAAGACATGCAGCATAATGCACTTAGAGTAAAAATCAAGGTGCCTAATTCCACACCAATTATAATCACCGTTGATTTAGGAATAATCCAAATGTTCAAATTTGTTTATATTATTTTTTTCTGTATATTTCCTCACACTGCATTTAAAGGGACACTGGATAATTATGTCTCCTTGTATTCTGTAAAAACAGTATCCTCCTCCCCAATACAGGACAGAATTAGTACTAGAGCAGAGAACAAATAATAATGCAGAAATCTTAAAAAAATGTAAAGATTTTAATAACACAATTCACTTTCCAAATTAATGACTATATTAAAAGCATGACTACACTCCACACGGCAAACACCAATGGAACAGGTGATCATTCCATATTCCATCAAGATTGAAGCACATAGGAAAAAGGCCACATGTAGGGCCCAATTCAGAGTTGATTGCTGATGTGTAAATTACCAAATGACGCTCATGCGTAGGGATTGTAGTGCGTGTATGCAAACTGAAATAGTGACAGAAATTCTGAAAATATCACCGACCATTGAATGATGTGGAGCGTGCACACAGATCTAAGGTTGCACCCAGATCTCGGTGCACATTCTGCGGGAAATGGGCGGGAAGCTGACATCCAGTGATGTCAGCTGCCCACGCTCCGCACCAGAGTCATCGGGCCATTAGCATGAGAACGCCCAGCATGAAACGCTGGACATGCCCATATGCTAATGGCCGCCCCTCCCCCCTCACCCTCCGTTCGCAAGGATGGGTGTTGGCATCCAGTTTGTTTGTTTGCCGTGGCTGCATGCACCCTACTAACAACATTGGCCCCGTGTGACTCCACACGGCCTTGCGAACAGACCTGAATAAGGTCCATAGATTGTAGGAGGCAGATTCATAGTCACAAATTCAGCCATGAAGTAAGTGGAAAATCCTATGAAAAATTGTTATACACGGTGAAAATTGCAGATTTATCCCAGTTAATGCGATCACCAGAAAACAGATTCACCATTGCCAAGAGAGCAGACAGGGAGTCTGCTCCCAAGCCCAAGAGTCCAGAAAAGCCAGGACAAGCTCTAAAAGCACAAGCAAGCGGCTCTTTGGCAACGGCGAATAATGAAGGGAGTAAAGGACAACCTTGTCTAGTGTCCCTACAGAGATTAAATAAATCCTTAACAAAACAATTACAATGACCGGAAGACAATATTAAGGAAGCTGGACCCTAGTTAAAATCAAATATTGAGCAACCCCAGTAAAAGTCAACTACCTTAGCTGCATCCATGACGACAATCAAGGCATCCACCAATCCCTCACCAGCAATCTGCAAGCAAATAGATATATATCGGTGCCGAAGGTTAATAGAGATCTTGTGCCCAGACATAAAGCTAGTTTGGTCAGTACTGTATGAATGATTTCAAGAATCAATTTAGTAAGCCTAAAGGCTTTGCAAACATTTCAACATCATTGCAATCAAGTGCAGTAGGGCAGTAAGTGTCCAGGAAAGCTGGATCCTAACCAGGCTTGAGGATTACCACAATAAGCACCTCTTCCACAGAAGAGCAAAGGGAACCAATTTCAAAAAGGGTAATAATTTAGGAACGAAGAAAGCAAGATTATAATATTTGGGGAATTCAGCAAAAGCCTATATCTTAAGGACAGAGAAATACAGGGCAGTATTCAATGTGAATTATTGCTATGTGCAGCGAATCCTGTTTAGGATTCGCTGCACAGTCATCATGTTCCGGAGGGCTGGAGCATTCGCTGCCCCTGACGGCAATTTTTAACCCCTGCGGCAAACGCCGCCGGGGGACGGTGGCAGGCAGGGAGATGGAAGCCTCCCTGCCTGCGCCGGACACTAGGGAGCCGCTGCACTGCTCCCGCTCGGCATATGTAATGAGCGGGAGAAGTGAATATATGAATATCTAATGAGCGGCTCTCGGCCTCCTGCTGGCTGTTATGTGTAAAAAAAAAAATATATTAAAAATATATTCATGTGCAGTAAGGACATGAAAAAAAATAGCATGCCCCTTCACAGAAAAAAAATACAGATTTTTTGACACCAAATAATAAAAAAAAAACTTTATTTCAAAAGATCACAGTTCAGTTCACCATAAAAAGATGGCGATTGCTACGCGGTGACACACGGCAAAAAATCACTTCGCTATCTGATCATTGACTACACTCACGGCGAATCACATTGAAAAACCCATTGAAAAACCACAGTGAATTACGGCGACTATTATCCGTCATTCACTGTTCGCCGTCGGCAAATAGTGCATGTTGAATAGGGCGAATCAGTTTTTCAGTAAAAAGATTCACCTTAGAGCACGAAAATACACACATTCGCCGTAGAACATGGCGAATCAGCCTCATTGAATACTGCCCTTAGTAGCATCTTTAATTTCCTCAGGAGATTGGAGAGTGTAGTAATGAGTGGCAAGAATCTGACAGTGTCGGAGGCACAATATGATCAATATAAGGGGTGAGCTCCAACACAGTGTGCTGGACCCTATTGTTATAAAACACTGGTCATAAAACACTGCTGCGATTTACAGGGCACCAACATGAGTTATCCCAGCCGAATCCCGCAATCTTTGCACAGTGGTAGAAGAGAAGCAACATCAGCCCTAGCCATATGAGCCATACATCTACCAGCCAAGCCAACTTGTATATAGCAATTACGGGATGAGAAAAGAAGATGGCACTTAGGTTTATCAAGTAAAAAAAAATCAGTCCTTTCCTTATGAACTACCTGCCATTCAACTCTTTCATCCGGAAGCCTAATAACAAGGTATAGTTTCTTAAGGGCACAACATCTCTGCTCCAACTCAACCTTCAGACATCTTTGGAAAAATGCCTGTGACAAGATGGAGGCGAGTGGGAGAAGGCCCAATATCACCATACCTTGGGAGGATCAGATGTGATCCGGTGCTCTTTAAGAATATGGGCAGCCAGCATTGGCTGATATATCTGTAGCTATATTGGTGCATCAGACTGTGTGTACTTGCTGCCTGGCTAACCACCATGCAAATTCAAATACAGTATCCTCCTAACATGTTTACTACACTCAATACAAGGAGAGTACCAATATCAAAAGCATTAACTGTATGTAAGAATTTTCCTATATGGTTACTTGAATTAGAGTTAGAAAATAAAACGTAACTAATGTTAGTGAACTTGTTTGACATAAATGTGAATTTATGACATCATTTGTGACATCATAAAATTAAATGACAATATTTGTGGGTAAGGTTTATAACATAATTTTACTGATGTATTAGTCATTATACTGAGCGGACACATCTACTTTACATATCGCTTCTGTATGTATGTGTGCCATTTTCTCTCGTACATTATCATATTTTCAGTCTGTCCAGCCAACTACTGAAGTTGGATGAAAGTTGGTTTAGTGCATGGTGAGCCTTAGGGGGGTATGCAATCTGGGATCACGGCTGTCGATCCCCGTCGGCAGCTGTGATCCTTACCCGTTTGCGGTTTGATCGACAGCAGAACGACAGGCAGGATTTCATGTCCTGCCTGCCGCTCGGTGGAAAGGGGGAGTGGCCGCGAAAACGGCCGTGGATTGTCGATCTGCGGCCGGGATCGTGACAATCCACGGCTGTTATCGGTAGAATGGGCCCAACAGCCTCTAACGTCGGGCCCGTTCTGCCGTGATCCTGCATCAATGTTGTCGCTAAAGACAGCATAAAATAGGGAGCCGCCGCTAGTTGCCATGTCAGAAATAGCGGCGGCACATTGCAAACCCTCCTTAGATTCATATTTCCCATGATTTATTATGGTTTTATGGTTTACAGTGGGACTTTCTGGCTTATATATAACACTTGCTAACATTTTCTCGTTGTCCTTAGATAAACTTACATTGATTCTAGTGCCTGGATCTCATAACATTTCTTTTTTTATCTTTTAATTTCTTGTTCTGAAGAATGTAAACAAGTACAGCACAGATAAATGACAAGACGCTATGAGCAATATAACTAGGAACAGTAAAATAAAAAACAGAAGTAGAGATAACATCAAATAACATATTGACCCATTTCACTGCTGAAGGTCTAATAATAAGATTATAAACAGGAATCATCTTTTTATGAAAACTGCTTACATCAAGCAAGCCTTTTACTTTTCTTGAAATAGGTGTTTACATATGTTTTGATTTTGTAAATTGCAAAAGCATTACTGTAAATATAGGATTAGCCATATGGTAATGCTAGAGTTGATTTATGAGAAAGATGTATTTATTCAATGAAGTGATAAAGTGGAAAGTGAAAAATGACCAGCCAATCAGTTCTTAACTGCCATGCTACAAGCTGGGTTTGAAAAATGACAGTATCTGATTGGTTGTTCATCACTCTCCACTTTACCACTTTTTGGAGCTTTGTGCATCTGGCCCAGTGTTTTTCTGTTGTTTATGTTATTTTTTTGGATCTTTGAAGTTTTCTTTTTATACTACAGCCCTAAAAAAAAAAATTCCCCCCATTTAGGGCAGTATTCGATGAAAAAAATTTGCCGTGCATGGCGAGAGATTTTTTCTCTCGCCATGCACTCGCCCTGTTCGGGAGGGCTCGCTGCCACTCCTGCTCCCTCTATTCAATGTGGTTATGACTCGCCGCCACTCGCGGCGAGTCTTAACCCCTGCAGCGGACGAGCGTCCGCGGCAGGGAGCCGTGGGACGGTGGCAGCCAGGGAGATTAAAGTTTCCCTGGCTGCCCCAGAACATATGTGGAGGGGAGGTGGGCTCCCCGGGACCCAGGCAGCACAAGCTGCCCACCCCCCCTATAACCAGCGGGGGACCCAGTATCCACTGCACCCGATCGTGCATATGTAATGATCGGATGCAGTGAATATATGAATATCTAATGAGCAGCTCGAGCGCTCCGGCCCCCTGCTGGCTGCTCTGTGTAAAAAAATAAAAATAAATTAAAAAAATATTTTTTTAAAAATTAAATATATATTCATGTGCTATAAACACATGAATAAAAATAACATGCCCCTTCACAGAAAAAAAATCCTGATTTTTTTACACCAAAATTTAAAAAAAAAAACCTTTTAGTTTAAAAGTTTACATTCCAGCTCTCCATGAAAAGATGGAGAATTGCTACACGGAGAGAGATGGCGAAAATCACTTAGAAAGACGGCGAATATTTCAATTGAATAGGGTTGCTCGCTTTTGGAGAGCAAAATGCTCCGTCCAAGTCGAAAATAGCACAAATTCGCCATAAAACAGGGCAAATTTTTTTCATTGAATACTGCCCTTAGTCTGATGTGGTAAAATGGTGACCTCTATGTTCTTTTATTCCACCTGAAAGGGACTGTATTTTGATACATTGTTGGCAGCTTTGCTAATAAGTTTTAGCCTTCTTAGCATAACTTCCTGGTGCTTTGCAGAAAGGTTTATCTTTTGGCATAGAACAGGGCTGGCCAAACCTGTCCTCAAGATCTACCAACGGTGCATGTTTTTCAGGCAACCTGTGGATCGATAGTAGGAATGAATGCAGCAGGTTTTAAAATGTGACAGTTAGTAATGACTACAGCTGTGCAGCAGCTAGGTAACCTGGTAAACAGGTAACCCCTGGCGTAGAAGTTTTGGTGAAAAGTTTTTGCTTGACACTGAAGTTTTTGCTTGATACACTATGCGATTTGGGCCCAATTTAATCCGATTCAGATGGAGCAGGCTGTGAAATCTGCTCAAAACACATGTGTAGACATGCTGTCCATCCCGATGCGTGGTCCTGTGCGATCCGTTTTCAGAAGACAAAACAAAAAAACTGCTTTATGGGCTATATTGGATGTGATGCTTCACGGAATAGCATTTATTACAGTGCATTGCCCCTATTTCACTCTGGAGGACCTCTTTTCTACACACTATGTCTGCGCTGTGTGGCAGCAAAACACAAAGGAATATACTATACATCAACAGAAGAATGTTGCTGAAAAAGTGATCAGAATCGGTGAATCAGGATGTCTGGCGACCTATCAGGGCTGCTATGTAAATAATCTATGAATTAATGTAAAATATCAGCAATGTATGGGTACATATTGGAAATTCTTTAAATCAGTGGAAAAAACACTGTACTAGTGTATAGGCCCCATAAAAGCAATACAATTTAATTAAAGTAAAGATAAGTAATAATGCATTTATATGTCTCTAATGGTGTGTACACACGGAGGCGATATGCCGTGCTATGCGAGTCCCGATGCGATCAGATCGCATCGGGACTCGCATAGCACGGCATGCTAGAGTGGCACAATTTACACTATATAGTGCAGATCTGCACTATAAAGTCTTGCCTGCCCTCTCTAATTTACTGCCGATTTGCGCTCACACGGGAGCGCGCATCGGCAGCGCATCGGGCCCGCAAGCCCTAAAAAAGCATGCGATCAGCATGCGATATGGCTTCCGATGTTCACTAAATCGGCAACATCGGCAGCCATATCTTACCGTCTGTACACACCATAAAAGCAATTTTAATTTGTTGATGTTTACATTTCCGCCATTTTAAAAAACAATTGGTCAATGTTTACATTTCCTCCATTATTATTATTATTATTATTACATTTTATTTACAAGGTGCTACTAGTGGTTCACAGCGCCATACACAAAAGGTTTCAATGACGTATTGCTTTATTTGCGATTTTTGTAGCTCTAAAAGTAACAAGGCTCAAAAAAAAGGCAAAGAATAAAAGGCATATAAGACTGAAGACACGCTCCTCTGTGATGCTGGCTTCTGGAAAGTCACCTAAATTCATTCGGACCACCACAGTGCAGACACTGTATGAAGTTCTGCGCAAGAGGTAGTATCAGTTTTGTTTCTTGTATATTTCAAGACATTTGTTAACACAAAAATTTGTTATCTTAAACCCCAATTAAAATATTATATTTATAGGCATCCCATACCATTATCTTCTGTAAGTTAAAGTTTATGAGTTGAGATTGCTTTGAGTGGAACCATTGTTGCTCCTTCATGTTTTCATTATATTATTTATATGTATCTGCCCCTAACGTTTTTTTTTTTTAATTTCAACATTTTTATTGCTTATAAAAAAAGAAGGTAACTTGTTACAGACATTTTATAAATACACTATATAGAGTTAATGATTTATTTATAGAAAAAATACAAAGAATAACCCAAGTGTTCCTAATACACAAAGTTGCTAAGAACGTTCTTATTAAGTTCGCGTAGTCGTCCCGCTGGACCCCCCTGAGGGCAGGGCCAACCCTGCTTGCTTACCAACGGTTGATCTATTGGTCTTACCAGCACAATCCAAAAGGAGATTACATCTAGCCCTCCTTACAATATCTTAATTGTGCCCGGCTCTACACACAAAGGAATCCAGTCGGACCCACCCCGCGTCCCTGAACCTCTTGTTTAATCACGTACCCCGTGTATACACCTGAGGGAAATCCCCCGCACAATCTCAACAAGTACACCCAATTACCAAATATCCCCCCTCCCTTCCCCCTTGCGTTGAGAAGCTACAGCATCGATACACTTCATTGGCAAATGAAAAAAAAAAAAAAAAGTAATAATATCACGAATTACTCACACACTATTCCCTTTGTAAGACCAAAAAAATTCTTATCGTCTACAACCCCATCTAGGGTTTCCATTTTGCCCAGATTCTATTAAACTGCTGAATGTTTCCTCGTGCCGTGTAAGTAAACCGCTCGTGCTCCCTTGTAGTGTTTACCAGGGCCTGCCAAGCCCTTAGGTTAGGGCCTTCCTTAGCTAGCCAGTGTCTCGCAATACATATTTTTGCTAAAGTGCATACATTTATTAGTAAAAGTTTCTCAGTTGCGCTAATTAAAACACCACTAAAGGTAGATAAGATGCATGTCCGGGGGGAGAATAGAAATCTTGAAAAACCCAGGTTAACTAGGGTTTCAATCACTTTGGCCCAGAATTCCGCCACTGCTTGGCATTCCCATAGGAGGTGCCAAAATGAGCCTTTCTCGTGCGAGCATCTAGGGCATCGAGAGCTACTCGTCCCCCCAAATTTACAAAGCCGTTCTGGTGTAAGATATGTCCGATGAAAAATAAAGAGTTGAACTTGTTGGAATTTCAGTTGATTCGTCGCTTTGTTGATATTTCTCATTGCTTCCTCCCATTCGTGTGGCCCAATCTCCCCCAGATCTGCTTCCCATTTAATTTTTAATGGCAGCAGGCTCCTATCATGCTCTTTAAGTAAGATCTTATAAAAGAAGGATATTCCATGCCTTTGAGGGGATCTGCTAATCAACTTTTTTGTTGAAGATTCGACAATGATCACATTTATATTTGCAAACTGAGCTGTTAAAGCATGTCTAATCTGCAAATATCTGTAAAACTGTGTATTTGGGATATCATAGTCATTTTGCAGGGATTGAAAAGTTCTCAAAACCCCCCCCCCCACATATAACTGGCCAATATTGATTATACCTCTATTAACCCAGAATTCCTTCACTTGCAATTCCCTTAATTGGTTCAAATGGCGGGCATTATAGAGGGGAGTGTCCGGGTCTAGACCTTCACTCCGCATTATCGTCTCCGTGACCCGCCATATCTTGATTGCTTGTCTAACTAGCAGTGGCCATTTTTTCCTCAGGTGTCCGGATAATAAAACTTGAAGTGGGGTGTGGCCAGGGGAGACAGTTTCAATAAGTGCCCCAATTAGATCACTATCTCCTCCCTTGTCGACCCATGCCTTCAAGTGTGACAGTTGTGAAGCGAGATAGTATAGCCAGAAGTCTGGCAGAGCTAGTCCTCCACTGCCTTTAATTCTAGTCAAGATATTCTGCTTAAGCCTTGCCCTTTTATTTCCCCAGAGTATAGATGATATTAAACTTTCAATTCTTCTAAAAATCCGTCTGGGGAGATAGTGGGGAGAGTGCTGCAAAACATATAATAATTTGGGCTGTATAACCATCTTAACAAGGTTCACTCTACTTGTTAGTGACAAGGGCAGCTTAGTCCACAGTTTACCTTTATTCCCAATGTATTCCAATATTGGATCTACATTAAGAGGGACGTAATTAGCTGTATCTCTCGATATCACTATACCCAGGTAGCTGAATTGAGTAACTCTTTTCAGGGGTGTAAGTGCATCAATCTCCTGAGGACAATTAACGGACAACGGCAAAAAGTGTGACTTGCCCCAGTTTATCCTTAGTCCTGAATAGTTCCCAAAGGTATCAATCACTTCCACAGCCCTGGGTAGCGCAACCCGGGAATCCTGTAAAAATAGCAATACATCATCAGCATATAATGCTATCCGGTCCTCTCTAGAGCCGATTTTCAAACCCTGCAAAAGTGGATCCTCTCTTATACTACATGCCAGGGGCTCCATTGCTATCGCAAACAAGGCTGGAGACATGGGGCACCCTTGCCTAGTTCCCCGACTAATCGTAAAACTAGATGAGATATAGTTGTTGACCGAAATCCTAGCGGAGGGGGAAGTATATAATAATTTTGTCCATTTAATGAAAGCAGGCCCAATTCCCGCCCATTCCATGGCTGCCCATAAGTATTCCCACTCGACGTTGTCGAACGCCTTAGCGGCGTCAAGTGTTACCACCACCGAGGCGCTCACTTCAACGCTCTGGGTCTGTAATTGACCATATAATCTTCTCAGGTTAGTAAAAGTAGAGCGGCCAGGGATAAACCCTGTTTGATCTTTATCTATTATTTCATGTATTACTTTATTGAGCCTAGCTGAAAGGATTTTGGCCAAAACCTTTACATCGTTCGGGAGCAGTGATATTGGACGATATGAATCCATACAACTCGGGTTTTTATCTTTTTTTGGTATGACAATGATTAAGGCCTCTGCCATGCTATCGGGGAGGGCCTCCTCCTCAAACATTGTATTATAGAGCCTAAAAAATTCCTGAGTAAAGAATTTATTATATTTCCTATACAACTCGTGTGGGATACCATCGAGACCCGGTGCTTTACCGCCGGGAATCGATGCTATGGCCTGCTCCACTTCTAAAATAGTCAAGGGGCCATCGAGAAGATTTCTAGACTCCCCTAACGTTTTTAAAATAACGGGTCCCGCTTCTCCTTCCTGCATAACATGGAGAAGCGGGCATCTGTTATAGCCAAATGTATTAATCCCCCCAGCACTGATAAGGAGAGCCGTTATTCCCAGTGTTAATGGCTCTCCTTATCGGCGCCCCCTGCTCATGCACAATCTCCTTTTCACCCCGGCCGACTGAAATGGGCATGTGCGAGATCTCGCTATTACCGCGAGATCTCGCTACAACCGCGAGATCTCCAGTGCAGCCCGGAGCCAGCAGCAGGGCTAGCATTGTGCCTGCTGTGGGGATAGGACAACGCTAGTCCTGAGCTGGCAAAGCGGCCAGGGCGGTTTAACGCCTAGGAGGCTGTTAATACATCACCACGGCCGCTAACAACTGGGGGGGGTGATTGCAGGGGACAGCCCCGCCAAGCGTTACTTGGTGGGCTGACCCCAGTGCATGTTAGGTGCGCTAGAAATACATTAGAAAAAACGTAATCCCCCCCCCCCCCCCCCCCAGTTAACTAGCGTAAAGTGCAGAAATGCATTTAATGCTACTTCATACATCTGCCCCATTGTATACAAAAGGTATCATATGTATCGTATGCGGTCCAGCCCAGGAGTTGCCGGATGAGTTGGCAGGGTATCACGCTAGTGGATGGAGGCTGCAGCATAAGGTGTTTTTAAAGCAGTGCTAAAAACAACCAATGCATGTGTACATTGTTACAATATCATTGCTTAAATAGCATTGTTTATATTCTATTCCTCATTGTAAATCCATAACTGTTCAGTGTACTCATTCATGTTTTATGTGTCTAGTATGTGTGAGTTCTACATCCTCTTATTTTTCCTTGTGGAAAAAGTTTCATTTGCATGCCTACTGCATGGATATACTTGATGGTGTGTTGTAGTATCCCCTCCCCCTCCATGGTGTGTAAGTATTGCAGTGTAGAGAACCTTATCAGGGAGGGAGGCGTGGCCACGGAGAGCAGGGAGTGAGACGTGTGCCGTTGGTCTCTCCCGCTCCATGGTGTAACCAGACATCCTTGCTGAACCCCCCCAGGATTGAGTGACTATTGCGGGCAGGGGAGGAGAAGGGAAAACGGTCCCATTACCTGGCGCTGCCGGACGCACGTAAGCCCGGGCACGGTGTCTCAGGCAGAGGAGTCCAGGACGGGGGCTGGAGGTGACGAAGCTACCCGGCGTGCAGCACCTACAGGAAGCGTGAGGTCAGCGAGGCAGCGACGCCGGGTGAGAGCCGGAAAGCTGCCGCAGCAGAGAGCTGTGGAGGAGAAGCGCTGATCCGGTGGCAGGGAACAAGCGCCTTCACAGAGGTGTAAGGAGAAGGAGCGGCATCAGCAGGGGGCACACTACGGGCAAACGCTCTGTTTGCGGAGACACAGGAGCAGCCAGTGGGGGACGGCACGTGGAGGGGGACAAGACTGCGTGGAGCCTGTAAAGGAAGGCTTGGAAGTGGCAGCATATCCTCCCCCCCCCTATCTCCAAGTTACTGGGTGCTGCATCAGACTGTGAGTAAAGACTGATTTTTTTTTTTTTTTTTTTTTGATACCCGTACGCACACCAGTCTTTTAAAAAAAAAAAAACATAAGAACTGCAGCATATGCCTTTAGGAAGCAAGCACCCCCACCTCTGCCGCACAGATTGTGAAGCAAAACTGCGTGGAATACTGATTATATAAAAACACTGCTGAAAGCTAAAGGAATAGTAGCACTTGCTGACAGGAAGTGTTAATACCCAGCAGGTGCCCTCCAGCTACTTTTTTGTTTTTTGTTTTTTGACACCCGTACGCACACCAGTCTTTTTAAAAGAAAAAAAAAATATAAGAACTGCAGCATCTGCCTTTAGGAAGCAAGCACCCCCACCTCTGCCGCACAGATTGTGAAGCAAAACTGCGTGGAATACTGATTATATAAAAACACTGCTGAAAGCTAAAGGAACAGTAGCATTTACTGACAGGAAGTGTTAATACCTAGCAGGTGCCCTCTAGCTACTTTATTTTTTTTTGGATACCCGTACGCACACCAGTCTTTTTTAAAAAAAAAAAAAACATAAGAACTGCAGCATCTGCCTTTAGGAAGCAAGCACCCCCACCTCCGCCGCACAGATTGTGAAGCAAAACTGCATGGAATACTGATTATATAAAAACACTGTTGAAAGCTATAGGAGCAGTAGCATTTGCTGACAGGAAGTGTTAATACCCAGCAGGTGCCCTCCAGCTACTTTATTTTTACTGTAAAATATAAACCTCATTAAAAAGCGTCAAAAATGGGGAAGACTGAAAAAGCAGCTGCAGCCAATAAACTCGCGAAATTCGCTAGACAACCCGTCACCCCAACACCCCCTACCAGAGCAGAGACCTCTCCTCCAGTCACCCCCCCTCAGTTAGAACCAAGTGACTCCTCCATCCAAAAAGTACTCGATGCCCTGGCAGCAAGTGAGGGCCGATTAGCCAACAAAATAGAAAAGGTCCAGGAGGACCTGGATGTGATTCGGCAGTCGGTTCAAAGGGTGAAAGAAAGAGTCAAGGAAGTAGAGAACCGTACCTCACTACTAGAAGATACGGTGACCCCCCTGACAGAAAAAATGGAGAACATGGCTACTCAATTAAAATTAATTAATACCAAAATGATAGACATAGAGGGGCGCTGCCGGAGAAGTAATTTAAGATTCGTGGGACTGCCTGAGAAAGTAGAGGGGGCAAACCCAGAGCAGTTCCTGGAAAACTGGCTAGTTAAAGAGTATGGCCAAGAGGCCTTCACCAGATATTTCTCGGTTGAGAGAGCCCATCGAGTCCCAATGAGGGCACCACCCCCGGGAGCACCGGCTCGCACCCTCATTGCAAAAATGTTACACCATTCAGACCGGGACACAATTTTGAAGCTAACCAGAGTTAAAGGCCCACTGATGTGGGAAAATAAGAGGATCCCAGTGTTTCCAGACTACGCAGCAGGGGTACAACGGGAAAGAGCACAATATTATGATGTTAAGAAACGTCTTAGAGAGCTGGAAATTCAGTATGCTGTGCTCTTCCCAGCCAAGCTTCGGGTGATCCACGAGGGCAGTACTAAATTTTTTCTGACGCCGAAAGAAGCAGCGGCCTGGTTGGACTCAAAATTCCCAGGCAAACGTGCTACAGACTCTAGCTAGGCCAGTCAGATAGTACGTAGAGGATGTTACTGGTGTCATACTGATGTCATAAAATGGACAGTCCAGAATATGGAGACATGAAGCCAACAAAGATACATGCTTGAAATTATAGAAATATAAACATGTGTGACTCCCCCCTTCTTTTTATTTTTTCTCTCTCCTCCCCCCCCCCCCCCTAAAAATTTTTATTTTTTTTTTCTCTTCCCCCCTGTCCTTTTTAAATAACTCACTTCTTTATTATTATTTATTTATATTTATTTATGTATTTATTCTGCTGTTTTGTTACATGCAAGAGACACGATAAAAGGCCATAAAATGTTAGGCCGGGATAGCTATATCACTGGGCGGGGTGGGGGGGGGGGGGGGTGGGGGGTGGGAGGAAGGGAATGTGCTGATATGTGTCTGGTGCGGGGAGAGGGACTGAATGAAGGTATAGGGGAGGAGGGAGCAACAGGCCATGAAGAGCGCAGGGCTAAGAATTGAACAAAGGTTTCATGTTCACCATAGAGGCTTTATTGGCAGTCCCCTTATGAGGGTAAGAAAGATAAGACAGGACACTCACTGGGGGGGGAAGGGTTAAAGATATGAAGTTTGGAGGAGTGGGAGAGAGCTCCTAGCTCTTGGCCATTATATCAATTGCCTCAAGCGATGTTTGTATTTTTTTTTGTTAAGGGGAATAGGTTGTGGGAGGGAGGGCAGGTAGAGAGGCATGTCAAAGGTAAAAGAGAGGGAGGGCATGCAGGGTGGAGGGGTGGGGGGAGAGGGTATGGGAGGGGAATTAGGTTGACAAAATTAAAATCCAGTACACAATTCACTCCAGAATGCCCCATTATGTGGGAAATGTACAGGTTCGTGGAGATCTTTGATCCATGGTAACGGCAAAATATAGCCTCCTCACATGGAATGTGAGGGGGATCAACGACAAAATCAAAAGATCACTGGTCATGCGCCAGGTCAGACAATACGCGGCAGACATTATATGTCTGCAAGAAACACATCTTGTTGGAAATAAATTACTGGCTCTAAAAAAAACTTGGGTGGGCTGGGCATGCCACGCTCCTTTTACAAGTGCTTCTAGAGGTGTCTCAATGTTAATACGCAGGGGTATCCCTTTCTCACCGATCGTGAGTCAAATTGACCCCGGAGGGAGGTATATCTTTATTAAATGTAAGTTGGGCCCACTGGAAGTTCTAATTATGTCAGTGTACATACCACCACCCTTCAATTATGAGGTGCTGAAAAAAGCGGCCGAATTTATGGCTACATCTCCCAGTACCCCAGTATTGATATTGGGGGATTTTAACAATATAATCGACCCAGTTCTAGATAAAAAAAGTATTATAAACAGAAGTAGCAATGCTCGGGGTAAAGGGTTTGCAAATCTGGTTAAAGAGATGGGGTTAGTGGATGCCTGGAGAATAAGACACCCGACAGAGCAGAAATTCTCCTGTTTCTCCAGCACACACTCCTCATTCTCAAGAATTGACATGGCACTTGTATCAGGAGATTGGATACCCCGGATCCAAAGCGTGAAATATCACACAAGAGGCATATCCGATCACTCCCCACTGGAAGTTAGTGTGGACCTGGGGGAGGTAAGGGGGTTCCCTCTATGGAAACTAAATGCTTACTGGCTGACACACTTTAAGGTGGGGGATAACTCAGAACCACACTGGCAGGAGTTTTTCGAAGTTAACCAAGGGTCTGCACCAGCAGAGATTATCTGGGACACATTTAAAGCAAATCTTAGAGGGCTACTCATAAAGGAGGTAGCAAGATTAAAAGCCAACCACAAAAAAAAAGAACATCAACTAGAGTTAACCTGTTGTACCCTAGAACAACAATATCTACAGGGGAAAACACAAGCAGACAAGGAAGCCTGGGTAAAAGCCCAAGATGATTGGCGTAAGTGCCTCACGGATAAAATAATGTATAGGGAATTATTTGCGGGACACATCAGATACACAGAAGGGGACAGGCCCGGGAGCTTCTTAGCTGGATTGGCGAAAGTAGATCGTCCCTCGAACACGGTAACGGAGATCAGGGAGGAGGGAGGAGGAATAATCAGGCAGACCCCCGAAATAGCCGAAAGATTCAGGCAATATTATAGAGAGCTTTATACAACCCAACAATGCCATACTCCCGATAACACCCGTGCATACCTCAGGGAAATAGAACATTCTACCTTGTCAACTGAAGCCAGGGATTTGCTGGATAGCCCTATTACATTAACAGAAATAGAAGCAGCAATAACGGACATCCCTGGAGGCAAAGCCCCAGGAATGGACGGTATACCGCAAGAGCTGTATAAAAGGCACAGGAACTTTTTTTCACAAAAATTCCTGGACCTTTATAGGGACCTATATGCCAGAAAGACGATACCTGCCTCCATGTCGGAAGCCTTAATCATCGTGTTACCAAAAAAGGACAAAGATCTTGGGATGGTCGAATCTTATCGACCAATCTCGTTGTTAACAAACGATCTTAAGATCCTGGCCAAGATCCTGGCAAACAGACTCAATCAGTTTATAAGCAAGATAATTCATCCGGATCAAAACGGCTTTATGCCGGGGAGATCGACCACGACTAATTTGAGAAGACTGTACTGCCACCTCCAGACGCCACAGGATGACATTGCAGACTCAGCGGTCATTTCCTTGGACGCAGCCAAGGCCTTTGACTGCATTGAATGGGCCTACCTATGGGAGGTTTTGGAATGGGTGGGCATAGGCCCGATATTCATTAACTGGATCAAGATGTTGTACGCAGCCCCGGTGGCAAGGGTCTCCGTCAATGGCTACATCTCTCCCAGTTTTAGGGTGGAGAGGGGCACAAGGCAGGGATGTCCTTTGTCACCGGGGCTGTTTGCAATAGCAATAGAACCCCTGGCTTGTTTGATCAGGGATAGCTCAGTAATCCAGGGCTTAAAAATAGGAGCAAGGGAAGACCGTATCGCACTATATGCGGACGATATATTGCTATTCATTGACAACCATAAGGTAATACCAGAAATCCTTGAGATAATAAACAAATATGGAGGACACTCGGGCCTTAAGATAAACTGGGCTAAATCATGTATAATGCCCTTAACTGACTCTCTGTCAGCAGGGCATATAACAAATAGCCCTTTAAAAAGGGTAGACGAGTTCCAATATCTGGGAATTCGGGTCTCGAGGGAGATAGGTAGGTTTGAGTTGCTCAATTTAACACCTCAAATTGAATATGTAAAATCCAAGATAGGATCATGGGGTAAATTACCCCTGACACTGACTGGGCGGGTCAACTTAGTAAAAATGATTATTCAACCCAAAATAGTATATATACTTAGGCACTCCCCATTTATCTCCCTCGCAAGATTTTCCAGCTGATAGACGGTCTAATATCCTCCTTATTATGGGGCAACAAGAGAGCCCGACTCAGAAGAGACATCCTCACTAAACGTAAAGGGGAGGGCGGGCTGGCCTTACCAGACCTTTGGATATATTACCTTTCAACCCACCTGGCCCACTTAAAAAATTGGGTCCAGAAAGGGGGGGAGTATGACTTAATATATGAACTGGTGGGTTCAATATCCCCGGGTCATACGCCCCTGCAACTGCTATTAAGCAGAAACCTGAAGCAGATATGGCCACCAATAATTAAACAAGGAATCATGGTATGGAGACAGGTGGAAGGACTACTGGACAGTCAAGGCCTAGACCCAGAAACGCCACTGCAGAATTCCCACTCCCTGAAAGAGTTAAAAGAACTACAAATGGGGAAAATATGGGGAGAAAATGGTATTAAAGAAATAGGACAACTGTATAATGATAATGGGCTTTGCTCATTCCAGTTATTAAAAATAGAATACTCACTCCCCAATAAACACTTGTTCAGGTATTTCCAACTACGACATGGCCTGGAAAAACAGTTTAAGGGAGGGAAACCAGACTTACAGGACTCAATGACTAAAAAACTAATAAAAAAGATCCCCATGAGGCATGAAATCTCATTCTGCTACAAAGCTCTAATGCAAAGTAAACAGCAGGATAACCTAACAAATATAAAAGTAAAATGGGAAAGGGACCTGGGTACTATATCGGAAGAAGGGTGGAGTAAAGCTCTGGCAAACGTAAAATTAGCCACTAACCAAGTAAGATTTCAACAGATCCAACTGTACCTGCTACATAGAACCTACATGACACCAGAGCGTATGAACAAGTTTGGAGGCAAAGCGGACACAAGATGCCCTAAATGCCAGGACCCTAATGGAACGTTCTGGCATTTGATCTGGACGTGTCCACGGGTAATGGGATTCTGGACAGGTGTCATAGACATATTAGTATCAAAGGGCATATCCATCAGTATCTGTACGCCTAAAGCCTGCATTCTTGCGATAGTAGAGGACGGAATGATGGACAAACACGAGAGACAGTTCTTTATTAATACATGTACCCTGGCGAAAGTCTGTATCTCCAGAAAATGGATGGCAAAAGAGGGACCAGAAGTGGCCATGTGGCTGGTATTAGTCCAGGAAACTATTGCTCATGAAAGATATGTACATTTCACCAGAGGAACAGTGAATAAATTTCACTCAATCTGGAGCAAATGGGGCAATTAGTCCAGGGGAAGAGAAAGGGCTGGAGATAGTTTAAAATGAGATTGTACTGTTGGTCGTCAACCTAAGGGTAGGCGGGAGGGTTGGAGGGTGGGGGGAGGATAAAGGAATAAAATAATAAGTGGAAATGTGCAATTGCTGGGGGATAGATATGCATTAGGCTCGGCGCTGCATCACGGCCCCCGCACGTATTAAGATAGAAAGGGGTTAGGGAAATAGAAATTTACTTATAAAATATAATCACTAAACAACTCTTACACACTTAATTTTGATTTTCAACATTCCCATGATAGGGAAATATAAAGAGGAACAAGAAACCTCTGAATACACCTACACAATTTACGTTAGTTATTCATAAAGAAGTAAGACACCATAAAACACGAGAGGAGAGTCGGGGGGACACAAAAAAGAGGGGAAAAAAAAAAAAAACAAAAAAAAAAAACCCACTAACACTAATAGTAGAAGTGAATCCTAATTTTATTAGCAAATATTGTACACATATAGAATATATAAAAGATAATATAGCAGTATGCGGACGGGAGGGGGTGCTGCAGCGCCGAATCACGAAAAATAAACAAAATAAACACACGAGTCATATGTATGTCAAAAACTCAGCACTGTAAAATATAATTTTTTTTAATGTACGTTGTTTTTAATGAAATGTATAAATAAAAATTGAATAAATAAGTATTGCAGTGTAGTGCATTAAAAGTGACTGACATTGGCAGACACAAAATGAACAGTAGTGATGGAAACAAACAGCAAAATGTAGCTAGGCAAAGACAGAGGGTAGTATTCAATGCCGTTCGCCGTGGCCGGCGAGGGGGTTAAACAGCGAGGATCACAGAAAACCAACGATCCTCACTGTTTTACCCCCTCGCCAGCCGCTCGTTCTATTCAATGTTCCGGGGGAACAGCGAGACCCGCGGCTAATGCAGCGAACCCGCTGTACTGTATTTAGCCGCGAGTCTCGCTGCTTCTGCAGCCGCATACGCCGATTCCCCCTCGCTCAAAAAACAGAGGGGGAATTGGCAAATGAGGGGGGCTGCGTTGAATACTGACAGGGTGAGCGGTGACAGCGAGCAGGAAGCCCTGCTCGCTGTCACCGCTCACCCACGGCATTGAATACACCCCAGAGTTGTTTCATTTCTGTTTTTTTATTTGTGTCACATGCACTCTGTACTGGCAATGTGTACCAAAAATATGTAGGCATACAGCCCTAACCAAGGGCCTTATTCTGGTTAGGTCGGTGAAACGGACGTACGGTCCGTTTCACCGTACGTTTCCCGTACGCGGACGGTGAGCGTAAGTCCGCCCACAGAACAGCCGCATACGGATGGTCACAAACACCGTCAATGGGGAGTGGCGTACACTTGAACGTACGCCACCGTATACGGACGGGTCTCCTCTTAGACACCATCAACTGGCGTACAACAGAGCGTACGCCACCGTATACAGAAGGGTCTCGTCCGTTTTCACACCGACATCTTCCGTATATCTGAGCGTACGCCACAGTGCATGGACGGGTCTCGCCTTTTTTCAATGGAAAACTCAGCATGTGTCACCGATCGTGAGAGTGAGCGTACGTCCGTGCACGGTGGCATACCCTTCACATATATGGCACTGCAAATCTTGCCTTTCAACTATAATTAAGACATTCATTAATTATTCTAACTGTTATTCAATAAGTGTTTTCTATTAACTCAATTGTCTACCTTAATAAACACCCTAATAAAACAAAATTTTAACCCTCATTACATGTATATTTATTATGTTCTAATGTGGCATTTTAATCACTATCTATGTGTCCCCACATTGGTTTTACTTTTAAATAAAGTTATGTTGGTGTTACAGTGAAAAAGTTGACACATGTCGACCTCTGTGAATTGAGTGTCCTGCTTTTTAAAGTATACAAAAACACTTTCTGAATGGGTGTAGATGGTTATAAAACAACTACCTTGACATATATAAGCAGGTCTTAGAATGAATCTTATCTAAAATTAAAACAACCTTTACATGTAGAGAAGTGTAGAAAGATATGCTTCCAATGTGTTTGAGGGCTGTGTGTGGCTTGCAGGTAGTGAAATCATGGTTTTCACTTAATAGGCTGCAGCATTGCTTATTACATTCAGGTGTAGTAATCAGCGTTAATTAGCAGACCCAGGCGTCCGCTCTCATACGCTATCTCTAGGGGTGGTCTGGAGCTATCTTTGGCGTCCGCATGTTTTTGTGCCAAAATGCACGGCGCATTCGCCGATCGAGGCGGTTGTAGCACTGTACATTTTTGGTGTACGCCCATGTTTAGGCCCAGTTTTCCGCATTATTCCGGCCGCTCCCCTAAAAACGCCCCCATGCCGCCCACAATGACCGTACTCTTACGGACAGGTTTTTTTGCACGGAAAGACCCGTCCGTGAGCAGTGTGAGGTCGCCGCACATGCGCATAGCGAAAGCTACGCATGCGCAGATGAAAAAAAAGCCTGATCCGCCCGTATACGGTCCCACCGTACCAAGCAGAATAAACCCCCAAATATCTGTGCATATCACATGTTTATCTGAGGGCATATATGTCCTACTTTAAATGAGCCCCATTAGATCTGTTAACATATCTGTAGTTTAACATTTTTTAACAGGAGTATCCTTTTTTTTTTTTGCTTCAGAGTTCAGGAGACACACAATGTTGACGTGCCCCTGAAATCTTTGGAAAGATTAGCAAAGAATATAGAGAGCGAAATTTACAACTTGTATAATGATACCGGAGTAAGGTACAAAAATAAGTACAGAAGTCTCCTCTACAATCTGAAAGACCCCAAAAATAAGGTACGGTATTGTACTTTACATATAATAAGTGCAGCCTGAATTGTTTTAGGTATAAGACCTACAGCATTTGCTGTGCAGATATAAAGAAACTGTCTAGAGTACAATGCCATGTATACAGGTGATAGTATATACTGTGCAGAAGTGATTTGTAATGAATGCTTATACTGTGTATGCATGTGTATCTTAATGACTTTAATAACCAAGATACTTTATAGTTTACTGAACACCCATTTTGTACCACTTGTTGGTGGTAACCAGTTTTGTGTTTTGGGGAAAAGCAGACGTGCCCATGTGTTCTCAGGGAGGGTGTGTATGGCGTCAGCTCCGGTTTTGATCAGCCTGTTAATGACACACTTGATGGTGATTGAGTTGTGATTGGATTTTCAGATATTTGCTGATCTATGTGATTTTTCTCAGGCCTTTCGCAACCTTGCACAGGGTGGGATTTCCACTCTGACAGAGTATCGGCTATCTAATCACAGGGCTCTGCAAATTAGCAGAGGAGCTATCAGGTCTGAATAACTCAGTGATGCTATGGAAGCTGGGTAATTCTGTACTGTACTGTTATTTTATCCAGCCATGATGGGCCACATCAAGGCAGGGATCAGATTATCCATTTTGTTCTTAATAGAGCAAAGTGAAGGTATATTTTTGAAGGTACACAAATTACTTTATACATTTTATTATATGATCATATAGTTTGTGGGCTGCTTGATCTTCCTATTAACGGGACCAGTGAATAGGAATAGTGAGCGTTCTACTGTACTTTGGGGAGATTATTATTTCAGGACTTCTGTGTGTCACCTGGTCATATTCATACTGCTATCCAGTAATAGAACAGTGAATTTGTCATGACCGTTATGAGGAAAATCTGTTTAACTGATATCTGTCCAATCGACAATTTTGTGGCTTTTTGCAGCACAACATAAAACAGCCTGTTTTCTCCTTTAAAAAAAAACTATAGCATTAAAGATTATGGCAAAAACAGACAAAAATCTTTGAATTAAACAAATGGAAGTTAGTTGGCACCTCTCCCATCATGTACGAGTGTCATCACTGATTGCCTGTACAAGCTCCTGCTAATATGTGTTTACTGTTCAGTTAAGACGCTGCCCCGCTACAGTAAAATCCCACCTTGCAAATAAATGTACTCGCTGTGTGAATGGGCGTCTACAGCTACAAGTCTATTCGCAGCCGAGCAAATATGTCCCATCGTATGGGGCTTACCATTAACTGATGTTTGCACTGGGCACAAGTCATCGCAGACTCAGGGCAGTATTCAATGTGAAAAATTTGCCGTGCATGGCGAGAGATTTTTTCTCTCGCCATGCACTCGCCGTGTTCCGGAGGGCTCGCTGCCACTCCTGCTCGCTCTATTCAAAGTGGTTAAGACTCGCTGCCACTCGCGGCGAGTCTTAACCCCTGCAGCGGACGAGTGTCCGCGGCAGGGAGCTGGCAGGGAGCCGTGGGACGGTGGTAGCCAGGGAGATTAAAGTCTCATTGGATGCCCCAGAACATATGTGGAGGGGAGGGGGCTCCCCGGGACCCAGTCAGCACAAGCTGCCCCCCCCCTATAGCCAGCGGGGGACCCAGTATTCACTGCACCCGATCGTGCATATGTAATGATCGGATGCAGTGAATATATGAATATCTAATGAGCGTCTCGAGCGCTCCGGCCCCCTGCTGGCTGCTCTGTGTAAAAAAAAAATTACAAAAATATATATTTTTTTAAATTAAATATATATTCATGTGCTATAAGCACATGAATAAAAATAACATGCCCCTTCACAGAAAAAAAATCCTGATTTTTTTACACCAAAATAAAAAAAAAAAACCTTTTAGTTTAAAAGTTCACATTCCAGCTCTCCATGAAAAGATGGAGAATTGCTACACGGCGAGAGACGGCGAAAATCACTTAGAAAGACGGCGAATATTTCACATTGAATAGGGTTGCTCGCTTTTGGAGAGCAAAATGCTCCGTCCAAGGCGAAAAAAGTACAAATTCGAAACAGGGCGAATTTTTCTCATTGAATACTGCCCTCAGAGTAGCCGGAGACTTACTCGGCGGTGCGATGGAAAAAGGCATATCCGGCCTGGAGCTGACGTCACACACCCTCCCCTAAAATGCTCAGGAACACCTAGCATTCCCCCGAACAATGTCAGCATTTTCATAGACATGCCTGGGGGTGAAAAACATCGGTTTTCCACCCCAAGACGCATAATTCCTGTCAATCGGCAATTAGCTTGCAAACAGAAAAAGTAGTAGGACGTCAATGCAGGATGGCCTCGCGCATGCATACTACAGGCCGCACTCATGCACAGTGTATCGATAATCAGCCACCGTGTGAATTCCAGACCATACCATCAGATATGAATTAGCCCCTGAATCCACAAAATAATTGTTGCTCCTATATAGTTTCAGAAACCTTTTTGTAGCCACCTTCCATTAACATGCCAAGTACTCTTTTCTCTTTCAGATCTTCTTTCACCGTGTGGTACTTGGGGAGATTACCCCACAATGCCTTGTTCAAATGAACCCAACAGAAATGGCTGGACTGGAGCTTAAAAATTGGAGAAACCAAGAGAGACAGCATGTGAGTGAAGTATCTTAATTTATCAATGTGACCAATGGATAAAAAACAGCCTGATTCAGCATTTATTTCCAGTTAAAGTTGCTGATGTTTGTAAGGTTAATTTTTTAATTGCAAAATCTGCGTATTAGGGTCGCTTCATTATCTGTACAGTTGCATGTTGCCTGCAGAGCTCATTGTAAGTTACCATGTAAGTTACTTCCTCACTAACGGGGTAGTAGATGGGTCCATGTTCTCTAAAAGATACAGTGGGAGTTCACTCTCTCACCATTCCACTCCTTAGCTTTTATTTTGTTTTGTTTGTTTGGCATGGTACTATGGGGCAGATTCAGGATCACTCAGTGTGATCCAAATTCGCCGACCATCAAATGATTTCTCTCCCTTTGGCCACATGTGAGGGGATGTGTTTGCATACATCCCCTCACATAGTACTGAGGGGATGCAGCGACACACGCTTGCGGAGGGGGGTGACGGATGTTGCGTGGTGCAGCGTTTGAGTGTGCGCTAAGCCCAGGGGCGAATTTAGGGGTCAGACCGCCCCTAGGCACAACATTTTTGTGCCGCCCCCCCCCCCATTTTTAATGTAATCATATGTATATACATTGTTATTTATATATTTCATTAAAATTTAACAATATCCCACCTTAATATTTTTTTAAGCACTCTGGGCTCCTCACTGTATGGGGGACCCGGAGGGAGGGAGGCACTTATTAGTACAGTGATTTGCACAGTGTCTCCGTCAGTCTCTCTCCGGTTCACACACTGTGACTAACAACTGAGCGCAGGGGGGATCTGCGCGCCGCTCAGCTCAGCTGCTGGATACACAGCAGCCAATAGACTGTGTGTGTGTGTAGAGTAGCCAATGGGCAGGAGCCGGCAGCAGTGAGCCTGAGCCATTTCTGGAAGTGCAGGGGGACCGTCGGACCCAGCCACTAAGCGGTGATGTAATGTGCATGGCAGAGTGGGTGGGCAGTGGCGAGTGACGAGCGGCGCTGCCGCCGACATATGATAATTCATGTCTGTGGCGGCGGCGCTCGTCACTTGCCGCTGCCCTCCTGCTGTGCCATGCTGCTATATAACTGAATGTCAGCCTGCCTGCCGCCCTTAATTGGTGCCGCCCTGAGACCGGTGCCTCACGGGCCTAGGCACAAATCCAGCCCTGGCTAAACCCTATATCCACATTATTAGCTCTCTGTTTTTATCTAGACTCTGGAGATCATTGAGAGAACAGAAAAAGAGCTCAACCACAAGCAGCAGATGACTAAACTCACACACAAAGGTTTGATTGAAATAGATACAACACCAGATCAGATGTTCACCCTGGAGGATCTGTCTGTAAGTATACACTTGAAATATACTGTGAGATACATCCAATATTTGAGAAGCGCAATGTGAAAGTGGAAAGCTCATTTCAGTGGCGTAACTATGACTATCCCTTCTCACCTCTCTCTCCCAGTCCATCGCTGCCCGCTGAGACCAGCAGATCCTCCTGTCTGCGGTCCCGGCGCTCCCCCTGTTAGAATGTCACTTTCAAATGGCCTCTGCCTTAAAGCAGACCATTATTTAGGATGCAAGAGGAGGTCGCCACATCCTTAATAACCATCTGCTGTGAGGTGGCGCCCATTTTACAAGTGACAATCTAACAGGAGGAGCACCAGGACTGCAGACAGGAGGATCTGCTGGTCCCGGCGTGTAGCAGTAGACTGGGTGGCAGCGGTGAGGAGGGGGAGCGTGACAGATTCGGCGGTGGTGGCGGACCGATTAACCCCCAGCAATAGCTTCCGCAGAACCCCGTGGCGCCCAAACTTACCTAGCGCCTCCAAGCCACCGTGGGGTCTGCGGAGCTATTGTTATGCCACTGGCTCATTTTATAGTGACTGTATATATCAGCAATGCCCAATTTACATTGGGCCTGATTCAGAGATGAAACCAACCTTGAGGTTACCCTCAATAATGAGGCGCTGAATATATAGATAAGCAGAACGATGCTTAAAATGAACAATTATTTTTATTAGGATTCTTATTAATAATCAATTAAATATTTAGCAACAGAATTACGGTGTGACTGTGCAATCACACAAAGTTAATTGATAGAATCAGCATATAGCAGGTCACCAATTCCAAAGAACCTAAACAACAATTAAAAACTGCACTTACATATGAAGGTCTGAATTACCATCCAACACAATTAAGCATAATAATATCAATTTATTAAAAGAGGAAAATGTTATGACATAAATTGCAGGTGGCCACCTACCTTAGAAAAAACAATGATACAATGGCCTTTATTGTGGTTCACTCGCAAATGCAAATTCTTTCTCAAATGGACAAAACCATGTGCACTGAAGGGGGGCAGATGTAATGTGCAGAGAGAGTTAGATTTGGGTGAGTTATATTGTTTCTGTGCAGGAAAAATACTGACTGCTTTATTTTTACACTGCAATATAGTTCTCACTTTGAAGTAAAACCCCACCCAAATCTAATTCTCTCTGCACATGTTACATCTGCCCCACCTGCACTGCACATGGTTTTGTCCATTTGAGAAAGAATTGGCCTTTGCGAGTGAACCAGAATAAGGGCCAATATGTATTAAACAACATGTACAAATAATCAAAAGCTGATGTCATGTATTTAATATTAATCCTGTATGACTTCACATCTGAACCAATTAATATAAAATACTAGCATAAGTATTTTATGTTAATTGATTCAGATGTGAAGTCATACAGGATTAATATTAAATACATGACATAAATAAATTGATATTATTATGCTTAATTGTGTTGGATGGTAATTCAGACCTTCATGCACCAAGAATATAAGCACAGTTCTGATTCAGAGATGGACACAATGTCAATGTTTTTGTCCCTTGCACATATACCAAATCCCCAATTTATTTGCAACATGAGTGACAGGTTTCCAGGGTTTGTTTGAGGTTATGGAGGTGGCTAGAAAAACACTGAATTTTGCAACTGAATTTTGAGCAAGCCATAGGGGGTATGCAATCTTAGATCACGGCTGTCGATCCCCGCCGGCAGCCGTGATCCAGGCCCATTTGCGGTCAGATCGACCGCATAACGACAGACGGGATTCAATGTCCCGCCTGCCGATGGGTGCAAAGGGGGCGTGGCCGTGAAAAAGGCCGTGGATTGTTGATCTGCGGCCCGGATAACGACAATCCACGGCCGTTATCGATAGAAAAGGCCAGACAGCTTCTGAAGTCGGGCCCGTTCTGCCATCATCCTGCATTGAATAGGGAGCTGCCGCTATTTTCCACGTCGGAAATAGCGGTGGCACATTGCATATCTCCCATAGTCAGCCACTGAAAATTTCAGCTGTGGAGGCCCTGGTGTCTCAAGAGAGCTGAACAGTCTAAAGGTGACCACACACAGGTCCAATTTGGCCTGTTTTAATCCGATTTGGACGGAACAACCGATATATAGAATGAAAACTGGCCAAATCTGACCTGTTTGACATCCAATCCAAACTTTTGTGCATTTCCATGCGCAGCGGAACCTGTGGATCAGGCACATCCAAACTGTGGCCCTGTGAAACTACACATCCCAGCATGCCTTGTTTGGACATGCCTGCTGTAGATCATACAGGCAGCATGTATGATCTATTGGATCAGGCCCATGCATCGCAACAGTCGGTAGAACGTGAAAATGCCGAGCTGGGGAGGTGCTTTCCCCCTTTCCTCCTCCCGCCACTAGCAGCCAGGGAGAGAGGTTGAAGGGAAATCATGTCCAACTTGTCCCTCGTACAAGTCGGACCTTAAGACCGCATAGGGTTACTCAGACTCCTGCTTTTTTTGTACGCCATCAGCTAAGTCATTAGTATATTTTTACAAGACCACTGCTTACAGGATCGCAAACTCCTCCCGGTTAAGGTTAAAGCTGAGCATTATTATCTAAGAAGCAAGGAGCGTAACCATTTACTATTTTTATGGAGTAGCTCATAAGTAAGATTATTAAAATTAAGGAAAGGAGAGGGCCACTAGATTATCGTGGGCCCCATAGCTAAATTGTGAAAAGTTTAATGAAATGGAAGAAACATGCACACTTTTGAACAGCGGCATCTTTTCCTTAAGCCAGGGGTTCCCAATCTTTTTTGAATCACGGCCACCCTGCAGTATCAGAATTTTTTCATGGTACACCTAGGCCCCAAAAAACAAAAACAGAATACATATAACATTAAGAAGATTGGGTTTATATGCGATTCTTAGGTTCAGTTACGTGGTAAAATGCAGTATTTGCTTCTGTTTGTACACATTTGTTTTTACGTATATTTTATTTGAATAGCCAAAGGCAATTACAACAAAAAGGCCAGTACATTATAGTAATGTTAAGAAAACACCAAGACATATAGACAAGTAACTGGCCAACATATAATATCCGTACAAATATGGCTATTAGTTTTCACATTTTTTCCAAAATATAATAGAGAGAAAAATTAAAAAAGCATATTACATTTTTATCAGAGACTTATGTAGTATTCATATAAACAAAAGAGTTTAGAAAATAATGGAAAATGGGAGGGTGAAAGAAATGAAAAAAAAGGGGCGGGGGGATGGTAAGGGATGTGGATCGTATTGTTGACCCAACTTAGGTCGACAGCCATTAGGTCAACACCGTTGGGTCGACAGGCAGCAAGGTCGATAGGGTTGTAGGTCGAAATGGGTGAAGGTCAACAGGTGTCTAGGTCTACATGGGACACGGTCGACATGGGTTTAGGTGGACAAATGCGTTAGCTCGACGTGGGTTAGGTTGACAGGTCGTGAGGTCGACATGGGTTTTTTCACTGCCTAAAGCGTGTGTATTTAAAAAGTAATAATCTCCTGAATTTCTTCTTAGGATTCATCTTGGTGTCGCCCTGGTTGTGCAGATTCTGACAAAAGAGAGACTGACACCACAGCTACACATAGAAGTCACCTTTTGGATGTGAATTGTCTCATTTGCATGGGTAAGATGAGCGTTGCAGCAATATTGGCACATACAGTACTGTATTTAGGGAATTGGGCAGATCTCTGTGCATGGACATATACAACACTTGCGCAAAGGCAGATTTTCACATTTTTGCACATCTCCATCGATACAGATTTTTTCGGATCTTTGAAATTGGGCGTATCATGTTGGCAACATTGTGAGCACCTAGACCCACCCTTTCTTGGGGAAGCTTCATGGAAGTATGCCTTAAATCAATAGGGGTCACAGCTTTTCCAAACTAATTGCATGACCCTAAGGCCATATTCAGAGATGGACACTCAGCCGATGTTTGCTTGGTTGTCAGAGCATGGGTCTGCACAATGACCCCTGGGGTACGCAGAGAACGGGTATGCCAGTGGGCATTTCTTGTTGTCATAACATTGTGGTAGCTAGCCAATCTCAGGCAATTCTCAGTCAGCAGTGGCCATATTGTGATGGGCATTCTGAGCAACATTATGGCTACTGTAATATTCAATGATGCGAGAAACGTGTGACTTATTATGCAATATTTTATGTATATTGTAGTACATTAGGATGATCTAATTATTGTCTCTGACTGATGACTAAATCCCAGAAATATGGAAACATTTAACAATAACTCGCCATCTCTCAAAATGCCATAATCATTGCCTCCTTAAAGTGGACCTGATTTTGAGTAAAAAAGAAATCAACGTGCACTGTCCTCATAAAGGGTCATTTATTATATAAAATGATTGTAAAAATGTATTTAGTCTAATTAAGGCAGAATACAACAAACAATTAAATTAAAAGGCATTCCTTGGCAGTGAGTTAGTTGTAATTGGTAAAACTTTAAATAAATTTAAATGGGATGCGGTCATTTGGTCTACTGCATTATGGTCGACAGTCATTAGGTCGAATCCATTAGGTCGACATGCTAAAAGGTCGACATGACTCTAGGTCGACATGGGAAAAGGTCGACATGATTCTAGTTCGAAAGGTCATTAGTTCGACAGGTCATTAGTTCGACATTGTCTATGTCGACATTCACAAGGTCGACATGGAGTTTTTCACTGTTTTTTGAGCCAACATGTGCCGACAGGCGGTATTTCATGCCCTACCATCCACTAGGGTGTGGTGGGAGAATAAAATAGTGTGCCGAGCGTAGCGAGGCACCGTGCCCGACGCATAGCGAGCGCAGCGAGCGATGCGAGGGGATGCAGTGCACTTTAAACTGTGTCCATGTCGACTGTGTTGACATTCAGGTAAAAAAACAGTGAAAAACCCCATGTCGACCTTGTGAACGTCGACATAGACAATGTCGAACTAATGACCTTGTCGAACTAATGACCTGTCAAACTAATGACCTTTCGACCTAGAATCATGTCGACCTTTTCCCATGTCGACCTAGAGTCATGTCGACCTTTTAGCATGTCGACCTAATGGATTCGACTTAATGACTTTCGACCATAATGCAATAGACCAAATGATCCCAACCCATTTAAATGCCATAATGTCTATAACTTGTTAGAATTGTCACTTTGTAGTCATTCCTGTTAGTAACCTCAGGGATGGAGTGGATATAATTATTGGATATATGAACAAAGCATTCAATCCTTCTTGTTATTTGATCCTTTTGGTACAGTTAATAATGCATCATTTCCTTTGTGCTACATATTATTCTGTTGGAACACCTCATTGATCCTTAGTCATAGCATATGATTAGAGTTCTGATGGGTCGGATGTTATTGCACAGTTAGTTGAACAGCATATATAAGCTGGCAATATATTTACCCAGATTACTGTGTGGCAGTGAAAGGGCTGTTTGTTCCCACTGGCCAGGAGTCCCACAGTGCTGCTGTTAGCACAGCCATCCTGTGCTGTTGCTGCTTGATGTCTCCGGAGCGGTCGTGCTGGCTATTGCCGGTGCAAGGTCCCACTGGCTTGTGAGTGCTGGTTCTGTGTTTTAGGGTCCGATTGCAATCCTAGTAGTGTACCATTGGGGGGTGTGGTCTGAAACCTGTTGACGAATCGACATGGGCATTTAAATAGAGTGAATCCAATTCGCCCTAAAATGGCTGAAAATTGCATGGCGAAATTGAATACCCCCCTCTTTGTATGCATCCACTCAGAGACACACCCGCAACACTCCCATAATCTGCCCATGAAAAAGAACATCTCTGTATGTCCATTAAGCCATTCATTTTCAGTACGTTTCGGAGACCATAGATCTACTATGTGCCTCAATCACAACTCCAGCTCTCTGCACATGCAGTCTGGTAGCAAGTGCAGAATAAGTTATTATTAATACATGCGCAGAATATCGTCCAACTGCGTCTGACTCAGGTCCATGAGTTTTGTAGGCAGCTGCATCAGGTTTAATGCAGGTGAGCTTTTACCAAGCTTATGTTGATCCATATTTCTCTGTCGTCCATCCTGGTGACACAGCTAACCATGGGCTGTAGGAGGGTCCGTAGGAGCAAGGCACCTATGCTAACTTCTATGAGAGGCAGGCTCCTCCCTTCTGCATCCCAGCATTCCCCAGTTCCTCTTAGGTGTCCACTGGAGTGGGTGCTATGCTGACTGGCTGCGGACTGCAGCCGTTCTTTAGAGTAGCTAGGGTTTTTTTTTTTTTTTTATAAATATTCTCTTAGTTAGTTACAGGCTACAGTGTAAAACTTCCAGAGGAAGTTTCTTTACACTGAAAGTGCAGCAGAGGCTGACAGAAACGCATCCTGTCAGCACTCTGTGTGCAGAGAGACGCTGTCTGCCCTCTCTGCACAGCGCTTTGGCCTCCATGAAAGGAGCTCCATCTGCCTGAGACGTATTTGCTTCTCAGACGCTTGTGCTTCTCAGTAATTCTTGCGGCAGGGTACGGCAACCCTGCCCATGTCCGCTTCAGGGAGACGGGGTTAGGGGTTCGGTAGCAGGTGCATCTCGTGCACAAAGGGGGGGGGGGTACAGTGCGCAAGTGCGTCTCATGCACAATAAAGGAGGCATTTGCCAGTGCTCCATGTTACATACTGGCAAATGCCTCCTTTCCAAACCCCCACTATCCACGCGAGCCTGTAGCGTGGCGAGCGCAGCATGCCCCGCGTGGGGATGCATTACACGTCCTCCCGACCTGTTCATACCCCCACTCTACACGTCGGTGTGGAGTTGAATTTATAAAGTGTGGCGAGCGCACACGGATTACTTTACATGTATTCTGCGTCCCCTCACCATGCTTCAGGCTCAGCTGCTCGCCACACTTTATAAAATTAACTCCACACCGACGTGTAGAGTGGGGGTATGAACAGGTCAGGAGGACGCGTAACGTGGCCCCTAATGAGGGTCGCTGCGCTTGCCAGGCTTCAGGCTGGCATGGATAGTGGGTGTGTTTAAAGAAAACATTCACACCTGCCATATCATACATATGAAACAGTAATGACGACATGTGTTAACTGATAACTGGATTTTAGTGAATAATAAAAAAGAAAAAAAAAAACACTGAACTTAATATATCAATACAATAATATGAAATAACAAGTCAAAGAAAATATTAAAACAGTCATTCTTCACTTTCTGCATTCACTTCAAATGCAGCTGTAGTTGATGCAGCTGTGTCTGCATTTGTGTCGGCTGGTTTGTCGGCCGTTGGGAGCAGTGTTAGGGCATGTAAAATCCGCAGGAAAGCATTCTCTGCGCCAAGAGTTTTGCGCCAAATAAACTACTGCAGGAACGAGTCAAGATATTGGCTTGCACTGCCCACTGTCTCTTGTTTCTCCACTTGCAAGATGACAGGGAATTTACTGAAGATATGTTTTGGGACCAGAGGGAAGAATTTCAGTCTTCTGTCCCTGGAATTGAGGATTTGATATTAGCAGTTAAACAAACATTGAATCTCTCAGATGAGGACAAAGTTACTTTTCCCTCGGATGAGGGGATGATAGTAGTACTTGGGAAAGCATGGAAGACGCCTGATAAAAGGCTTCTCATGCCTAAGAGATTTTCAAACATGTATCCCATGCCAGAGGAGCATGTGAAATTGTGGAAAAAGATCCCTCTGGTGGATGCACCTGTTGCTAGGTTGTCTAAGACCGCTGCTTTGCCTGTACAGGGGGGTGCTTCTTATCCCCTGGGATTAAATGATTGAAGGCTGTCTTAAGGTCCATACACACTGGGCGACTATGCCCAGCATGTATGGACAGCGAAAGCCGCTCAGTGCATACGCACAGAGCGGCTCTCCCCCTGCCCGGCGCCGACGGAGGGGGGAGGACAGCGTTGCATAGCAGAGCGCTATGCAATGCCGTCCTGAAAATCGCTCATCTGCTGGTATAACCAGCAGATGAACGGCTTTCCCGGCGATGTTGCGGAAGCGCGCAGCAGCGCTCACCGCTCATCACTGGGCCATACACACTGGGCGGCTTTGAGCTGAAAGCCGCTCAAACCTGCTGTTTTGAGCGACTTTCAGCTCAAAGTCGCCCAGTGTGTATGGGCAGATTGCATCTGCTTGGGTATCCAACGCCATGATGAAGTGGGCTGATGCCTTGTGTAATCAGCTTCAACCTGACACAGAAGCCTTTGCTTTGGCAGAAAAGCTGAAGTGTTCAGCGGAGTATGGTTGTGTGGTGAATAAGGCGGCAAGATGGCATCAATAGTGTCAGCCACTTCTGTGACAGCTAGGAGAACTCTCTGGCTTAAGGCTTGGGAAGCTGATAGTGAGTCCAAGAAGTCTGTAGAGGCATTGGCTTTTAATGGAGAACTTCTTTTTGGGGCAGAACTGCATTCCCTTATTAAGCAAGCCACGGGGGGGGGGGGGGGGGGAAGAACACTTTCCTTCCCACCACATCTAAGCACTCTGTGTCTAGGTTTGGGGCATATAGGCGGTCCTTTCGTTCCTCCTTTCGAGGGGGTGCGTCCAGTAGAGGACAAACAGGTAGAGGGTAGAGGAAAGTTTCCCTCTGGCAAAGGAAGGGCACTTAGATCCTGTATTGGGGCCTTAGCAAAGAAACACCCTTCCAAAAGTGAGGATAAGTCCTCAGCATGACGGGGCGGAGCCTCCCTGTTCTGGGATCAGAGTGGGGGGTCGCCACCTGCACTTTCAGAATGTGTGGACTCTCTCCACCCTGGACCCTTGGGTTCTCCATAATTTCTCAGGGTTACAGGATCAATCTCAGGGGTGTCCCTCCAAAGAGATTTCTCCCAACACCCCTGCCGCGAGAAGCTCGCTTGTGAAAAGCCCTCTTGGGGGCGGCAACGTCGCTTCTTGTGAAGGGACATGTGAGCCCAGTACCTCAGGAGGAAAGAAAGAAGGGATTTTATTCCATTCTTTTTTTGGTCCCCAAACCGGACGGTTCCTTCAGACCCATTCTAAACCTGAAGTCTTTAACCCTACATCTGTGGTATCACTTCAGGATGGAATCTCTTCGGTCAGTGCTTTTAAGCATAGAGCCTGGAACCTAGATGCTTACCTACACGTGCCTATATGCAGGGAACATCAATCTTTACTGCGTTTCGCAAAAGGAGAAACCCATCTGCAATTTCAGGCTCTACCTTTCGGGCTGGCCACAGCGCAGAGAGTTTTCACAAAACTGATGGCTGTCATGGCAGCGGCTCTCAGGTTAAAGGGGATTGTGATTATTCCATACTTGGACGACCTCTTGTTTTAGGCGGAATAGGCAGATTTGCAGGAACATCTGACAATTGCAAAACAGTTTCTTCGAGACCACGGGTGGATGTTAAATCTTCCAAAGTCTCATTTAACGCCCACTCAGAAACTTCAGTTTTTGGGTGTGATCTTGGATACACATCTACATCGTGTTTTCCTCCCAGAGTCCAAAGCTGTGGACATTCGCCGTTGAAGCTGTTGGGCAAAATGGTGGCAACATTCAAGACCCTGCAGTATGCAAGGTTTCACTCAAGGCCCTTTCAATGGAACATTCTGTCCAGTTGGTCCGGAAATCCGAAATCCATGAAACAGGAAACTTTGTTACTGTCTCAGGAGACAAGGGACTGGTTGGTCGTCATAACCAATGCTAGTCTCAGGGGCTGGGGGGGCAGTGGTCCTACACCCCAGATTGCAAGGTATGTGGTCCAGTTTGGAATCAAAACTGCCGATACACATTCTGGAACTCCGGGCAGTGTGGAAGACATTTCTACTGGCAGAAGACCTCCTGAAGGGGTCGCCCATCCGCATACAATCGGACAATGCCATGGCTGTGGCTTATCTCAACCATCAAGAGGGTACTCGCCGCAGGATGGCCATGCAGGAAGTCTCTCAGATTTTTCAGTGGGCAGAAGTGAACATTCCAGCTTTGTCAGCTGTGTTCATTCTGGGAATCTGGAATATGGAGGCGGACTTCCTCAGCAGAACGGAACTGCTGGAAGGAGAATGGGCATTGCATCAGGAAGTTTTTCAGGACATAGTAGCACTTTGGGGGCTCCCAGAGGTGGACTTGATGGCATCCAGACACAATTGTCAGGTTCCCAGGTTCTGCTCACGGACCAGGGATCCCTTGGCGTGGGCAGTGGATGCCATGACAGTTCCATGGTGTTTCAGCCTCACGTATGTATTCCCTATGTTTCCCATGATTGCTCGGGTCATCAAGAGAGTGAGGACACAGAGGGTGCAAATCGTCTTGATTGCTCCGGATTGACCCAGGAGGGCCTGGTATTCAGATATACTGAGGTTGTCGACGGAATCATGGCGACTTCCTCTTCGGCCAGACCTACTCAGGCAAGGACCCTTTCTACACCAAGACCTAGTTCGTCTCAATTTGACGGCCTGGCTTTTGAAGCCTCCTTATTGAGGAAGAAGGGTTTCTCAGATGCTGTTATCCAAACCATGCTCAGGGCTTGGAAGCCTGTGTCGGCTTCAAATTATCATAGGGTTTGGAAAATCTATATCAGGTGGTGTGAACGTCAGAAGGTGCACACCTCATGGTTCAAGGTCACTAGACTTTTGGAGTTTCTCCAGGACGGTTTTTCAGTGGGGCTGAGCCTGAAGTCTTTATAGGTAAAGTTGTCCGCTTTATCTATATTCTTTCAAAAAAGAGTGGCTCTGTTGCCAGAAGTACAGACCTTCTTACAGGGAGTTATGAGACTTAAACCTCCATATAGGCAGCGTCTTGGGATCTGTCTCTGGTATTGTCGGTTTTACAGAAACCTCCATTTGAGCCTTTAAGGTCAGCTGATCTTAAATATCTTTCTTGGAAACTTACATTTCTGTTAGCTATAGCCTCGGCTAGGCGGGTTTCGGAATTAGGGGCAGTAGCGCACGCAGGGTTTTTTTTTGAGTACCCAGAAACGCCCCCAGGAGTCTAAGGGCCCTAGGCTGAAAGCTGAGGGTCCCCTCTTTCCATGGGTACAAGAATTTTAAAAATCGGCCCTTAGGAACTGGAGATATCTGACCTCAAATGAGTGGTCTCCATCCAAGCCTGTTAATTGCTCTTCCCAGTCAGATATTTCAGGTTCTGTCTGACTTATATATATTCCTAAAGCTGGGACTCTCCCCCATTGGTGGACACTAGTAGCTTGTCTCTACTATTCCCAGAACCAGAGATATCAGCCTTCCAGCAGCTGGTTACTGCTCCAGCTCCACACACCTGGTATGTAGTTTTATATACTCATTGGCGGATTGCTCTGCCTCCTGAACTCTGATCCCCTAGACCCCAATACCATTTGGTAGGTGGGATTCTCTAGTTTTTAATTCCATTAAAATCTAAGACATCTATTTCTGGGAACTGGAGATATCTGCAGTCAAGCAAGCGGTCCACCCACCAGAGAATTATGGATAATAAGCCCACTCCACTATACACCCCTCCTCTGCATATTAAACATCCTCTACCACCCTGGAAGTTATGTATCAGGCCCCTTCATTCAGCCCAACGCACCCTTCTCTCACCTCATCTCCCACCATCTGTGCAGTAAAGGGGCAATTAGTGGAAATTACTGATCCAGGTGTATATGTGTGTATATATATATATATATATATATATATATATATTTTTTTTTTTATTATTATTATTATTATTGTTATTATTTATATACATTTGGTCTATCTATAATACTTTAACTGACCCGGCATATACTGGGTCACCTAAGTGTCCATCTCCATGCTTTGCTCCGCCCCTCTGGAAACCCCCTTCTGAAAATCCTGCGTTTGCCACTGAGGGGCCTTGTCTTGCAAGTCCCTGTTTCTGGTTTTTCATGATGACAGGGCTGTTCTTAGAACAGTGCTGAAGTTTTTACCTAAGGTAGTATCAAATTTCCATATAAACCAGGAGATTGTGCTCCCGGTGTTTTGTCCTCCAGAGGAGGCAAGAAATAGGGAAAAACTGAAGAAATTTGACTTGGTTCGCGCTCTGCGCATTTATGTGGACAAAGGATTTTCACAAAACTGATTTGCTATTGGTACTGTATGACATGCATAAGAGATGATGGCCTGCTTCTAAGATGGTTAAGATCGGTGATTGCCTTTGCATACACTAAGGTAGGCAGACCTATTCCCTCCAGGATTAATGCCCATACCACCAGGTCAGTTGATTCCTTTTGGGCCGTGCATCATGGGACTACAGCGGAGCAGTTATGCAGGGCTGCCACCTGGTCCTTTGTTCACACCTTTACCAAATTCTACAGGTTCCATGAGTTTGTGTCAGAGGACGCTTCATTTGGGTGAGCAGTGATGAGAACTGCAAGCCTGAGCATACCCTCCCAAAGGACTGGCTCTTGAACGTCCCATGGTTAGCTGTGTCACCAGGATGGACGACAGAGAAAAGGGGATTTTTGTAAGAACTTACCATTCAAATCCCTTTCTCTGAGTCCATCCTGGTGACACAGCGATCCCTCGCTTACGCTCAGTAAGTTTATACCTGTTCATGTATTGTCTTGTTATTTGGTTATATTTGATTGTGCGTATTAATATGTTCAGGCTTTGTGCTAAGTAATGTATCCTAGTGTGCTTTAGAAGTTGAACTGAGGAATGCTGGGATGCAGAAGGGAGGAGCCTGCCTCTCAAAGAAGTTAACATAGGTGCCTTGCTCCTGCAGACCCTCCTACATCCCATGGTTAGCTGTGTCACCAGGATCGACTCAGAGAAAGGGATTCGTATGGTAAGTTCTTACAAAAAACCCCTTATAATTTATGGGGCCCACTGAACAGAGTGACTACTGTCCCAACACCCTAAACAGATTGTATGAGCATTGCTATTATACAGGAAGTATGCAGCTATACAAGGATATGCAACTCTGCTTGGAAGAAAGCGTGTTTCTTTGCGGCGCCAGGAAGATTAACAAAATAGATTCCATGGGACAAACTCGTGGGATATTTTGCTATAATGAAGGTTATGAAAATATAAATGAAAGACAAGATTCCAAGATGTTCTTAACACACTGTTAATCTTTTTTATAGGGAAAATCCATCCTTTAGACGAGATGGATACTAGCCAGTTGATACAGTTTAAATCACCAGTAAACATCACGACAGAAAACAACAGTGTGGAGAATCTTTCTTCACAATCAGGAGAGACCACAGAGATCGGGAAAAAGTAGGGTATTCATGTAAATTGTTGAATGTTTAATTGCTAAGACCTGTAGACTAATGTAAGCAGTACACTAACATGTATGGGATTTATTTTGGGTTACATCCATATCTATATTTGTGTGTATCAGACAGTTGTGTTGCTTTAAGCCTGGAGTGGCAAAACAGAGGTGAGAAATCATAAGATCATGATGATAAGAATCATTATCCACCTCTGATTGTCTGAATTCGAATTGATATCTGCAGCTGCCAGTACATTTATTAGCAATCAAGCTATCTTATATAAAGTTTCACTATTTTGATTGCAGGAAGATTTCTTTTTACACCATGTAGACAAAGGTGATTGGGCAGTGACAGCAAATACATTAACAAGATTTTATTGACACCAGTACAGTTGTAGGTCCACCATATGCAGTGATTTCTGCAGACAGTTGTCTTGGCAAACCGGGCCTAATTCAGACCTGATCGCAGGGCACATTTTGTTAGCAAATGGGCAAACCTATGTGCACTGCAGGTGGGGCAAATGTAAGAGAGAGTTAAGTCCCGTACAAACGGGGCGACGGGTGCTTTGTGCTGAGCAATCTAGCTTCGTTCAGATCGTTGAGCACAGATCGCTCAGCACACAGCACTGCTATCTGGTCTGAATTAGGCCATTTGTCTGCAGCCTTATGGACAACAGCAGGCTGTATATATTTCCATTCTGTCTTAAGTACAGTGACAAACTGTGACACTTAAGAATGTCTAGTTGGTCTAGAATGTACCAGTTACTCCAATTCATCCCAGAGGTTCTCATTTGGGTCAAGATCTGGACTCTGAGCTGGCCAGCCAATCCAGGTAACCAGAATTTTCGGTACTTGTGTAGTTTCACGGCGCCAGCATGGGGCTACTTCCGGGTTGTACGCTCGCCACAAACTATGTAAAATAAAGTAACTTAACTCCATGCCAACATGGATAGTTCATATCTCCACTATCCATGTTGGTATGGAGTTGATTTCAGATAGCGTGGCGTGCGTAGCGAGCCACCGAGCCCGCAGCGTGGGCGAGCGAAGTGAGCCCCGCAAGGGGACTCAGACGCACGTGAAACTACACAAGTACCGAATTTTCTGTATACCCAGAAAACATAACAGCTGTAGATACTGTACACTCTGACATCAGACATTCTCCTGGCAATCACCAAATCCAAATACGTCCATCTGATACACTCCATAACACTTGCCACCATTGATTCACTGTCCAGTCTCGCTTACATGGAGGTGTCCAGACAGTACATGGTATACTGTGTAATGAACCCACCGTTACTGCCGTTACCATTAGTTAAAATGGTTGTGCATTGTGGTGGCGCTGTGCAATTTTTCCTAAACATTGTATGTGAAGATGTTTGTATTTCACACACTTTATATGGTAAATCCATATGTCGCAGTTAATAATTAGTGTCAAATTGCTCTTCTTTCTATCGCAGTGGTTCCCACACTTTTCTTGAGTTACGCCACCCTAAGTTATAAAAAAGAATTTCCACGGTTACCTCAGGCCAAAAGCTTCCTAATAAGACATTTTTATTAAAAAATATTAAATTAAGTAATTTGTGTTTATATGTCATTCTTAGATTTAATTATGTGGTAAGAGACAGGATTTGCTTCTGTGTGTCCGCATAAATTATGATTGGAAGCGACAACCACTGGTTTTGCCTATCACATTTCCGATAAATAATTTGCGTTGGTCCTGGACCACCAACCCAAGGCGCCCCTGCAAGTGTCCTGAGGCACCCAGTTTGGGAACCACTGCTCTAGTACATATAACTCTTGCTTGCATTATTATCTTGTATATATACTGTTCAGTACGAAAATTGTCTTGCCAAATCTCTGCTATTAAACGTTAAACATAAGTATACATGTTTATATCCTTTATGTATACTTGACACTATTATTACTGTTTTTAAGTTGGACATACAGTGCACACATATTTATTGTTATTGCCAATACCATTTTCTTAAACCTGCCTTTGTTGTGCAAATGCATCCAACTAAATGATGTTCTATATGTGTAACATTCCCATCAGTTTGTGTTTGCTTCCTCTTCCAGAGATGCTCTGAGTACTGAACTTCAAGGGACACCTTCTTCATTGTCCGCTGTGTGGAAAGGATTTATTCACATGTTTTCTATAAAGCAGTTCAAAGTTACAGCATATAAAGTGTCTGGCTATAACACCCACCTATGCCAGGTCAGTAGTGTTACTAGTACGCGGTATATTGTATTATGGGATAGCATAAAATAATTTAAGATAAAGACACTTTTCTCTATCATCGTAGGGATACCAGGAGTTATAGGACTTCATACAGAGAGGACGTGCTTATTTGTGGAGCATACCTTGCATGTTTGCTCACTGCACATGAACCAGAACTGAGTGTACACAAATGCAGCCAATACAGAGTTGCCTACATATCTTTCAGTCCCAGATTATCATGGGTAGTAGTAATTGTCCATGCACAGAAGACCACTTAGCAGAGAGAACAGATTGGTTAATAGCAAGCATAAATCTAGAAAACAGATACATGTTTAGAAGTTAAAAAATAACAAGCAGGGGACAGACAGAAGTGTATTTCATTTGCTGTATTTGATATAGAATGGTTTACAATGAGGTAGACAAAAATGGCTTCGCAGAGCAGGGTCAGATGACAAGTCAGATATTCAGTGGCGTCACTAGGGTTGGTGTCACCCGGTGTAGGAACTCATGGTGTCACCCCTTCCCCCCCCCCCCCCCCACCAACTTTCTGGAAGACGGAGAGGGGATGCTTGTGAAAATTGGGGGTGTGGCCTATCAGAAGGGGCGTGATCTGTACCATGATTGTATTGTGTACCTGCAGATTGCACATTTTAGCGAACTATACCCATTACACATGACGTAATGCCAATTACACATAATGCTGCACACGTGATGCCAGTTACACATTAAGCCCCACACCGCAATGCTAATTACACGATACACCGCACTCTGTGATGCTAATTACACATTATGCTGCACACCTTGATACCCATTACACCCCACACTGTGATGGCAATTACCCAATGCTCCCCACACCGTGATGCCCATTACACTGCACACCATGATGCCCATTACACCCCACACTGTGATGGTAATTATTTAATACACAATACTCCCCATACCATAATGCTGCCCATTACACCCCACACCATGATGCCCATTACACTCACATATGCCCCCATAGTGCCAGACACTGATATTGTATGCCCCGGCCCCACAGTGCCAGATATGCCCCCACAGTGCCAGACATATACCCGACACCATGATGCCCATTGGGCCATTTCACTCACATATGCCCCATAGTGCCAGACAGACTCTGATATCATACTGTATGCCCCCACAGTGCCAGAAGCCAGAGCCTTCCAATGGCAAACACACAATACATAGAGCATTCAAATGAGATATAATACAAATACAATGCAAAGAGCATAGCAATTATCTGTAATTTACAGATAAACAATAGACAGCATTACAGTGACAGATGTAGTAAGTACAATGAGTATTCCATCCAGTTACAGATATAGAGTACACAGCATTCCAGTAACATATATGTGTATATATATATATATATATATATATATATATATATATACAATATATATATATATATATATATATATATATATATACTGCCCCTATATACGCCCCCACAGTGCCAGAAGCCTCACCTGCTGCACTGCAACCATTGGAAATGGGTTGGGTTCGTTCGAAGTTGATTTTTCAGGTATTCAATTTCAGCCAGTAATCCAGCAGACTCAGTGTGTGCCAGTGCGCTGCGCAACGGCCGCAACCTAAAATGGTGCTGACCGCGGATTCGATGAGGCCGCGCCCACCCTCTCCCCCCTTGAGTGTCACAGTGGTCCTGCTGTGCTGTGCGCGCCCAAACAAGGTGCCTCCCTCCGTCCCCTGGGGTGGCCAATCCCCACACAGGAGGGGGGAGGCACCCGCTCTACGCCGCCGCCAGCCTCCCTTCGCAATTCGCCATTCGCAATTCGCCCGGGCCGGCGCACCGCACCGCACACACAACAGAGGGAGAGGGGGGCGGGCTGCCCCCCTCTCCCCCTGCTGTGTGTGCACTGCGCCGTGCGGCCCGGGTCAGGTGCTGCTGCTAGATAGACGTGCTGGTGCTGAGAATGCTGGGACTTGTAGTCCCGGCTCCCTCCCCCCTCCCGGTCTATGCACCGCTCGCTGCCCTGGCCTGGCTGTCTGTCACTGAGAGTGACTGACTAAGCCAGGGCCGGGGCCCGAGACAGAGACTCAGAGCACTGGGTGTCACCCTAGAGACTGGTGACACCCGGTGCGGCCCGCACCCCCGCACCTGGGTAGTGACGCCACTGCAGATATTTACATGATTATCACAGAAGGCGCAAACAGAAGAATATTTTCAGATGTATTTGAAAAGGTCAGAAGCTATAATCCCTTGCAGAGGGTTTGCCGGGTAAGCGCAGAGGTGTAACAATTATCTAGCACTGTTTGCTAGGTAAAACCTCTCTATGAGCACAGGTAGAATGGTTCCACTCACTGTTAGATGATTACACCTTTGCAGCTGGTTTAACTCGGGAGGTAAGTATTCATATCAACCTACAGATGGAGCTGCTCTCACCTGAGCAGCTCCCACTGTGACAATTGGCAGCACAGGCTAGTGAATGGGGCATGCTCGCATCAGAGACACTCGCACGCCCCATTCTTGGCAATGGACACGTGAACATTTGATACGCATGCGCATCCATGTCCACCTTATCGCCATACGTCCGGATACCAGAGAATGGTGCGCCTGCAGACACGCCGAGAGTGCCTCCATCTGTACATACAATGTTCTAAGAATCCTGAGAGTTGTATCACTAAAATGTCTTGTTAAAGTGACCCCTAAACCGTTTTTGGGTAGCACAACATGTATTGCTGACTGTGACAGGACACATCATAAGAACTGCGGGCTATACAGAGTTAAGGTGCCCACAAACAAATAGATATCAGATACAATCCGAAAACTCCAATTCCCTTTGAAATCCAGAACACCCCTGATCATATCCACACACAGAACGATTGAGTATACGATCAGAGTTTACTAAATCGTTTAGTGTGGCCATGACCAGGGGTGTTCGGGGTCTGCCGCTCTGCCCACTGCTGAAACTCTGCACCCCCAACGCTGGCAGACAGAGTGAGTCCAGTGGCGGGCAGGAGATTTCAATCAGAGGCCGCCCTATTCATTTGCAATCCCCTGCCCACCGACATACTCTCTCTCTGTCTGGGGGTGGCGGAGGTGTTGCGGCAGTGCGGGGTATGCCGATGCCGGGACATGGCACATCATTCATCATGCCTACACATGGAACGATGTGGCCATGATCCTGCATGATGGGTAGTTCATATTTCTGCCTTCTGAAGAGATCAGCAGGCTCGATGAAAGACCTGCGGACACCCGCATCAGATTGTCATCGAGCCCACACACAGTAAGTTTTTTAAACGATTGGTCGTTTCAAAAATCTTACCGGATGTGGGCACCTTCAATTTCTACTTGCATCATTTGCATAATGTACTGTATATGGTGAAATTCACCCTGATGCTGGCGACAAAGAGAAGGTAGCTGTAACCTAATATACTTTGGTACTTGTGTATTATAGCGGCGGCCCATCGTATCGCATACCATAAGGCATGCGATGGTATGCGATGCGACGCGATATCGCGCGATATTGTACAATGTCATACAATTTTAAAATTGTAGGACATTGTGTATGGCATACAATGCCATACAATGCGATGCGATTAAAAATTGTATAAGCACCCTAATGGGTACTTACAATGTTAAATGCACCCCCACGCCACCCCCCCACTATAAACGTGAACCCGAAGCATGGCGAGCGCAGCGAGACCGCGAGGGGTGGCGGTACGCGTTCTCTGACCTTTTCATACCCCCACTATCCACGTCGGTGTGGAGTTGAGAATAGAAAGTGTGGCGAGCGTAGCAAGCCACCGAGCCCGAAGCGTGGCGAGCGGACGCGGATACCTTCACAGGTATCGGCGTCCCCTCGCGGGCTTCACAGGTATCCGCGTCCCCACGCGGGGCTCGCTGCGCTCGCCACGCTTCGGGCTCGGTGGCTCGCTGCGCTCGCCACACTTTTTTATTCTCAACTCCACGCCGACGTGGATAGTGGGGATATGAAAAGGTCGGAGGACGCGTACCGCCGCCCCTCGCAGGCTCACTGCGCTCGCCACGCTTCGGGTTCACGTTTATTGTGGGGGGGTGGCGTGGGGGTGCATTTAACATTGTAAGCACCCATTACGGTGCTTAAAAGCACCCTTTAGGGTACTTATACAATCTTTCATCGCATAGGGGGCCAAAATCGCGTCGCATCGCAGGCCATCGGGTGCATGGCATGTTATGCAATAAAAACATTGCGCGATGTACATCGGGGGCGCCGCTATAATACACAAGTACCTATACTTTTTTGTCAATGACTGCAAAAGTTCATTATTTGTTTGTAATTAGTTATTAGCCAAAGAAGACAAGATAGACTTTGTTAGCGCCGAGCTGACTGACTCCCGGTTATTCATAGGCAGCTTTAGTCCCTGAAAAGCGCTCACCTTAGTCAGTAAGGTTTTTAGGTGCTGCTTAGCCTCAGGGGTATTCCGAACCCCCTGTTGGTCATAAATGAAAGGAAAATGAGATGGGCTGAAGTGCTGCCTAATGATAATGTCACGTGAAAGGTGCTGTTTGGATTATTTACAAAGGAGTTAGAGATTGATAAAGTAAATTCAATGGTATTTATTGAGCTAAAGAAATCGGTGTACATATGTAAAACAGTAGAATGATAATTTTGTGTACGTTAAATTGCTGTGAGCCCCTGTGGGGATGAGGGCATCAACGGACCCCTTTATACCATAAGCCCATATGGGGTTTATGTCTCTCAGCAAAAAACGTATGTCTCTGTCCCGGGGCTTTTGATAGAAATGTCTTTGCACTTCAGTGCAAGTATTGAGTGTACAGGTCTCCTTCTACGGGTAAATGTGGGGAAGTGTGATGGTGATAGGGTTAAGCAAGGATCGGCGTCCCACTAACTTGCTTTTTAACCTGTCAGCGGCGTTGAGAATGGCTGTGTTGATGTTGTTAGTGCTTCTGCACTTGCACTGATCCTGGGGCCCGAACTGGGTAGAGGGCGCTGGTCCTGGCCTGGGAGTCAGACACTCTCCTCGCTGCCGCTGTTGTCCCCCTTGAATCGGTTGCTGGCAAGCACTGCAGCTGCAGCGTCCTCTTTCCGTGAGTTCGTCTGTGTTCCTGGCTCCACTAGCACTGTCAGGAATGCGACTTCCGGGTATCAGGTCTTGTGAGACCAGCGATGATTCCCGGGGTCACGCGAGTTCAGTGCCGGTGCGCTCTACTCCTCACGGAAGAGACTTGGCCTTAGTAAATGATGGGTGGTGTGTACTGTACTTCAGATGTGTGCGTGAATCAACATGTTCGGCTCCTTAAGCCTTTTTCAAGGTTACTGCTTGTCTGCTTCGTTCTGTCCTTTGTAAGGTCCACCTATTCATGATTGGTTAAAATATCAATGGTCCCATTGGTTGATGATTGGAATGTGGGAGGTTATTTGTCTAAGCCTTGCCTCCTCCTCTCATTCTATCAGGCTGGTATGTCTTCTTGAATATATATGTTGGATTAGTGTTATTCTTTTTATCTGATAATGATAAACCTTAGATGTTGTGATCGGGAGTGTGTCCTAAGTGTTGCTTATCAATGTTTCTGCAGTTGATATGGCTTATTATAGCAATTTAAATAAGACAAGTGTGTAACTATAGGGGAATTGCATAGATGGGTATGCTGAGGGTTTGCATGTTCAGAGTGGAAATAGTTCTTTTTCTGGGCTGGAGAGTGATGTGGTTAGAGTGGTAAGTTGGCTTTAGTCCCTGAGATACCACATGCCACCAACTTCCTTAACATTAACATTGTTTTCAAGGGGCCCCCTTCACCATCAAATCGAGTGGGGACTTAGGTCCTTAAAATGGCACCACTTTCAGGTGGGTACAGCAGGTTCAGGTCACATGTAGAAAGGAACAGCAAGGTAAGTTGCTACACTGGATATGAACAGACATGGAAGTGTGACCCTCTACTGGCCCAGCAAGAGGATCCTTACAACTTGCCTGACATCTGCTTGAACCAGTTCGGAACCCCTCTCATTTGACCAACACTGGGACATTTGGCTCACAAATATCATTATTAATCAAGACTACAGCCATCTAAAGAGGGCTGCCTACTTCCAGCACAGAATCGTCTAAACCTTTCAGCGGTGACCAATCACCTCCCAGCATGGCCTTCCTCTATTTCAGCCTACAGTGGTTATGTATTGAACTTTTTCACATTTTGGGCGGAGTCATAGTCCACCATAAGTCCCTAGGGAGGTCCGGGTCAAATAGGAACAAGCAGGACTCTTGTTGCTTATGCCATTAGCTAGTAAGTTTATTGTCTATACCTCTAATGCCTCATGTTGAGGGCCTATATCAAATTTTAATACAGTTTGGGCCTTATTTTGGTTCATTCTTTCTGACAAAATCCTTCTTAGATGGGCAAAACCATGTGCACTGCAGGTGGGGCAGATGTAACATGTGCAGAGAGAATTAGATTTCGGTGGGGTTTTACTTCAAAGTGAGATCTATATTGCAGTGTAAAAATAAAGCAGTCAGTATTTTCCCTGCACAGAAACAAAATTACTCACCCAAATCTAATTCTCTCTGCACATGTTACATCTGCCCCCCCTGCAGTGCACATGGATTTGTCCATCTAAGAAGGATTTTGTCAGAAAGAATGAACCAAAATAAGGCCCTTTATCTTGTAATAAACACTTTCTTTTCATTCCAATTCATCCTTTGCTCATAAATGTACATTTGTAGTGCTACTCTTTGTTGTTTTTAAGGGTAAGTATACTTACCTGACCCCTGTCGGGATTCCCTCCATCGTGATGCAAGCATCGATATTTTGAACACCACTTATCTGTATGTATCCGATATAATAAAAATATAAATCTTGTCATATATATATATATACAGTATATATATATATATATATATATATATATATATATATATATATATATATATATATAGAGCAACCATATTGCCAGTGATTTGTATGTGCTGTGGGCAATAAATCGCCAAGTGCGCGCTCCCGTGTTCAGCGCCTAATGGTTGCTGATGAAAAGGAGAAACTGAGAAATATATTGCACCGTGTGTACACAGCTTAAAATGAAGATTTTTTTTTTATTTTTCAGTTGGGCTTCAACAAAGAAAACAATGTTTTTTTTATTGTTAGTGGTAAAAAGTGTTTTTAAAGCTCCATACACACGGAGCAATATGAATGCTGAGCAATATATTACTCAGTGTCCCGTTTTCATCAGCAACCAGAGATGGTCGCTGATAAAAATGAGACTCTCTGCCGGAGGAAGCCGCTGGTCGCAGGAGCACGCTCCCAGCAACAGTCACCCCCATACACAGCGATTATGGCTGAAATCACCCTGTATGTATGGGGCTTAAGAGTCTTTTGCATGATTATGTTTATTTACAAGTTGTGTTTGCTTTCTTTATTTATTGGATTTTTATTATACTGTTTAAAAAAAAAAAAAAAACTATTCCCTCCTCAGAAGCACCAGAACTCTGCTAATAAGCCTGCTGCCAGTTTTTACACCTGTTGTTGTGATAATTGTGCAGGGCTGCAGTTTATCGTGGGAGAGGATAACTGACTCTTTTTATAATGTAGTATTTATTATTTTATATTGTACAATACACTGGTAAATGGAAGTCTTTTGTCTCATAAAAGAATGGTACACAACAGTTTTGGAGGGAGAATAGATGTGCATGGTAAGAACCAGCCCCAGAAAGTAAACCCGCTATTTGATACTACTATGTGTAAGTGGTTGTGCTTTACTAAACTCAGTAATATTAAATAATTCAGGCCTTCATTCCTCTACACCTGCTTACCATGTTAGGAGTGAGGTGAAACTCTAAAATACAGACATTACCAATAAAAAGTGTAATTCACCTTCATGATTTATATGTAAATGACTATTTCAATTTGGCGCTTAGTCATCCTTTTAGCTTTTTTGTGTCTTGTTCAGGAATTACCAAAGATCATCACAAGCAGAAGATTCATCTGTCCAGAAACTGTCTGGGAATTCATGGATCATATCTGGCCTGAATGCACAAAGGTACAGAACTATGCACTAATATATTTTAAAGGATACGTTTAATTTAAAATATATTGCTTTGAGTTTCACCTTATTAAGCATAATCATTTTTTGTTCAAGGGAGTTTATCTGTTTCCAATAGACATTATAACTTACGCAGTCATAACAATGTTAGAATTAGAAATAGGTCGCACAAAAGCTTGTACATTTTGTGGAACAAATTATATTGTACATTTATTGCAAAGTGTTTCATGGTTGATAGCAATTCATTCAATAAACATTCAGCTTTTGTTGCTATTCCCCTCCTTCTGGTGCAATATTTGTGTCCTATCACCGTACACTACCATTGAATGTTTGCTTTAATAATTATTTTTTTGTGGGGTAAATTTTCTTAGCACCTTATATGTATTCAATCCCGGCCAAAATATTCACCAGCCGAAAAATTGACAGTTTTTGCCAGTTTTTTGGGGATAATTCGATTCTCCTACTCAATCCCAGCACTGATTTTTTTACCTAGGTGAAAAATGCAGCATTGGCGAAAACTGTATGCATTGGCAAAATTGCATCAATTTCACGTGGTTTGGCAAATTTGCGTCCGTTTTTGCGGCTATTTTCACCCATGCCATTCCACCCACCCAAAAAAATGAAAAGGCATGGGCGAAACTGTATTGGAAAAATAAGTGAGAATGCCTGTGATTGAATACTGAAAAGGCGAATATTTGGCGTTTTCTGGCCTGGAGAAAATTTTGTGCGGGATTTAATATGGGCCTATATGTGTGTATCTGTAATGCTTATTTAGAATCACTCTTCTGAACACATCTAAATCACCATGAACTTCTTGGTTACAGTATGTTTTTTTTGTTTTTCGTTTGGAGAGGTGTTGTCCACCTCCTGGAATCCAAGACCTAAAGGCTGGTAGTAAGACAGCTATGCATACGGTAACTTTCTGAGACTAGTTAAGCCATTGGATATTTCCAATTAGCTTAATTAGTCTGTAATTGCTCACCTTCCGAAGCATTGTTGTCTTCTCTCGTGTCACCATTTCTGCGGCAGCAGTTGGGATAACTACAACTCCCAGCAATTCATGAGCTTCTCAGTAGCCTCTAAATCTTCTAGCAGTCCCAGTGGGAAGATTAAAGGGAGACTACTGGGAGCCGCAGAGACCCCCGGAGGGATAAGTATCTTTTTTGTAATCGCTTTAATAAGACGCAACGCTTGCAAGGTTTTCTTTGCAGAGAAACCTTGGGCCCAGTTGAATTCCCACCTTAGAATTTCTCTAAGTCATCTCCTTAGACCAAGAAATTAAAAAAGAGGGCAACTCTCTAACAATGGGAGTATTTGATACTAGTTAGGAATTATGGCTTCTGGTACACTGGTCTGCTATAGTGTAGGTGTGAAATACACATGCAAGATGCCATAGACTTGCCACATTGTAAGCCTGCCAGATGTATGCTGCTGCAAGGACTAGGAAAGTGACTACAGGGCCTCCAGGGATGTTATCATGTTGACATTTCATTTGTTGAGACATGGTCATTGTCAATATTCTAACCACGTTGACACGAAGATTGTAGACCTCTACATACCACAACCACCCCAAAGAAGTGTATCCGTTTATACAGAGAAGAAGGCTATAAAAACAAAATAGGTCCAAGCATAGTCAATTACTACTATGCCATTGAAGACCATTAGGTGTAAAAATGCATTCCTGAAGCACATGTCATTATATGCACTTATTTTATATAGCACAAGTGTTCTCAAGCGCCACACCTTCTGTGCACTTACCATGGTCTGCAGAGCCATTTGCCACTTGGATGGCAGTGCTGGGAAGTTCTTTTGGGTGCTGCTTTACTTGTTAGCTACCATATTATCCAAATGAGCCCAAGTGCCAGCATGCCTTTGCAGACACTGGTCATCTCACAGCATGAACCACCAAGCCTCTCCAATCAAAGGTGGGCTATACAGTATAAACCTTTCTAGTGCACTACTCATTGCCAGACTTGCCTGCTTGCAGAAAGACTTCAATAGTATGGCTCTCTGAAATCCTTCTGCTCCCGGTGTCTCAGTTAGCTAGATCGTCCTCCGGCATGGTTGTGGAGAGAGGGGGGTGAGGCGCCTAAACTACCACTTTTTTATTAGTAATAGTATAACTTCAAACAAACCATGAATTTTACAAATACACTTGTCAAACATTCCAAACAGTCTTCACATTGTATACAATAAGCATAATTAATACCAAAGATAACAGTACATATGTGTTTCTATTCAGAAATGCCATACACACATATTTAGAAATTCTTTATACAAATGTCCTTATTAAATACTAATGCAAATAAAGTCTGATTAGAAACATATTACTGTAATGTCATTACTTTGTGAGGCTTACAGTGCATTGTGTTTTGTTGATCTAATAACAAGCTGATTCATAACCTTGTTATTTCTCATTTTTTGTTATCTTTCTTGGCTCATACATTTTGTATTTATCTTCTTTCCACCTCATGTGTAGCGTATGCTTGCTGCCTTCATGTTGAATTCACACAGCTATCTGATCTTTCAGCATTGCCTGTGTAGATTATAAACAGCTAAATGCTCTAGACACTTGCATCCGTGTGATCTTGAGAGGATAATTTTATCTTCCTGTGAAATTCTTAAGATATTTTTGGAGACAAGATTTGGCTGTGTTTTAAGAAGTCATCCCTTACAAATGATAATTTAACTTTAAATTGAATATATAACATACCGAATAATGTATTCCCTGCTGTGAAATATAGAGGCTATTAGAAGGCCGATGGCAGCTTTCTTTTACACATTTGGATATATCCATTCTTGTAATACAGGAGTGGTCGTTCTTGAAAACATTAAAAAAAATTTTTTTTATTAAAAAAATCAAATAAACAACAATACCATGAGGCATGAGCAAGATTCATACATACAAGTTCAGTCAGCTGTTTATGAGGTTTTGTTTTTGGGTACAAGAATAGAATCAGAAACAAGGAGTGGGAACAAAGATAGAAGGTAGTTAGCTAAGGTATGGGCTAGGCCTTTGATAAAGCTACATTTGGAATGTAGTAAAATGCATCAAACCACCCCTTTTTGCCCCATTCAGCTCCATAGAAAAGACTTTTAGGTGTCGGAACCAGCCCTGGATCCAAATACATTTGGGTGGATATTTTATAACACGAGCCAAACAAAATGTCACCAGTGAAACCCACCATATTAATTGAGGACAAAGAGACTGTGGCCCATCCCATTCTCTAATGGCAATTTTAGAGAAAAGTCTGATTACATCAGTAAGACTCGCTGAGACTGTCTGAGGTTAAAACATTACTTGAATCTAGACTTTTAAATTAAAAGTTCTTTCAGGGACAGCCTCTAGGGCATGATAGGGAAAAAAATGCTTACAATACATACTCCATTAGATGTAGGAGCTTATTGAGGTGCCATATCATATTTATTTTATTATTATAATTCATTATTGTGTTTATTAATATAACTATATATATTCACTATATCCTGAAGACGGGGCCACCGCACCCCAAAACGTCGATAATACTGGATTAAAGTTTGTCCACTCATTTCACTGCTAAGTCTCCGAGTGCAACTTTTTCGTCGGTACTTATTTCCTAGAAGGGCGCCCACGATTTTGATCTTAGGCATCGCAAGGAAAAAAATCGCGTCGGTAGCATCGCATGCTGACAAAAATCGCATACGATGCGACCGACGCGATTACCGCGATTTTACATAGGGAACAATGTTAAATGGCCCACAGACCCCAAATACTCACCCTGAAGTGTGAAGTGTGAAATGCCCCCCCCCCCCGACCTTTTCATACCCCTACTATCCACTAGGGCGTGGAGTGAGAATAGAATAGTGTGGCGAGCGCAGCGAGCCACCGAGCCCGAAGCGTGGCGAGCGCAGCGAGCCCCGCGAGGGGACACGGATTACTTAACATGTATTCCGCGTCTGCTCGCCACGCTTCGGGTTGACGTCGATCGTGGGGTGGCGTTAACAATTGGGGGGGGGGGGCATTTAACATTGTTCCCTATGTGAAATCGGGTCAATTGGGACATTTAACATTGTTCCCTATGTGAAATCGGGTCAATTGGGACATTTAACATTGTTCCCTATGTAAAATCACGGTAATCGCGTCGGTCGCATCGCATGTCATTATAATGGCATGCGATGTACATGCGATGCCCGCGATGGGCGCCCTTCTAGGAAACAAGTACCTTTTCGTCTCCTGCATAGTGGGAGGGTTGCTAGCCCTCTTAAGGAGGCACCGGAGCAAGTATTGGACAGTAAGCTAAGTCCTGAGTGACAGGTCCTCCGCATTATAAATATTTATATGTATACTTTTTTTAAAGGATCTATGTTAAAATGTTGCATATGCTGTAAAGTGAGTGTAATCGAATTTCTCTTTCAATGGTCCTGGTGACACAGCTCAACACTGGGATGTAGGAGGGTCCGAAGGAGCCAGGCACCTATCCTAAAGTTTTAGAGGGTAGGCTCCTCCCCTACTGCATCCCTGGACTCTTCAGTTCGTGTTAGGTGCCCACTGGAGTGGGTGCTATTCTAAAGGGCTGCAGGAGCAGCCGAAGAATTAGAGTAGTTAGGGGATTTTTATTGTTTTATTAACTTTTACCCTAGCTAGGTAGGCACAGTGTGAGGATTCTCATAGTGATTCCTCACACTGCTAGCGCAGCAGGAGCTGACAGAAGCGCGTCCTGTCAGCTCACTGTGCACAGGGGAGACACTGTCTGGTCTCCCTGTGCAGCGCTTATAGCCTTTTCTAAAAGGCTGCCTGGGCTCCGGAGTACCCTGAAACCGGCTCCACATTTAGGTGGGGATCATGGGGAACAGGAGATAGTTCTACCTGTGTTTCAACCCCCAGAGGGTTCTAAGAAAAGGGACAAGTTGAGAACTTTGGATGTTGTGCGTGCCTTACGCATATATGTGGACAGAGTGAAGAGTGTCAGGAAGACTGACACATTGTTGGTATTGTATGACGTACACAAAATTGGTTGGCCTGCATCTAAGCAGACTATTGCTAGGTGGTTGCGGTCTGTGATAGCCTTTGCATACACCAAAGTGGGTAGACCAGTACCGGCCAAGATAAATGCGCATACCACCAGGTCAGTTGCCACCTCTTGGGCGGTTCGACATGGGGCCACAGCTGAGCAGGTTTGCAGAGCTGCCACTTGGTCATCTGTTCACACATTTGCCAAATTCTATAGATTCCATGAGTTCGCGTCGGAGGACGCATCATTCGGGCGAGCAGTGCTGAGAGCTGCAGACCTGAGCGTACCCTCCCAAAGGACCGGCTCTGGAACGTCCCAGTGTTGAGCTGTGTCACCAGGACCATTGAAAGAGAAAAAGGGATTTTTGTAAGAACTTACCGTTCGAATCCCTTTCTCTGATATGGTCCTGGTGACACAGCGATCCCTCCCTTACGCTCAGTAAGTATGCCAGAAGTTTCATGATGTTCATGTTAAAATGGTTAAAAGTTAACAGTTTTCTGTTATAAAATGTGCATATAATATGTGCAGGCGTTTGTACTGAGTTAATGTATTCCAGTGGCTTTGAAAGATTGAACTGAAGAGTCCAGGGATGCAGTAGGGGAGGAGCCTACCCTCTAAAACTTTAGGATAGGTGCCTGGCTCCTTCGGACCCTCCTACATCCCAGTGTTGAGCTGTGTCACCAGGACCATATCAGAGAAAGGGATTCGAACGGTAAGTTCTTACAAAAATCCCTTTTTCGTGTCTATTCTAAGCGCTGTTTATACACTCCCTCACTTACCTATGCCAATACGGGAGTGACTCTTCCTGTCTTATTGTAGTAGCTGCTTGGTGTAACATCTACTTATTAAGCATGGCCACTGATGATATATCTTTAGATGTTTTTGGAAGATTGGACAGAGTGTATACACTATCTTGTTTGTCAGGGAGGTCAAGGTAAATTATTGATGACATTGCATTGTTTGCCTGTTATCTAGTGGGCACCCAGCTTTAGACCGATGGTTAATGATACTAATACTGTGGCACTTTAGTCTATGGGACTGGCTGTACTTGATGCCAGACTGAGACTGGCTATGCTTAGTACTGACCTGAGATTTTCATGATAAGAAGCTACTCAGCTGTGCCTAGTACCGTACTGACACTGGGTATGCTTGGTGCAAGGCTGAGATGAACTGTGATTGGTGTTGGCCAGGACGCAGCTGACCTTGATGCTGGACTGGAACTGACTGTGCTTTAATCTGGGCTGGTACTGTGTACATGGTGCTGGGCAGGTAATGAGTGTACTTGGTGCCAGGGTGGCATGGGCTCATTAGCTGGGCTTGTTGCTGGCTGGAACTGGCTTGGATACCAGACTGACTGATGAGAGCTGGTTCAGATTCAGGGTTAAAACACAGTGGACTGCAGTTTTTAGCAGGCCCTCCTACCATTTTGACTGTCTGTAACTTTCCAGTTTGTTGTATCCCTAGCTATTTCCAATTGTAAAGTGCAACGGAACTTGAGTGTTTTTTAATATATATATATATATTTGTAGAGGGCGGGCTGGCACTCCAGCAATGGGGGGCAAATACCTGGGTGCCTTCTGGAAACAAATTGTAGACGAACAAGAAACAGGCAGCGGCACTCCAAGGATTTTTCAAGCAGTGTATTTCAAAAGGTCAGGAACCAACGTTTCGGGGTATCGAATCACCCCTTTGTCAAGGTACAAGTGACAAAGGGGTGATTCGATACCCCGAAACGTTGGTTCCTGACCTTTTGAAATACACTGCTTGAAAAATCCTTGGAGTGCCGCTGCCTGTTTCTTGTTCGTCTATATATATATATATATATATATATGTATATAAATATATATATATGCACAGATGCTGTCCCCGGCACTCCGTTGCCCCCAAATCAGGGGTGTCTTGCCCCGGTGCCCTCCGGTGAGGTGTAGAAGACGCTCTATATACACTAGTAGATGCTGACGGCACTCAGGGACGTAGAAACCAGTTTGAAAAATGGTGAAACTTTTGGTACTTATGTAGTACCAGGGTGCCCACTAAGCAATTTGCTTAGTGGGCTATTCTGCGTAAGGAAAACGCATTGCATCGCATCACATGTCCCGTTTTAGTGCCATATGATGTGTGCGATGCAATCTTCCTAAGTAATTTATTCACTGCTTTCTTGCCCGGGCTTATTGCATCACTTCCCTTGACATTTCACCTCATGCAAAATCGCATGCGATTTAAATGTATTCCGCTTCCCCTCGCCAACGTGGATAGTGGGGGTATGAAAAGGTCGGGAGGACGCATTCCGCTGCGCTCGCCACACTTCGAGGTGGCGTGGATAGTGGGGGTTTTAGGAACACATTCACACCAGCCATACCATACATCGGACACAGTAATGAGGACATGTGTTAACGATAAACTGTAAATTTACTTAATAATTATTAATCAAGAAAACACATTAAATTAATTACATTTATAAACAGTAATCAAGAGAAGTAACAAGAATAATGATAATTAATGAAGAAAAAAAAAAGAATACAGTCACTATGCAGGCAGTGAATTTGCCTTGGGCAGGAGCGTAAGAGCATGCAGAATGCGGCTAAAGGGATTAGCAGCACCCAGAGTCTTCCTCCACATGAACTCTTGGAGGTACGACTCCAAATTTTGGCGGGACGTGCCTCTATGGCGCTTGTTTCTCCATTTGCATGCCCCCCACAGCTGCTCAATATTTTGTGTGTTAACCTCTGAGTCTGGGTCAACAAAGTCAAATCGGTGGTTCACACGTGCGTGCTCATAACCTGCCTGCTGTGGCTGCTCCGTGTTATACGCCCTCCAGCAATCCGAATAGATTATCGATCCAGGAGCAACGTAATCGTTGATAACGGCCATCAATGTACTGGCATCTCTCTTTGGAACTGCAGTGACAAAGCAGGCACCTGTCTCCCTGCAGATCCCTCCGAAAACCCATTGCTGAGGCAGCATCCTTCCCACATGATTCTTTCTCTTCACAAAGAGGATTTCATCCACTTCTACTACCATGCCAGGACCACTAATTTGCCTATGGGGATGGGCAAGTAAGTCCATAGCACATGCCTCCCTCATCAAGCCGTTGTACATTTGATGGACATGTGCAGTTCCTGGTCGCAATACGCCACACTTGTCAGTTCCTCCGCCCAGGATTAGATAAACCGGACAAGGGTGAGGAAGGGTAACCGGCACCCTGCGAACTAGTGCGCCGCTCTAAGACTGACCTTTTTGTGGCAGGCCTTGCTTTCCACTTGCTTTCCTTCAGGGATAGCTGCATCGGGTGGCCGTTCACACAATTTTGCATGACCGGCAGCAACTGGTGGCACTGGAAAAAGATTACAACCTCCTCCTCTGTATTTGGCAAGGTGAACATGGTGAGTGGTTCACCTGCCATCGCTGTAACCTCTGGTGCATTCTGAGCACTCACTGATGCAGCCATCACTGTCAGTTATTCAATATTGAATCTGACAGGGACCGGGAACACTTACGCAACTTCAGACTGACTACGCTATTTGTGTAGCTTAAGCTTATTCTGAAAGCACAGCTATGGTAACTGACAAACGTCCATACCATATTAACTACTGAGATCACATTGCGCGCATCGCACTAAAACGGGACGTGCAATGCGATTTCCTTACACAAGCGTATATGTTAATTGGGCGCCCTGGTACTACATAAGTACCAAACTTTTAATTCTACATTTCGGGGTTCATGACCCCTTCACCCCTTGATCCTGATGTAGAATTAAAAGTTTCACCATTTTTCAAACTGGTTTCTATGTCCATGAGTGCCACCAGCATCTAGTAGTGTGTGTGTGTGTGTGTATATATATATATATATATATATATATATATATATATATACACACACACACATACATACATATACACACATGTGAAATGACAGTGGAAGTTAAGATATTTCTTCCTCCAGTTTTGCTCATGTATTGCTATCAAATGGTTGTGACCATTTATAAACTTGTGGTTCCTAATGGGCTGTTATCTACAGTACATGATGACATATTGCCGTTTTCACTGATGTAGATAAGTAAAATGCCATTTACAAAGTACAGTAGTGATAAACAGTAGCTTACTAAGCACAGAAATCGTACATCACTTAGCATGCTATAGACAAAGAAAATGAAATATCCTTTTTATTTAGAAAGACAAGCCATGCAAAGCATTCTTTGTTCTCTAAATAAGTAATAATGCCCTTTTGTGCTGACAGGCCATTCATTTCAAGGTGAAGAGTAGCACTATTTTAAGGTTGAGTGTCCGCTTAACCTACGGGGCATGCTCACTATTTCATGTTTGCTATTGCATTAGCTATTACAATTACCTAATAAAAGCCCATTACCAAGTTTTTCTTATTTCCCTTTAAAGACCTGATGAATTAGATGGATTGTGTCATGCGCTTTCTAACTCTGATAAAATAAACCAGTGCCCTTCAGAGATCCATTAGCTAATGATTGCCTATTACTTCCTTCTTGACATTGCAACAAGCTTTCAGAAGCTCTGTTGGGTTTTTATTTCCCTTGTGGTTCTGTTCATGATGCATGAAAGATCTCTGCTTTGTAAGACATATTGATCCAAAGCTTCTTCTCGAAGAGCCAAGTCTCTGTTAGCATATGAACATCATCTATAAGCAAATAATTTCTGAAAACCAAAAGGCTTCATTTCTTCCTAAAATGGAACTTTCATTATTATCTTTTGTTTCTAGAACACTGACTTAATAGGCAGAGCTACACATTGAGGGAACTGCAATACAAGAAGTCAGATACAGTGGCTTCAAACAGAAGGTAAAGATAAGCCCATTTAATATTTTATAATCTACGCGGTGAAATATACTCTCATACTTCGTATTACAGAAAAGATATATACATTTTACTGGTGCATATAGGTAATAGAAACACACAGGGCCGGCAACAGGAATCTTGGTGCCTGGTACACAGATATTTGTCACACACTACTTGTGCCATCCAATGGTGCTGGCTATAGATTGGGCACACACACCTACTGAACTGTCTCAGCCTTCACGTTGCCTGTGCCATTAAGTTGACATCACCGGACGAACCAAGTGCTGGGGGACGTTGGTGTTGATGGAGTTCTATTAGTTAATTGGCAGAGAGGCAGGCCATCAGTTGATATGGTTTTAATAGGCTCCCTTTATTTTCTGACCACGAGTCCCCCTGATCTTTGGGGCTCATTACTAGTGCTCCTTTTTCCCCCTTGTTGCTAGGCCTGGTAACATAAAACAGCATGCAATAAAAAAAATGATAAGCAATATAAGAATCAATACTCAATTATATGTGAAAGTCCTTAAATATGTATTTGATATCTTCATTCTTCTGAAGCAAATCCATCATTGCACATGACGTTCAGAATTTATGATCATTCAGAGTGCAGAAACGCTGTACAGATGTTCAGACATTGCATATCTCACTATGCCTTAGCTGAACCTCAATTAAACACATCCTACTATATTTTTTTCTTACAGAGCTACTCCCTATATTCTGATTCTAACTGGTATTGGACCATAATGCTATTGGTAACTGGTATTTGGACCATAATGCGCACTCTGTATTACAGACAAAACCACCACTCATTGGGACTTATTGTAGTTCACTCTTTCTAACAAAGTCCTTCTTAGATGGACAAAACCATGTGCACTGCAGGGGGGCAGATTTAAAATGTGCAGAGAGAATTAGATTTGTGTAAGTTATTTTGTTTCTGTGCAGGGTAAATACTGGCTGCTTTATTTTTACACTGCAATATACAGTAGATCTCACTTTTATGTAAAACCCCACCCAAATCTTATTCTCTCTGCACAAGTAACATCTGCCTCACCTAAAGTGCACATGGTTTTGTCTATCTAAGGATTTTGTCAAAAAGAGTGAACTAGAATAAGGCCCATTGTTTTATCTGAAAGGTCTGATTTCCATTCTGTTACAAAAAAACAAGGTCTGTATAAAGACTCACTAAAAAAGCTAATCACGTAGAAATCATAACACAAAAAGTGATAAAGTCTACAGTGTGATCGTAGTAGTAGAACCTTGGTTGTAAATGTTATGACCCCATACTTCACTGAATCAGTAACTGAAAGAATATTTATTTGTAAATGTATTCTATAATACTATTACCAAATTGGCAATTGCAGTAATACTCTTCAACTTTAATATAAGAATGTTTTAAAGCTTATGCTTGAGCCTGGCTGGAGCCTGGAGTTGAACAAAAGTTGGTCTGCGCATGCACTAGATCAAGCATACGTACATGGGTGTAGATGGCTAGTGCACACAGATTGATTGGACAACTCTTTCTATAAAACAAGCATTTCTCCAAAGTAACACATGGAACTGTTCTGTAAGGTGCAATAGTCATGGCAGCATAAACCAAGCTCAGTAGTGCGCAGAGAGGGGTGGGATGACTATTGCAGACAAATCTTTTTCAAGTTCTTATCGGACCATTTTTTGCCGAAACTGGCTTCTGTTACCATTTTTGTTTTCAGTTGATTTGCAGTTGTTGCCTTGCACTCTTTGTGGACATCACATGGAAAGATGTCCAGTGATATTTGTAAAGGAGGGCATTTCATTTAGTGCAGGGCTTTCTTTAAATGGAAAAGCTCATAAAGCAGAGAGCATTTTATAATGCTAACGTGCCCTTAAACATGGTGGCTAAATGCAAGGAGAGAATATCCGATAGCATTTGTAATAGGAAGCTGTAAATCTGTCTCAGACTCGGCTTTTGCCTGTTCCCAAGGATTTAAACCGAGCAAGCATATAATTTTTCATGATAATTTGTCCATTTCTCTATGCTCATCGGCTATGCTATGCTGTTATTATAGATTCACCAAAGAATAAAGGGAGAATTAAATAAGATCTGGCTCCATTTAAATTGCCAGCAAAATGGGCATTTTCTTTATGACAAGATTTAGATGGTGGCTGCATTCCTTCATGTCTGTCAGATGTTTTTATATCTTATTGTATTCTGTTGTGGGATTTTTTGCACTTCATACATAATTAAATCAGATATGACTAACAAGTTAAATCATCTCCTGCTACAAAGGCAAAGCTAGTTAAAGTTGTGCATTACGTGACAGATCAACAGAAATAGGTCGCCTACTGCCTTATTTTTGGCATTTTCAGAATATTCTAGATCAGAGCTTTCTCTACCTAAGGAATAAGTACATTAAAGGGAACCTCAGAGTTTCATTAGGTGTAAACAAATAACAATGAAAGCTTTAATTCATAAGTAAAATGAAAACTTGCTCCATTTAGAATTTGTATTTTTTACTTTTGAGATACTGTTAACATTGCATACATGTGTGTATAATAGTGGGTAGTTGGGACAAAATACACACATCATTATAAGGTACTTAGTTAACATTTGCAGTTGCAAAGAGATACGGTAATAGGAAACAAGTTGGGGAACAGTGTTCTAGAGTCCTCTGGTTCCATTCCACACAGAACAGAAAAACTGTTTAACATGTTAGAAGGCCATACAGATCACATTGGCAATATTTACATTTGCGTGTAGGAAGTCCTTGTACTGTATTTGAAACTGTCTTGTCATGCAAATCTTGTTCAGATTTATGTTTGGTTCATTGGGTCGACAGAGGAAAGGGTGACAATGTCTAGAAAGGTTGACATGCACAATGTCAGCTTGGAAAAAGGTCGACACAAATAAAAGGTCAACACGAAAAGGTTGAAGTGAGTTTTTGTTTTTTTGTTTTTGGGTGTAAATTTTATCTTGTGACATATGGACCCCCAATTAGTGTAGCATGCCCCTCTTGATTTGTAGATTTGTAGATTTCATGTTGACCATATGCTGTGTTTACCATTATCATTTTGAGCTTTTGACCATGTCGGGCCTAATGCATGTTGCACCTTTTAACTGTCGACCTTATTACTGTTGACCTAAAGTCCAGATATTTTGACATTCCCATTTTTCTTGTTTTCAGCACCTACAGTAGGTGCTGGTCAGATGCATTTTGTGCTGGCAAATAAGCTGGAATCTTTGTTCGTATTCAGAGTTGGCTGCATCTAGGTGGCCACAGGGATCCTATCCATCCGCTTGAGAAAGTTGCCTTCATCACTATTTGCACACATGTGCACCAGTATTGCTGTATCCAGTCTTAGGTCTACTCTAGCAGTCAATGAATTTCATTATTGCATATGGTTTGCATATGTGTATGGCAAGTGCATACAAACATGAATCAGGATTTAGGCCCTTATTCTGGTTCACTCGCAAATGCAAATTCCTTCTTAAATGGCCAAAACCATGTGCACTGCAGGTGGGGCAGATGTAACGTGCAGAGAGAACTAGATTTGGGTGGGGTTTTACTTCAAAGTGAGATCTATATTGCAGTGTAAAAATAAAGCAGCCAGTATTTTCCCTGCTCAGAAACAAAATAACTCAACCAAATCTAAATCTCTCTGCACAAATTACATCTGCCCCCCAACCCCCCCCCCCCCTGCAGTGCACATGGTTTCATCCAACGGAGAAGGAATTTGCCTGGAGTGAACCAGAATAAGGGCCTAGATGCACTAAGCTTCAAAAGTTATAAAATGGAGATTATAAACAGCCAGCCAATCAGCTCCTGACTGACATTTTTCAAACATAGTCTGTGACAGGCCAGGCAGGAGCTGATTGGCTGGCTGTTTATCACTCTCCATTTTATCACTTTTGAAGCTTAGTGCATCTGGCCCCAGGTCTGTTTCACATATATATAAGAGGAGATGTATCGAACTATATTATCTGTACACTATGTTGGATGAAGGACAGCTAGAAACAAATTGGTTGCTATGGGCAACTTCACCACTTATTCTGTCTAAGATTTGTTAGATACATCTCTTAAGATGTTATTACAGCTTTTTTTTTGCTTATATACTTTTTTATGTCTTATGCACACTTGTAAAATGATTTATTGAACAGTATTCAAGTAGCACCTGGAATTTCCAATGAATAACCATATCCAGGGTTTCATATTCCTAATGTTGTATAAGCCCAGAAAGGCTAGGGATGGTCTCAACATTTCAAGGTCTTAACCTTGACATTCTGAGGTGGCTCCATAACAAGCTTTAGCGACATGATATAACGCTGATGTGCACGCATTCTCCAGCTTGTTTTTGTTCATGAATCATATTACATTTGCTAGCTGGTCTGAGCTGGACTGCCACCCCAGATAGCTTAACAAAACATATATGTAACATGGGCATTCACATGTCTGTGTTGACTAATTATTAGATTTGTGCAGCAGGAAAATTATATTATGCAAGCAATATGTGCTGCATATTTTCTGGTCTATAAAGGACTCTTTGGGTTTTGATGAAAAGCTTGTAAACTTCTAGTAATATTAATCTGATGGTATAAATAAAGATTTATAGAAACTACGCTTAGTATAAATTAATTCTATCGGAATAGAATATGGATCAAGGACCATGATGGTTTGGCTGCCTAAGATGGCGCACGTTACTCTCCATGGCTCTGCCTAGCCCAAACACTAATCTGCTGGTATTGTTGATCCCCTCACTCATACCAGTGCAAAAACAACATTGTTAGTTTGCCTTGGAGGCACTTTATCCCCTCAAAAGTTTGTGTGGCTTGATTGGGACTACCTCACCCTCAGGCTGCCTGCATACCAGACTGTGGGTGTGATAATGTCTTCCCATCCATGTTAATGATGCAGCTCCTCTTGCCCCACAGGTCCATGCTGAAATGCTAAATAGAGAAAAACTTGAGCGCTAGGGATGGTGTATTGTGCTTATACACAGGTGGCTGCCTTCTGGGAGAGGGTTGCCGCCCTCAATACAAGAAATACCAGAAACAAGAACCAGTAGGCGCCTCCTGTATATCAGTATAAATTTATTACACAATTAACAATCACTAAATAACACACATAGAATAAAATAAAATAAAGGATAAAAGGTATTGGATAAATTGCATGCATGCACTATTCAATTAAAAGAAGGGCATATCAATGCGTTAGCATAAATGTGTAACAAATAGTTACCAAGTCCTGGATTGGACCAAATGAGACAGTAGTAGCAGTCACTCCATGGGGGTAATCCCAAATACAGTCTGTGTTGGTCGAATATTTTTTGTAATACTCCCAGCAAGGGCAAATGCTGGAAAAAATGGAGTGGATCCCTCACAGCTGCAGGTGACCGTTTGGGGATGGTGCCTTGGTCGCTTGGCTGGAGGATTGACACTGTCTCACAAATGTACAGTGTGTAGTGCGGAGTGGGTGGGCACACTTGACCAGTATGCCTTGCCTTGGTGTGCAAGCTACAGCTGCTGCAGCGGCCAGCAAGCCGACTGTTGGCTGAAGTACACAGTCTCCGGCGGGCGCAACTCCGTGTAGACTTGTGCTGCTGTAGGAAGCAGACTGGCTGATCACGGTCCTCTGTGTATCAGCGTCGGCAGGGGGAACACTCTGTGCTGCTTGTGAATGTCCGGGGGTTGGACCAGAGTGTACTAGGGGGATTTTTGCCGGGGGTATATGCTCCCAATCGACCCTTTGTGTCCTCAGTCTGCCGATAGTTAGGGGAAAGCTCCTCTCAAGACCGGTTTTGCCGCACACAGGCGGCTTTTTCAATTCAGGAATCATGCTGAAATGCTGCCTACTACTTTGCTTCCCCTTTATGTTACCCAGAGGCCTGTGCCTGATTCCCAATTTCTGATGCACTGACATGTCTCCTTACCTGGTTCTACAGTCTGGGGAGACTGGCCACTGACACATAGGGGGAAGACCGGAGTTCTATTTCACATGGGATGTTGCTATAGGCAACCAATCAGAATCTACTCTCTTATTTATTAAGAACCTAATCTAGAATATAATAGTATCTGATTGGTTGCCCATAGCAACATCCAATCTAAATAGAACTCCCTTATTAGTAAATTTCCCCCATAGACTTCAGGTAAGCTAGGTACATACCAGCAGAAGTAATGTCAGTTGAATGAATGGCTGCTACTGTATATTGTGAGACCGCCTGCAGGTGTGCACACCGAACAGATCTCTGAAAGAAGTCATTGACGGTTATATTAAATCAGCTGTGCAGCCCAGTTATGATGTCATGCATGACACATCAGGTGGACCTTTGTTAAGGGTGTATTGTCTTACCAATCATTAGATAGGTCTGTGTCAGACAGCTGTATGCCTAGCTTTACTAACAGACTGTCTTCTGTCAGGAGGCCCCTTTTTCTCACTACTGCTTTCTGTTGGTTCCTCTCCATACCGACCAACATTGGCTCTGTGCTGCAGTTTATTGCACTTTGACTAGTGGCTGGTGTAAAATGCCCTATGAGCAATCTCTAGAGGTCTGCTACTTGGAGCTGCAGTTGCTAGCCTCACGGACCTAGACCAGGCATGTCCAACGTTGGCCCTCCAGATGTTTTGAAACTACACATCCCAGCATGCTTTGCAATAGTTTTAGTATTCTCGAATAGCAAAACTGTCAAAGCATGCTGGGATGTGTAGTTTCAAAACATCTGGAGGGCCAACGTTGGACATGCCTGACCTAGACTGTACTGTCTACACTCTGGCTGGAATCAATGGTCCAGGTACATAAGCTATGTCCAGCTGGCCCCTGAGGACTTTAGATTGGGAGAGTCTTCTAAGGTGCCAGCACCATCTAGTGACTGTTTGATATCAATAGTATTAAGGATTTCTACATAAAGCCACATAACTGTTTACCTATAATTATATTTAAAATCTTCTTGCTGGTAATGGACAAATGGCATGGGGATTCTATTAGTCCATACCACTATAAATAATCTTGATTTGTACTCTACAATGCTTCCTATCCTCATTTTTTTAGGAAAGGTTGCTGATGCTGCTCTAATTGTACAGCCACGAGAGTGACGTTTGTACACTTTTATTGCTTTAATTGTACAGCCGCATATTGAAGGTTTGGTCCACCGTCTTCTACATTTATTCTCTTAGGACATTCTTGATAGAGATGCCGTGACTATGGTTAATGAAGAATGGTTTTAAAACTCTTTTTTTTAAGTGGCTATCCATGCAATCTAAGTTAAGATAAGCTACAGTAGGTTCTCCTCAGTTTGCTTGTACAAGCACTCCACTCCCCTTGATGTTTACTAAAGACCAGAACTATCAGCTTCTGTGTAGGGGTGTCTGCGATCTGGTCACCTTTATCATCTAGTAGCGACATCGTGAAAATTATGATTTATCTTAAATAGCTTAGGGTCAAAAAGACGTTCCATCAAGATCTTCAGTCCCAAGAAAATTGCATCCAAACCACAGTCCAAAACCAAATAGTATCACTTTAGGTTAGACTTAAATAGCTGCTTATGTGGCTTCCCTGTAGTATGCCCCATCATTTCTGATTGCAGCTATGGTAGTAACCCTAGTAGATTTCCGAGACATTTCAGCTTCAAAAGTCGATCATCGACTCTAAATGTCTGACCACGCCTGCCTTATACTATCCCTGTCTACATTACAGTTTAATAGCTTGCACGCACTGATGCGACCACTCCAGGCAGGTCTTTAATCAGAATCAGAATCAACTTTATTGGCCATGTATGCTTGCGCACACTAGGAATTTTTTGTGGATTTACAATGATAATGACTGTGGATGTGAAAGGAAAAACAGTGACCAGTGTGACTTCCTGTTTAAGGCAATACAGATATACGCATTAGCATGAGGTATTAATATCTGGCTTCTGCAGCATCCCACATTTACAACCACTTTGCATGCTTCTCAGCATTACTTTTTAAAAATGAGCTGTCATTGGTTTAAATCTATCCTAGTATCCGCCATTAAGGACTGGAGTTGCAGCTATGCCCTAAGGTGTTAAAATGTCAATAAAAAGCAGTCAGCCAGGAATATTAGTGTCATGCCTTTCTTGAAACACTATTGATAGCTTTTTAAAAGCCTATGGATCCAATTAGGAGAGTTTGTGATTGTAGATAAAGCTCATGCTTCAGTAGCTGCCAGCAGCTATCACACATTGGTAATCCTCAATATGATGCATGATGGGACCTAATAAATTGTATGAAATTGGCAATTTATTGGTTTATATTAAAAGCACTACAAAACTGGCCTATTAGGATGGTGTGTCATATTCAAGTATTAGAATAACATGTATTAAATCATTTTATAGAGAATACAGCCAATCATTTTTAGAGATATGATTACAGAATTTGTCCCAAACTTGTCATATGGAGTTGTATTTAGACAATGCTGTATCTAGTCATTTATAATTCTATAGCATCAGTTAATATTTTTTTTTTAATAAATAACCTTAATTCATAAAAACTGTGTTGTACAGTAGCTCCATATATAAACCTTGTAATTTCAGAAACCAGCAATAATCTTCTCTTTACGCTGCCTTTGCTCACATCTCAGGTTACTTTTTAAAATATTCAGCTAGTACGATATTTTGTAGGGTACAGGTTCTCAAAGTCGGTCCGCAGGACCCCACACAGTGCATGGTTTGCAGGTCTCCTCACAGAATCAAGTGAAATAATTAGCTCCACCTGTGGATCTTTTAAAATGTGTCAGTCAGTAATGGTCAGTAATCAATAGATTGACACCATGGGCCAATTGTAATAAGGTGCGATTTTTTAGGCGTCTGAAAAAATTGCACTAAGGGCCTTATTCTAGTTCGCTCTTTCTGACAAAATCCTTCTTAGATGGAAAAAAACATGTGGGTTCTTGTGTAGTTTCATGGCGCCAGCATGGCGCTGTGCTACTTCCGGGTTGTACGCTCGCCAAACTATCTAAAATAAAGTAACTTAACTCCATGCCAATAGTGGATAGTTCATATCCCCACTATCCACGTTGGCATGGAGTTGATTTTAGATAGCGTGGCGAGCGTAGCGAGCCACCGAGCACTGCAGGGCGGAAAGTGATAAACAGCCAGCCAATCAGCTCCTGCCTGGCCTGTCACAGACTATGTTTGAAAAATGTCAGTCAGGAGCTGATTGGCTGTTTATAATCTCCATTTTATAACTTTTGAAGCTTAGTGCATCTAGGCCCTTATTCTGGTTCACTCCAGGCAAATTCCTTCTCCGTTGGATGAAACCATGTGCACTGCTTTATTTTTACACTGCAATATAGATCTCACTTTGAAGTAAAACCCCACCCAAATCTAATTCTCTCTGCACAAGTTACATCTGCCCCCCTGCAGTGCACATGTTTTTTTTTCCATCTAAAGGCCCATACACACTTGAAGATTTTCATTTAAAAAAAAAAGACTTTGCCAAAATCTTTGATACATATATCTGTCACCAAAATAGTGCGTACACACTGAGCTACTTTCCCAAAAGAGCAAGAGATGTTCAGGAGGCGAAAGACTTTGCTGAAAATCTTTCATATAAAAGGCTATTTACATAATGGGATGGGTTTGAATTCCAAGCGTGGGAGCAGGGGCTAATTTATTTCAGTGCATTTCTGTTTTTGGGGCCTGATTCAGAACTGATCGCTGGGCGGCGTATATTCGGAGAAATGCGATTTTGCATGCGATATCGCATGCGATTTAATACCTCTTCATATCCTCTACTACGGCGTGGAGGCAAATTTATATAGTGTGGCGAGCGCAGCAGGGGGAGGCGGCGGGGCTGAAAGTGGATAATCTTTCAGCCCGGCAGCCCGTACACACACAGAGATGATGGCTAAATAAACCAGCCATCATCTCTGGCATGCTGGTAAAACCAGCAGATGAGAGACTTTGACAGCGATGATGCAGGAGCGCGCATCATCGCTAGTCTGCAATCTGGGAGGCATACACACAGCGGAAAATCGCTCATAACTGCTGTTTTGACCGATTTTCAGGTGAATAGTGTGTATATATGGGCCTTAAGAAGGATTTTGTCCGAAAGAGTGAACTAGAATAAGGCCCTAAATCACACATGTGACATTTGTGCTTTTCGTCTGAAAATCACAACATTTTTTGGACAGAACTAAGCACAGATCTCACTGATCTGTGCATGGTTCTGTCAAACTCGGCAGCCTGAACTTGGTATTTTTGTTTTTGCGATTTTTGGTATCGTTTACCAAACATTGCACCCTATTACATTTGCGAGCTGTATACTTTATAATGGTAATCTGGATGCATATTGAAGTGTGTCAAACAACCGACAGGTCACAATGTGCGAATTTCGCAGCAAAAAGTGCGATTTTTACCACAATTGGCATCCTATTACATGTGCAATTTTCAGAAAATGTGCAAATTTGTCAGTTTTTATCCAAAAATCGCACATGTTTAAAATCATCTCACCCTATTACATTTCGCCCCATATGTTCGACATACACAAAGATCGACACAATCAAAAGGTTGACTTGGCAATGGGAGACACACTTTTTTCTAAATAATTTACCATCCATGTGGATCTTTTCATGTCAAATTTTTTGTCTATGTCGATCTATTTCAAAGATTTTGTGTCAACCTTTAGATTGTCAACCATAACCATTCTCTAGTATATTGTTTTCATACATGGGTGCTTAATGCTTATAGTATCATCTTAGCCAAGTCACATTTTCTACTTTATGCAGTAGTAATATATATAGTGTGTGCGTGATTGTGTCCACACAGGATATGTGCCTGCTCCGCTTCTGTCCCCAGACCTCCAGTGATTCCGTGTTCTGTAGCCGGCTTTATTCCTACCTGAACCGCAAACTGAAATACGGAATAGTGAGTGCAGACAACATGGAAGCCTTTGTTATTCCGCTGGCTGCATGCCAGCCAATACCTCCCAGACTACACCCATTGGGAGGGCCAGGTAGGAACGATCAAAAAATGAAACCTGCGTCATCCTTGTGTCTTCTTTTACCTCTTTCAGACTGCAGATGCAGGGTCGCACGGGACTTTGAAACGGTTCAGTCCCGGTGCGACCCTGCATGTGCGGTCTGTCCAGATATTGCTGGTTCGCTGCCATCATGTGGAGTTGCAGCAGAGCGTCGGAACGTCATCGGGGGGGGGGGGGGGGGGAGGCAGCACTTAGAGCTAGCGCTGCTCCAAGTGCTGCCTCCTCCAACGGGAAAGGGTCGCTCGACCCGATTAACCCGTTCACACTGCACGGCAACGTACCGTTAAGAACCCTTCATTTTATCCGCTTCGTATTGCCATGTTGCTACCAGTTACCTGTAACCAGCAACCCCTTTCACATCGCACCAATTACCGGGTATAACCAGCATGAACCCGGTAATTGATGTGAAAGGGGTATTACATATTTTGTCAGCTGAAAACTTGCTAGGAATTCTGTCATCTAAAAGTCAATTGATTTTTGCACCTTTTTTGGGAGTGTTGGGAGGGTGGTTCTCTTTATATTCTGTTAGTTTTCATAACAGCTCTATTTTCCCAAGGATTGGTAAGAGTCCTTTACCAGATGAATTGGCCCTCACTAGCAGTAATCCTAAAGGTGCCCATACACTAGTAAGATTTATCTTCAGATCTCGCTGGTTGGAACAAAAACATGGTTAAGGATGAGTGACAGTTTGTCAGTTTTGCAGCATTTCCAAGCAAATGGTCAGCTGTCATGTGAAGCGGTCATCTATTAGAATGAACTTAGGTCTACAGTCATTAGGTCGACCCCACTAGGTCGACTGGCAGGAAGGTTGACCTGACTTAAGGTCGACATGGGCCAAGGTCGACATGACTTAAGGTCAAATTTGCATAAAGGTCGACATGAGGAAGGTCGACTGGTCATAAGGTCGACATGGGTTTTTCACTGTTTTTTGAGCCGACATGTGCCGACAGGCGGTATTTCATGCCCTACCATCCACTAGGGCGTGGTGGGAGAATAAAATAGTGTGCCGAGCGCAGCGAGGCACCGTGCCCGAAGCGAGCGATGCGAGGGTCCAATTCTCATTGCCAACTGTGTCCATGTCGAATGTGTCGACATTCGGATAAAAAAACAGTGAAAAACCCATGTCGACCTTATGACCAGTCGACCGTCCTCATGTCGACCTTTATGCAAATTCGACCTTAAGTCATGTCGACCTCGGCCCATGTCGACCTTAAGTCAGGTCGACCTTCCTGCCAGTCGACCTAGTGGGGTCGACCTAATGACTGTAGACCTAAGTTCATTCTGACAGATGTCCCGATTCCACTGTCATTTGCTCTCATCCATAACCATTTTTTGTTCCAACCAGCCAAAAGATAAATCTGCATGTGTATGGCCACCTTTAGTTAATGCAGAGGAATTCCTACTAAAAGTGGCATTTCAGTCATGTCTGTGCTAAGTTATTTCACTGTGTATTGACTGAAGCACAAACTGATCAGTCATTGATCTCTGTGTTTAATGGATGCTTTGTACCTTCACTTAACCTTACATTTCTTTTTATTGTACTACTGTATATCTCCCAGGCATACATATAGGCATATATTTATTCACAGTAGGTCCATATATATTGAGACATGGACTCCATTTTCATAATTTGGGATCTATGAACCACCGCAATTGATTTAAAATTAACCAATGAAGATGCAACTGAAGTGCTGTGGGTTGAAGTGGTTGAACAAAAGGAATTTCAATAATTTATTATGAAAAGGTTGCTATGGGGGTAATTTGTGACCATTTTAAAGTAATAAAATGATCAAAAACAATAATTTTGGGCTTCAATAAATGCTTTGACTATATTTATGGTGCATAATCTAATGAAAAAGTTGATATTGGGGTAATTTGAGGCTATTTAAATTTGCTCCCAAAAATGATGTGTAATTATATGCTCCATTAAGCTAATTGAAAACGTCTAAATTCCTAATTAGTCATTAAGAGGGGGTGTCCAAGGGGTTCTGCACAGAGTTGCGACATTTTAACTGTAAAATTAAGATTTTCCCTAGCATCTCTCACCCTCAGTGAAAGGAAATAATTTTCTCTGACTGGTTTAGTGCAAGCTTCTAGTTGGATTACAAAATTAATTTGCACTCAAACATAATTGTATTGGCCCCATTGTTTGACACAGTAAGTAGTTACATGGATGTATCTCAGGAACAGTGGTGCTCTCTTCTTGCACCCTTCACCTGTCTGATTTGCACCCTGATTCGCTCAAAAGAGCTCAGTACCCTCTGGTGTAGTGAACGTTTTTGAGTGAGATCCTGCTGATATAAAGAAATGCAGCTGCTGTGCATATTACCATTAGTGAAATGCTATTTTTTTATATACTAATTTCAGTATCTCTAAATTGGTTTTACAGGGGAAATGTTAAGCTTAACACACACACACCACATTATATTGTATTATTGTCACCCATTTTGGCAGATACAATGGGAATATGACAACAATTAGCTGTATACAGTAAATGTATGTATACTGTATGTATTTTGGGGGAGATTCTCTAACAATCTCCGCCCCCTTCGCAATTATAATTATCGCATATGTTCTAACATATGCGATAATTATAGCAAAGGACAGCTCTTGCGTTAAGAGCTGTCCTTTGCGGTGAGAGTTGCCGGGTCCCAGCAGGTCCTGGCGGCTCCCCCCTCCCTCCCACACCGGGCTCTCCTCCTCCCTGCACCCAAAAGAGGATCAGTGCAGGGAGGAGGTCACAGGTCCGGGCAGCACAGCTCTGTGCTGCCCGGACACAGGTGAGGGGGGAGGGGGCGATGCAGGGCGGCGGGGGTCCGTGCGGGGCGGCGGGGGGTCTTTGCGGGGCGGCAGTGGGATGCGGTAGAAGCCCATAGGCTTCTATGGGGCATCGCCAGATTTTTCCGGCGATGCCCCCCGCCGGGTTACCACGGCTTAGTGCATTTTTAGCTTAGAGAATCTCCCCCTTTATGAGGTTGCATTCCTCATTGAAGCCCAGATATATCCAAGCAGGCAGATTTTGCAGGAACAGTAGGTGTGACCAATGTAGCCAATGATCCTTTTCCCAGGATTAGTGGCGTCATAGGCCCATGTGTGGCCAAAATTAGACAGAGAATAAAGTGTTTGCTGTCTCTTTAATACATTATAAGGCTTCTTGTCTTGTAAACTTGACAGTAGTTTTTTTTGTATTTCAGCATTTCTGCAGTCTTGTCTTGAAAAGTTAATTCTGAATTCAAAACGAATAAAGGATCACAATGTTCTACAATGCTCATTATTTTACAGCTTGACCCCTTTAATTTTCCTACATGCTTTAGGAAATAAAAAGTTGTACTAGAGTTCTATTGGTGTTATTTTACACACAATGAGTCTCCCATATGTGAAATACTTTTGATTTTGAATACTGAATTTTTTTGGTATTTTTAAATATTTACATATCATATTGAGATATATTAGACCCAAGTCTAAACATGAAATGCATTTATGTGTCATATACACAGCTTAAAGGTCATAATATATATATATATATCTATATATCTATATTCTTAATAATTTTGTGCATGAAACAAAATTTGTGTACATTGAACCATCGAAAGCAGAGGTATCACTATCTCAGTTATGGTAAAAAAAAAGATGGATTTCAAAATATCTAGTTTTCAGATTTGGGAGACTACGGTACAAAACACAAACAAACCACAATGCCAACAGTGAAAATATCAACACAAATAATTCTGAATACAGTTTTTCATGATTTCTTCGCAAAATATTACTTTTTCAGGTACTTGTGTATTTTGGCGGCGCCCATCGCATCGCATACCATAACGCATGCGATGGTATGCGATGCGACGCGATATCGTACGATAGTGCACGATGGCATACAATTTTGAAATTGTATGCCATTGTACATGGCATACAATGCCATACGATGCGATGCGATTAAACATTGTATAAGCACCCTAATGGGTGCTTATACAATGTTAAGCACCCTAATGGGTGCTTACAATGTTAAATGCACCCCCACGCCACCCCCCCACTATGAACATGAACCCGAAGCGTGGCGAGCGCAGCGAGCCCGCGAGGGGCGGCGGTACGCGTCCTACGACCTTTTCATACCCCCACTATCCACGTCGGCGTGGAGTTGAGAATAGAATAGTGTGGCGAGCGCAGCGCGCCATCGAGCCCGAAGTGTGGCGAGCGCACGCGGATACCTGTGAAGCCCGCGAAGGGACGCGTTTATTTGTGATTTTTGATCGTATAGGGGGTCAAAATCGCGTCGCATCGCATGCCATCGGGTACACGGGTAGCCGGCTGTGCAAGAACTCGTCCCCACGGGGAGAGTCTGCAACTAGCGGTAGCGGTAACGCCACCAAGAGACGCTGTTAGTTTAACAGTAACCGTTGCCATCACTCCGGCGAGGCGCAGTAGCAAGGAACTGCAGTTTGTAGGCACAGAGCCACCCTGCATAATACCTGTGTTATACCTGCCACTCGCAGTGCTGAGAGACAGCACATCTTACCATTTAGAGATAGAAGTGATTAAGTATCTATTCGTGTACATAAGACACAATAATCCAGTAGATGTGCATGGTTACTGTTACAGTTTCACAATTGAATTAAATATAAACGCAGTCCCCAGTAGATCCATTTGGACAATAGAGGGAATCTTAACTGTGTCAGTGATTGTATAGATTAAGAACAGTGGAGTGAGAAGCCGCACGAGCCATTTTAACCACACTTGTGTCTCACTTGTATTTATGTTATATGTTTTGTTCGTCATATTTCGCAGACTTTTAACCTATAATAATAAAAGCTAATTTTTATGTTTCATTTATTATAAATGGTGCACCACCATAAGACAAGCTATTCTTTCTCTCCTGTAATACAGTCCTTACCTTTTGTCCGTGGTAGCACACCCCTAAAATACCGATTAAACTACTGGATACAGTAGTGGTTGATTAACTAAGAGGGGGCCACATCTCCTATTTGCCATTATTACGCAAATCCCCAGTCTTGTGCAGTGGACCACTCCCGTCTAACCTATGTGTATATTATGTGTTTATACAGCATAAATGCAAGATACTTCAAAATACATCATTGAAATATTAAAATATTCCGAAATACGGAATAATCCGTTATCCAAAATTCTCCTGGTCCTGAGCATTTTGGATAAGGGATACTCAACCTGTAGTGTGCCGAGTGCAGAGAGGCACCGTGCTCAAAGCATGGCAAGTGCAGCAGTAAACTAATATGGTGTCCATGTCAACATTACAACTATGCCGGCATTTTAATATGTTCGGCATTATGAACTTGTTGCTATATTGTGTGGCGTCATTTTAACTGTTGGTATTATGTACGTGTCAGGATATAACAGTTACGATGATTTGATTGTCGGTAATTCAATTGTTGGTAATTCATACTGAACCCCAGCTTCTAATGGACCACTTGGAGATCCTATTGAATTGTTGATAATGTTTGCCAACATTTATTTTACAGGAATGTATTGGAATTGTAAATTAAAAGGCAATAAATAATAATTGTTTTTTGTTACTTCCTTTGATCCTTGCTATTATTAATTGATATACACAATGCTTTCCACAGGTCTTGATGATGACCATCCCAAGCTGTTGCTAGGCCTCCTTCTTCCCACCCACCCATCCATTCACCCATCCTGGACATCCTATCCAAAAACAAGTAGGATAGATAAAGAGGAGATCATGGATGTCCCTGATGACATCTTTTCATACATCATAGATGATGTGGAGAAAGAAGACCTTCATATGATGGAACAGGGGCTGCCACCTATTTGGCTTCCCCCCAAGGAGCAAGACTCTGTAGCTCAGGAAGTGTCTATGCCAGATCTGATTGGTAGTCTCTGTATGTTGGTCAACACTCTTCAGGGGATAGCAACACAGAATAACAACAACGATATTAATTTGCCAACTGATAACCAGCCTAATCCCTTGACAGCAACAAGCCCCATGTGGCCAGTTTATAATATGACCCCCAGTGTGCAGCCTCCTCTCCCTTATGACAATACTCCAGGAGCCATGCCTGATCCATCAGCCATGTATGGTCAACCCAGTTTTTGGCCTCCTACATTCTAAAATCATAATAACAAAAAACACTTCAAATATTTTACTTTGTTTATGTTTTTGTGTTGTACATTTATTTTGAAGAGTTTTAGAATTTAGATTTGTAAGTATAGCTTTTAGCTTAAAGAGCATGTAACTGTTTTTAAGCACTTATTTTTCTGCAATGTTTTAAGACAAAAACCTTTCTGTATCCCGATAACTGTTAAAAAAAGTCACTGTAATTAATGTTCATGTTTGTTTTTTAGATTTTATACTTGTTTTGCTTAGAAAATGTAATAAAAATATTTCACAAGAAAAGATCAGATTGAAATTATGTGAATGAGTTTCTTCAACATTAGAACCTACTGTAATTCTAATTTAAAAAAGAAAATAGCCTAGTTTCCCACCATTGAAATGGCATAGCCTAATGAGGCAAAGCAAACTTCTTGCGTGGAATATGGCTGCTTTGCAGAGGTATAATTTTCTGGAGACACTAAAATTACATTTTAGTTTTACTTGGTCATATCATTCAGTCCTGTATTTGTAAAATCCCAATTGTCTGAATTTATGGCGTCCTGATCCGTTAGTACTTCATGTGGTCGGCCTAAGATTCACAGAATGTCCACTGGGGCCACGGTAGGATGGGTGTGGTGCCTGAGTCGTTTGTGGTCCTTGAAAAATATTTAACCAGAAGGAGTGGATACCATGATTTCAAGTTACTAGTGGCAAATTGTTGAAATCAGAACGCCTGCCAGTAAAAATGGGCTGGTAACTATAACGACTTATTATTTATTGGGCCTATATAGGAACGGACTCTTCAGGCAATTACACTCAATGGGTATTATACCATATACTTGCTACCTGTTATTTTTACATGCTTTTATTGTTACATTTTTAAAGCCATTTATTAAAAATAACAGTATTTCATGTAAAGACAATCCAGTCGTTTAGTTGTATTTTTATACCAATTCGTTCTGCTAGTTCTTCTTTTTTGATACTCCTTGTTAATACAGGACTAACTATCCTGTCTATAGCAGCTGCTGGATTTAAAACCACTTTTGGTGAGCCCCACAAGTACCATCCCAACAAGGCAGGTCGGTCCATAGTCCTTTTATGTAGCTTGTAATGCAGAGGTTCCCAAACGCGGTCCTCAAGGCACCCCAACGGTCCAGGTTTTAGGTATATCCATGGCTCAGCACAGATGGTTAAATCAGACTGACTGAGTTAACAATTAAGTCACCTGTGGCGAAGCATGGATATACTTAATACCTGGACCGTTGGGGTGCCTCGAGGACCGTGTTTGGGAACCTATGTTGTAATGTGTAAATGGTTCTTTATTGTCTATTGGTCATGTACGTAGTTATAGCCACTAATCAATAGGGCTAATTAACATCCAACAAAAGGTGAATGTGTTATGCAGAAGTTAGGATACACAATTACCTACAAGATACTGTTGGAGGGATCTACGTTAGCTTTAGAGAAACAATTAAAAGCACCCCCTACCCCCCCCCCCCCCCCCAAATAATATATATATTATTTTACATTGTGAAATTCCATTTCTTCAGTGCAGATAGGTAAGTGTGTTCCTGTTATTTTAGCATAGTATGTACTATATTATTTAACAATGTTTTCTTTTATAATTATACTGTAGTTTTTATTTTTTCTTGTGTCTGCCAATAGATGATTTTACAGTCATGTAATGGGGGTGATCAGAAGCAGCAGTAATTACCACAGATAGCAAAGGGTTGTAGCCTCAGGCTTTACCTCCTGTACCTGCTTTGAATCCCAGGAATGGAACATGTGCATTTGATCCCTTTCTACCAGATACCACCGAGCAAACAGGCCATATAACTCATGCCCCTTTCCCACTGCAGCTCTTAAACGGTATATTGCTGTTTTTTCCCCACAATTTACCATTTAAGGCTGCAGTGGGAAAGCGCCAGAGTTGAAATACCGGTTAAAGTTAACCGGTATTTCAACCCGTTTTAAAAGCAGAGTCCTACACGTTTAAATACCGTTTTTAAGGCAGTGGGAATGCCTCTTAAACGATATTTAAAAATCCCACACTAATTCCCCCTCCCCTGGTACCTTTCCTGGAAGGGTACCTGCACTGCACCCACCCCCTCCCCTGACACTTACCTACGTGGGGGATCCGGGCAGCGGGGTCCGGCATCATGGCATGGACACAGCACTTCAGGTCCCTCCATGTGGCTGGTGATGGATGCAGGGCAGCGGGGTGGGGTCCATTTGGGATCCGGGCAGTCCCTGGGGCTGTAATGAGCGGCTCATTTATATGCACGGTGCTCAATACACATGCGCATAGTGGGAACTACTGGTTACCATCAGCCCCAGGGACTGCCCGGATCCCAAATGGATCCCACCCCGCTGCCCTGCATCCATCACCAGCCACAGGGAGGGACCTGAAGTGCTGTGCCCATGCCATGATGCCGGACCCCGCTGCCCGGATCCCCCACGCAGGTAAGTGCCAGGGGAGGGGGTGGGTGCAGGGTAGGTACCAGGGGAGGTATGGGGGTGCAGGGCAGGTACCAGCAGAGGGAGGGTGGGTCCAGGAAAGGTTCCAGGGGAGGGGGGGGTTATGAAAGACAGGCACTCTTTTTTAAACAGTTCACTGCGATGGGAATAGCACTTAAACGGTATTTAAAACGGTAATCTGCTGCAGTGGGAATGCTAATACCGTTTTAAATACCGTTTAAAACTACCAGTACTTAAAACGGGTCTGCAGTGGGAAAGCAGCATCAGAGTCAAACATTCTCAGGTTCGAAAAGAATCCTCATTAACTAATTCAATAGCACCACTTCTTCAATTAGCCTGAAGTAAATTACCTTGGCTAACTGAATTCCTCCCTTAACATGCATAGGACCTTTTTGTTATAATTTACACATCTGTGCATCCTATTTTCAATTAGGTGGGAAGAAAACGACCTCCAGTTAATCAGAATGTTCTCTGCAGTTTAAAGTATTTCAGGAGTTGAATGCTGAAGTTGTGGGACACAGTAACATAAATGCTTATGTTTGTACGTACATGTGGCATGGCTTCATATAAAGGTGCAGTTTCTGCAGAGTGTGCAAAAGTGGATGGAGCAGGTCCTGTCAAATAATGCACTAATATCAGGATGTGGAGTGCACCTCAATGTGAAACCAAAGTTCATACATCACATTTGTTGGAGATCTTGACCTCAAGTTTGACATGGAGGAACATTTTGAAAAGGTAAGCAATTCTATGCCTTTTTTTTGTACTGAGCATTTAAAAACTCAAAAGGATATTTATAAAAACATTACATATAGCTGGTTTTATCTACTGAATAGCATCAAATAAGATGTTCTAATTTCTAAACAGTAACGATCTGATTGGTTGGTATGGACACCACTGCTTTCCTACAGTTATCAGAAATCTCAACCAAATGGGCAGATTCAGTTAAGTATGACTTAAATTGTGTTTTTCCATGTAAACATTGATTTATACTAGTGCCATCCCACTGAAGGACATTGCACTTAACTAAAATATCCCCAATGCTTTTTTATTGTGTATATTTGGAGAACCTCTTTCCCTCTGGATACAATTGAAATGTCATTCATATTACATATTTACATTGTAGGATCCTAGAGGTCTATTTGTTATCTTGCAGGTACCGACTCCACACGTGGAAAGACTAGTTTCTGCATGTATTATCAGGCCATTCATTACTGAATATAAGTGACCTAATGTCTTATACACACATATCTCCTAGTTTTTTGTGGGCAGGTATAGAAGAATGGACATTAGGACAGCGAAGTGAGTGAGTTGCTGGGTCAGGAAAGTTGGCAGTGGAGGGATCTACCTGACCCCTCTAATAAACAATACCCATCTTCCCCCTCTCCATTCCACTGGCTGTGGTAATTGTTCTAGCAAGGCTATATTATGTCATAACCACATTTATGATATGCGCAAGCCTGTGTACAAATATTCAGGCCCAGCTCACCTTGGAAATATTATGGAAGAGAAGATGGATATATATCATACATATATATATATGTCTAGTGTCTGTGTGTAACCAAAACACTCACATCTGCTGGCAGTGAGTGAAACTAGATCTCTTTCTCTTTCACACATACAGAAACACAGAGGCAATCAAAAGATAGCAGGCTAGCTTTTGAAGCTTTTGCTTTATGTGTCCTCATACATCACTGCTGCATTAGTGACCTCTCAGTGCACCAGATCACTTCACGATTAGCGTCAGGTATCTTTTTTGAGTCTTGTTTTGCTGAAAATTTCAAGTACGCAGGAGGAGACTGTGCTGATTAATTTGATGGCTAGTATTCAATGCTGTGGCGAGCACAGGGGCAGCGTACGCTGTCTTGGTTACGGCTGCGCTCGCCATGCTTCCCCCGTCAGGTCTATTCGCTGCCAGCCTGCCCGGTCACTGTATTCAGCGCCTCAGGGGCTTGCTGCCCCTGATGGCAAAAAATAGCAAAATATGGTGCACACAGCAGTGTGACGGCAGCAGGCAGGATGGCGGTCTCCCAGCGCTGCACAGGCAGGAGGTGGAAAGGCCGCTGCGGAGAGGGAGGGCTGCAGCTCCCATTCATCCACGGCCAGGGCAAAAGGGAGGGCCGGGTGACCCAGGCAGCAGTGAGCGCTGAGCTGGTCCCGCTCTGTGCATATCTAATGAGCGAGATCAAGCTCTGTGCATATTTAATGAGCGGGTCCCCGCCCCCTGCATATGTAATTAAAAAAAATATATATATATATTAATGTAGTGCTTGTAAAGAAATAAAATAAGCAAGATCCTTCAAATAAATAAACTGACTTGTAGACACCAAAAAAATGAATAAAAATAATTAATAAGTACAAACTTCAGTTCATCTAAAAAAGGATGTCGAAAGCAGAATGGTAAACTTCACCCCCCAAAAAAAGTGAACACAGTTCTCCATTTTGGCATTGAGTACACTTTCACCAAACTGTGCAAAAATCCCCATAGAAATACAACAGTTAATAGCGGCGACTATGAAACGGCGAATTGGACAGCATTCGCTGTTCGGTTTCGGCGAACAGTGATTGTTGAATACGACGATTATCATTTTCGGTGAAAAAAATCGCTGTTTCGCATTTGTGTTTCTGTGCGACAGTCTCTGAATTTGTACACACAGTGCTACTATACTGCAACCATGGCTTGTTCCATTGTGCGCTGTATACAGACTCAAGGTGCCCATACACGACACAATTTAACAGGTGTGATGCGATGCACGCTCCCGCTCACATCTCATCACACAGCACAAAAAGTGCTGCACATACCTTTTGTACTAGATTGCATCTCATTGCATTGCAAAGGGTATACGATGCGATGCAATCTAGTTCAAATTGCATGCATGAATTGTACAGTGTATGGGCACCTTCTGTCACACACAGATGTACTGTACAAGTAATGCATTGCAATTTATTCAGTGACCTGGTGCATCCTAGTCAAATTGCGTGGCAACTGAGATTAATTTTTCACAAAAACAGTTGCCCAATGCTAGCGGATTTGCATAGGACCTAACAGAACACTCGCACTAAGCATCTCATTCTGTATGGCATATTGAGGCTGATTGTATGGGGACACATCTGTATGGTAACCCCTGAAGTCAAGAGGCCTGAGTGCACTGCACATGCTCTTACTCATTATAGGTATACTACTGTTTTCTGGGCTGGTGAAGTTATTTAAGCGCTAGTAAATAGAAACAGTAGTTAATCAACTAGAGGAAAGGAAAAGGTTTAAGCTGTCAAGTACAAAATGTATTTAGGTTACAACTAAATATAAATGTTCTCAATATACATGATATGTGTGTGTGTCAGCAAACTACTGAGTCCCATGTCAGCTCTAAATATGTATTCTAAATCTTTCCACAAATTCTGTATAATAAACCTAAAAATTATTACATGTTAAAGATATTTATACTTTGAAACTGCAATCCCGTTTTTTTAAACTGGTATAGACTCTAACCCAGTAGCCCACAATCAGTAAATTACTATAAAGCTTAATTTGCACTACATAGGAATTTATACTACAGTAAATACTTGTCCTTTGCAGTGTGAACAAAGATTTTTTACTGTAGCTATTTCCTGATTTCACCATGGGGCCTATATTTCAGCACAATTTCTGTCATGTTATTTCCACTACTAGTTCATATTATTTCACACTGAATTAGTGCAAATATAGCTGTAAATTGCAGATTTGTATGTGTATTTTCATTCATTTAGAAACATAATGTAAACTCCCCTTATAGATCAATGCACTGTACACTTTCCCACCATTGAAGTATATGGGGGAAGTTTAAGTGACAGCACAGTCGCACATAGCCAATAGGTGATCAGATCCTACAGATGCGCTTGCCAATTGGCTGGAGGCTCCTACAATGACAGGAGTCACCCGGGTATTGCTTAGTCATGTAGGGTAATACAGTGTTCTCATGCCAGTGAGAAATACACGGCTTTTCCCCGGCATTAAAATGCCTGGGACTGCAGGGGCGGACCCCCGTTCTCACTACAAGGCAAATTCCTGGGTGAAGAAGTTATACCCGGTAATTTGTCTTTTAACACGGGTTTTTATGCAGTGAGAACTGGTCAACCCGTGTCTGCATACCCGGATCTCAAACACGGGTAAAAAGAAGGGTTTTACCCGTGTATGAGATCCGGGTATGCGACTCGTTCACACTGCAGGAAAACCTGTGTTAACCCCTTCACGACATTTGACGTATATATACGTCATGGTCGGGAAGTACTTCCCGACACATGACGTATATATACGTCATGACTTCTAACTGTCACTGCGTCTAGAGACGCAGTGACAGTTAGGTGATGTCTGCTGTCCCTGACAGCAGACATCCCCCCTCGCCGCCCAGGGGGGGCAGGGGTGCCCCCCCCGGTCGGCGATCGCTGTGATTGGCTGTTCAAATCTGAACAGCCATTCACAGCGTTTCCTGTGTTACCGACGGCTAAGCCGCTCGGTAACACAGGGATTCACTGGTGATCGGTGCTGTCAAGTACAGCACCGATCACCACCGATGTGCAGCCCCCCCTCGAACCCGCCGGGCACTCACCCGGCAGCAGCAGCAGCTCCCCCGGCTCCCCCGGAGCGTCTGGAGCGCACGCAGCGCTGCCCTCCTCCCCCCCGCAGCAGCAGCAGCAGCATCAAGCTGCAGAAAAAGTTAAAAATTAAATGTACAGTATGCACTGAAAAAATATATTTATATATATATATATACACACACATATATATATATATATATATGTGTGTGTATATATATTTGTATATATATATATATATATATATATATATACACACATATATATATATATATATATATGTGTGTGTGTATATACCGCACCGATTACCACCGATCGCCAGCCCCCCCCCCCCCCTCCCACCCGGCAGCCCCCCTCCCTCCCACCCACCCGGCTGCCGCAGCACCAGCACCCCTCCCACCCCCCGCCAGCCGCAGCGCCAGCCCCCCTCCCAAAGCTGGTGACTAAAATGGGGTCACTTGTGGGGGGGTTCCACTGTATTGGTGCTTCGGGGGTCTTGCTAATGCGACATAGCACCCACCATTCATTCCACCACCAAAAATCACTCCTTCCCTTCTGAGTCCTGCCATGCACCCAACTGGTATTTTTTGGTCACACGTGAGGCATTGCCGTACTCGGGAGAAATTGGGGCACAGATTTTGGGGTGCTTTGTCTCCTTCATTCCTTGTGAAAATAAAAAATTTTGAGCCAGAACTGCATTTTTCTGTAAAAAATTACATTTTTTTACACAAAAATGCAGATCTGGCTCAAAATTTTTCATTTTCACAAGGAATGAAGGAGACAAAGCACCCCAAAATCTGTGCCCCAATTTCTCCTGAGTACGGCAATGCCTCATGTGTGACCAAAAAATACCAGTTGGGTGCATGGCAGGACTCAGAAGGGAAGGAGTGATTTTTGGATTTTGCAGCACAGATTCTGGTTGAATGACCCCCGAAACACCCATACAGTGGAACCCCCCCACAAGTGACCCCATTTTGCAAACTACACCCTTCAGGGAATTCATCAAGGGGTATAGTGTACATTTCAAACCCCCCGGGGTTTCACCAATTTTGATACAACTGAGCTGTGAAAATGAAAAATTAATTTTTTTCATTTTCACTGCCCAGTTGTACCACAATTGGTGAAACCCCTGGGGGTTTGAAATGTACACTATACCCCTAGATGAATTCCCTGAAGGGTGTAGTTTGCAAAATGGGGTCACTTGTGGGGGGGTACCTAACTTTTAGCATCTTATGGTGCCTAGAAACCTACATGGTGCCTAAAAAATAATCTCATAAAAAGGAGGCTCCAAAATCAAGTAGGTGCTCCTTCTATTATGAAGCCTGTGGTTTGGTCACCGTGCACACTAGGGCCACATATAGGATATTTATGAAAACCAAAGAATTGGGGGAATCAATTTTTAGTCACATTTCTCTAGTAAAATCTACTGTGTTCCTTAGAAAAATGTATTAAAATTGCAAATCTGCAAAAAAAATGAAATTTTGAAATTTCACCTACACTTTCTTTTAATTCCTGTGAAACACCTAAAGGGTTAACAAACTTCCAAAATGCTGTTTTGAATACTGTGAGGGGTGCAGTTTTTGAAATGGCATCATTTATGGGGGTGTCTCACATACAAGTCACTCAAAGTCACATCATAACTGACCTGGTCCCTAAAAAAATCAGAGTTTGAAATTTTCTTGAAAATTTGAGAATTTGCTATTCATATTTTAAGCCTCCTAGTGTCCAAAAAAATGAAAATGAGGTTGAAATAATGATGGCAACATAAAGTAGACATATGGTCTATGTTAGTTATTCACTATTTTGAGTGGTAAGATTATTTGTCTCACAAGCAGAAAATTTAACATTTTGCAAATCGCAAAATTTTCCATTTTTTTACGACATTTTGGTATTTTTCACAAAAAAACACAGACTGTATCGACGAAAATTTACCACTAACTTGAAGTACAATGTGTCACGAGAAAACAATCTCAAAATCACTGGGATAAGTAAAAGCAAAAAAAAGTTATCCCCACTTAAGTGATACATGCCAGATTTGAAAAAAAGGGCTCTGTCAGGAAGGCAAAAACTGGCTCTGTCATGAAGGGGTTAAAAGGCAAAATCCCGGGTCAACATGATAGACCCGGGAATTTGCCTGCAGTGAGAACGGGGCATAAGTGTATGTGTTAACAAATAGACTAAGTCAGTCCACTCTGGTTTGGGTATAGCGGTTTGTTATTTTTTAACCACTTGGATGCCTACTTGGAATGGAGAGGACCTGCACTACATTAGGAAAGAGGTAAGTATGGAAATGTATTTATTTACTGCTACCATGGAGTACTACATGGACAAGAGGATGTTAATGGCTATAGGGAGTGTAAGTAAGTAAGTGTGAGTGTGCAGGGTGTTTATTAAAAATCTATTGTAACAGTGGTGAGCAGACGTGGGGCGAAATGTAAAAGGGTGCGATTTTTAGACTTTTGCGATTTTTGGTCAAAATTGGCCAAAATCGCAATTTTTCTAAAAATCGCACATGTAATAGGGTGCGAGTCGCGAGAAAAATCGCATTTTTTCCCGTGAATTCGCACATTTAAAAGATGCGATTTTCAGTCACACTGAAAATCGCATCCAGATGTTTTCCCATAGTAAACTATAGAACTCGCATATGTAATAGGATGCGAGTTCTATAGTCGCATATGGGACATAACCAAAAAGCGCAAAAAAAATAGACCAGCTTCTTGCTGGCGATTTTTACAGAAACATGCACAGATCATTGAGATCTGTGCATGCTTCTGTTGTAAAAAAAATAGTTAAAACAAAAAAGAAAAAACGGCGTGCGGTCCCCCCTCCTAATCATAACCAGCCCCGGGCTCAAAAAGCCGGTGCTGGTATCATAAAATCAAAGGAACAATCAAGTTGGGGTTCCCTGGATTCTATAAAACCAGCACCAGGCTCAAGGTCCGGCGCTGGTTCCCAAAATACGGGGGACAAAATGACTAGGGGTCCCCCGTATTTCAAGAATCAGCACCAGACCCAACCAGCCAGCAGGGTAATGCCACAGCCGGGGGACACTTATTATATAAGGTCCCGCGGCCAAAGCATTAACCCCCTGGCTGGTCAGCATGGGCAGGGGTCCTGGGGAAGTGGGGACCCCCCAAAGAAGGGGTCCCCCCCCTCCAGGACTTACCAGCCCATGCTGAAAGTCCGGGGCTGTCCCCGATGCCCCTGGGCGGTGGGCATCGGGCTGATGGAAAGTGTAAAAAAAAGAATAAAAACTATTGTCTTCTGCTGTAGAACTATGAGTCCCAGCAAGCCTACCCCGCATGCTGGGACTTGGAGAACCACAAGTCCCAGCATGCGGGGCATTAAAGGGCCCGCTGGTACTTGTAGTTCCATAGTACAAGAAATAGTTAAATAAACACACACTGACACCCTGAAAAATAAATGTTTAATACATCCACAGCCCACACACACTGATACTTACCTACCTTGAGCCCGTAGGTCGGTCCCTGGATCCGGGCTCCAGGGCAGAAGAGTCCGGTTCCGGGGCCTTGGTCCTGGTTCCGGGGCTGGTCCGGGGCTCCTGGGCTGAAGAATCCGGGGTCCAGGATCCGAAGTAGTCCACAGGGGTACCTGAGGAAGGAAATCCTACTCACCTGGTCCCCGGCGACGACCCAGGCATCTTCAGCTCCAGTTGCGCTGCTCCCGGCTGGTACCCGCTCACGGACTGGAGAGGCGCAGAGATGTTTCATCTTTCGCGCCTTTCCTCCGGATGTTTCTATTGGCCGCCTAGCGGCCAATCAGGAGCCGAGAAAGTCGGCTCCTGATTGGGCGCTAGGTGGCCAATAGAATCATTCGGAGGAAAGGCGCGGAAGATGAAACATCTCTGCGCCTCTCCAGTCCGTGAGCGGGTACCAGCCGGGAGCAGCGCAACTGGAGCTGAAGATGCCTGGGTCGTCGCCGGGGACCAGGTGAGTAGGATTTCCTTCCTCAGGTACCCCTGTGGACTACTTTGGATCCTGGACCCCGGATTCTTCAGCCCAGGAGCCCCGGAACCAGGACCAAGGCCCCGGAACCGGACTCTTCTGCCCTGGAGCCCGGACCCAGGATCCAGGGACCGACCTACGGGCTCAAGGTAGGTAAGTATCAGTGTGTGTGGGCTGTGGATGTATTAAACTTTTATTTTTCAGGGTGTCAGTGCGTGTTTATTTAACTATTTCTTGTACTATGGAACTACAAGTACCAGCGGGCCCTTTAATGCCCCGCATGCTGGGACTTGTGGTTCTCCAAGTCCCAGCATGCAGGGTAGGCTTGCTGGGACTCATAGTTCTACAGCAGAAGACAATAGTTTTTATTCTTTTTTTTACACTTTACATCAGCCCGATGCCCACCGCCCAGGGGCATCGGGGACAGCCCCGGACTTTCAGCATGGGCTGGTAAGTCCTGGAGGGGGGGGACCCCTTCTTTGGGGGGTCCCCACTTTCCCAGGACCCCTGCCCATGCTGACCAGCCTGGGGGTTAATGCTTTGGCCGCGGGACCTTATATAATAAGTGTCCCCCGGCTGTGGCATTACCCTGCTGGCTGGTTGGGTCTGGTGCTGGTTCTTGAAATACGGGGGACCCCATGTCATTTTGTCCCCCGTATTTTGGGAACCAGCGCCGGACCTTGAGCCTGGTGCTGGTTTTATAAAATCCAGGGAACCCCAACTTGATTGTTCCTTTGATTTTATGATACCAGCACCGGCTTTTTGAGCCCGGGGCTGGTTATGCTTAGGAGGGGGGACCGCACGCCTTTTTTTTTTTTATTTAATTTTTTTTACAAAAATCGCATATATGAAAATGCGCACATTTTCAGGGCTGAAAATGCGCACATTTTCAGGACTTAAAATCGCGGCAAATCACATTTTTTGCCGCTAATTGGCATCTCATTACATATGCGATTTTTTGTCAAAAAACGCGATTTTTAAAGGTGCGATTTCTGGCGAGTTTGGAACTCGTCCAAAAATCGCACCCTATTACATTTCGCCCGTGGTGTTTATTGTTGACTTAAGTTGACATTGACACAAAAAAAACATGAAAAACTAATGTCAACCTTTTTCCATGTCGCCCTAATGCATCCTGACCTATTTCTTGTGTCAACCTAGTGCCGGCCTATAGTGGTTGACCTAATGGCAGTCTACCTAACATGCACGAGTGGCCATATAGCAACAACGATGATCGCGGCTACATCTGTATATCGCAGTGGTAAATTAGTAATTATGGAGTATTTTAGCATCATGGAAATAAGAGAAGGTACTTGTTTCCTAGCACGGTGCCCATCGCATACCATACTTAGTGGTGTGCGATCTGTGCGATGCGATATTCATGTTAAATTAACAGGAGTGCTCGTACAATGAAATATCGCATTGCATGCCAGCAAATGACATGCGATGCGATTTTTAATTGTACAAGCACCCTGATGGGTGCTTTCAATGTTAAATGCACCCCCGTTGGCAGCGCCACCCCCACTATCAACGCCAACGCCAATTTATATGTTCGCGGAAGAGAAGAGTAAGTTCTTGATGGTGGATCACATCGCCAAACATATGTTGATGTACTGTCGCTTCATCAACGATTTATTCTGCTTGTGGACAGGACCGACAGCCATCCTAGAGGACCACATTCAAGCTATCAATAATAGCACCAGTCCCATAAAGTACACATACAGTATTCAACGGGACTCAATAGAATATTTGGATGTGAGGATATCCCTGCATAATGGTCAGCTGCACACTACGGTGTACTCAAAACCAACGGACCGCAACACTCTGTTGTTGGGGTCCAGCCACCATCCCAATCCCCTAAAACAAGGTCTTCCCAAATCACAATTAATGAGAGCAGCCAGGATATCCAGCTCGCAGGAAGCGGCTATGGACAGCACAAACACAGTAGTGGACAAGTTTGTTCATAGGGGGTACAACCTGAAGTCACTACGCAACTTACAAAAAGAAGTTTTGGCCACTCCACGTGATGAACTATTGAGACCTAAAATCCGTCACCAGAAGGACGTCATCCCGTGGAAACAGCAGTTTTCATTGTCCAGCCCGGTTGTGCAAAGGGCTACAACAGCTTTGTGGCCGATCGTTAAAACTGACACATCACTGCCAGGTTTACAAAAAATCAGGCCAATGGCGTGCTATACTCGTGGCCGCAACATTAAGGATAGGGTGGTCCAGACTGATATAACGGGGTTTGATATACCTCAGCCCCCCTCCAATTTTTTGACGAAAGCCCCGGGATGTTACAGGTGCCTTAGTTGTAAGTCATTCAGTCACCCCATCAATCATAATTCCATCCCCATCAAGTATGTGCTCACTTGCCTTATGACTCATGTCATATATCGTTTATTTTGTCCCTGCCGCCTGCATTACGTGGGTAAGACCATCCGCACTATCCGTGACAGGATGGCCTTACACCGCTCGGCCATTGTAAATGCCATCAGGTCTAAATCTGCAGAGCAGCCGGTGGCCAGACACTTTTTGGAGGCTGGCCACTCCATTGGAGATTTAAAATTCATTTTGATTGACCATGTTCCCCCACAGCGTAGAGGGGGAGATCGTGATGGAGCACTCCTTAAATTGGAAGCCCGATGGATATTTAGGCTACAGACCAGCAAACCATTGGGGCTTAATGAGAGGTTTAATTGGAGCATATTATATTGACACAGTATCCGTTTGGTTGTCATCTTATTAGTTCATTGTTCTGCCGCATATAAGTCATATTGAGATGTTAGCAACATCCTGCTCATTCATTCATTTTTTGTGTGTCATTTTTTGTGTGTTATTTACAGCGATGCTGAGACCAGCTGGATGACGTCCGGCGGCTGGGGACGTTAGCTTGGTGCGTCTCCCGGACAACGGGAGCCGGAAGCTGACGTCAGCATACCGGAACACCCAGCAATGGGGGCAGGACGGCGTGCACCCGGCCGCCGGGCGGACCCTGTCAGGTAAGCGCGCTATATATAATCATGTTGTTTGCATTGTATTCTTGCTGTATCGCATGTTATGTCCTGAAGAAAATGGCTACACGCCATTGAAACGTCGACCGCACTGACATGTCGACTTTTTTGCAAATAAACTCAAGCAATTGAAAATTTCCCTGGAGTGACGCCAATCTTTACCACATTATATATATATATATATATATATATATATATATATATATATATATATATATATATATACAATCCAAGATCTGCCGGCACTCAAATAGTTTAACCGTACAGCTGCCCCAGGTGCCAGAAGGTGATGACATGTAGCAATCCAACTTTCCCAGCAGGAAAAATAACGGCACTCAGGAGACGGTAATCAATAGCTTTAAAGAAGATAAGTGTATTGGGGACGTTTCGGGGGACAAACCCCGTCCTCAGGCTGTAGGATTGGGCTGAGGACGGGGTTTGTCCCCCGAAACGTCCCCAATACACTTATCTTCTTTAAAGCTATTGATTACCGTCTCCTGAGTGCCGTTATTTTTCCTGCTGGGAAAGTTGGATTGCTATATATATATATATATATATATATATATATATATATATATATATATATATATATATTATGGACAGGAATTTAAATAGTAAATATGTTTGCATGATATAGGTTGTAATTCACACCTAACCAAGAGGGGAAAGGGGGAGGGGGAGAGTGAAACAAATCACTCAGTAGCGCTGGCTGGCTTCACTGGGGGATCAGACCCACCTTTATTCAATATATACCTTGAGTATGGCTGCTGCCACCTTTACAGAGAGATTGTGGATCTCTGTGAGAAAGAGCAGAACTATGGAGTGTGTGGAGATGATATCCCCACTCAGTAGCGCTGCCACACTCAATAATTAGAAACCCAGTCTTGTATAGGAAAGTATAAAATATTTTTACTTGGGTGTCAGATGACAATACATTTTAAAAATACACATTACATACACATTATTACACTCAAAAAGGACATACATAACATACAACAAAAAACATATAAGGCATGGGCTGGCTATGAGGCTTGTATCTGCATATATATGAGGCAATAACATACGTTTGTTTATGAGCAAATAGTTACCAGTCCTCCTTGTGGTCAGCACTTTGTGCTATACTGGGTGCAGGTCACCAAGTCCTATATCCGAGCCTATAGATGCTGCTGTAATAGCTCACTCCCTGTTGGGGGAGGATCGGCTCCAGGTGCTTTTTCCCCACAGTGTCCAGATCCCCACTGGGATATTTGTAATCCAAGGTAGTGTGATCAGACTGGATGTCTGGATGACCAATCGGCTGGTTCTCTATGCGGCTAGAGCGGGCTCCAAGTACGCGTTTCTCCGCCTTTCTTACTCGGCGGCTTCCTCAGCTGGATGAGTATGTTATGTATGTCCTTTTTGAGTGTAATAATGTGTATGTAATGTGTATTTTTAAAATGTATTGTCATCTGACACCCAAGTAAATATATTTTATACTTTCCTATACAAGACTGGGTTTCTAATTATTGAGTGTGGCAGCGCTACTGAGTGGGGATATCATCTCCACACACTCCATAGTAATTCACACCTGATTGCTGCTGTGTGAATTTGCAGGTTGGGTGATTATCAATAAAATGCGCATCGGTATGGGTCGCAATGTGCGTGCGCGATGTCTTTCAGCGACAAAAATGTGCTACTTTTTCTATCTGCAAGCCATTCACAAGGTTATTGACAGTAAGTAGGCATCTGTGGGTGGTAACCGCCCATTTCATGGAAGTGCCAAGATAAATGCTAGAAAAAATACATTGAGAGTCAGCAGGCGCTCCTGACTGTTTAAGGGAAGGGTGTGTGACATCAGCAAAAGGCCGCCAAGTAAGTCTCTGGCTACTCTGAGCCTGTGGGGAATGGTGTACAATAGAAAAATCATTCCATAGAGAGCTTGTAATTGAGGAGGGTTTTTGGATATATTCACTTGGCTGTACAGTCTTCACATGGTCTACACCATGGGTCCTCAAACTGCGGCCCTCCAGTTGTTGTGAAACTACAAATCCCAGCATGCTCTGCCACAGTTTTGCTATAAGGGAGTGTTAAAACTGTGGCAAGGCATGCTGGGATTTGTAGTTTCACAACATCTGGAGGGCCGCAGTTTGAGGACCCATGGTCTACACATTCATTTGCAAGGTGGGATTCCCCTCTAGCGGGGCAATGTCTTACCTGATCCCTGGCCGCTCTACATTACCACCATATTATTTAATATATCAATTCTGGCTGTCCTGGATTGAGCCCTGCAATATCCCATAGTTAATGTTAAAGATGCATACTTGCCATGGGAAGCGTAGTGCAGAAACACAATTACACCTTCTAAGAAGCCCTAAATATGAGAACAACTCATGGCAGCATGTTAGTTGCATCTCTGCATTTATGGTTTTGTACTTAAGCATGAACGCCCCTGAACAGCCTATTCATGAACATATGCCTGCACGTGTCCGCTATGGACGCTTTACAAAAGATTCTGTACTGACAACATTCTTTAAAGCAATGCTCTTTCCACATGGCCCTTCATTTGTAAATCCAGCTTTATCACTGGCATTTTATCCCAGGTGGATTTGGGCACTTACAGTAATTTGATGGGAAGCATGTTCCACTTGCACGTTGGTGCGATGTAAAAAAAACTTAAAATAAACAATCTTGACCCCTGAAAGAAAGACAGTTCCAATCTGTATTACTTACAGATTATAAGTGACATTTGGGGTTTGTCCAGCATGACTAACATCCCTTCTTATTTATTCAGTGCTGAAGATACGCATGTTCATGCTGCTCATTGCGGGGTATATTATAAATACATTTTTATATATCTATCTATATATATATCTATAAAGCATTTAAAAATATCTTATGTGAGCACCCCGTGATTCCAGTCCTTTATACCCTCCCCAAACTTCACAAAAATGCCAATAAACCGCCAGGACGCCCTATAATTTCTGCACGCAATTCCCTTTACCAGCCAATTTCACAACTTCTGGACTTTCTCCTTCAGCCCCTTCTCCCCAAGAAGAATGCCTTTTTAAAAGATACAACCAGTTTTTTAAAGTTGTTACAGAGTGTGGGGGATGTACCTGAAAACACCATTATGGTGTGTTTGGATGTATGCAGTTTGTATACATCCATACCTCATTCTGGTGGTCTTGAGGCTATGAGATTGTTCATTGGAGAACATCTAAGTACAGATATGTTTGATCATGATTTATTTATTTGCTTGTTAGATCTAATTCTGAATAGAAATTATTTTCTATTCGATGGGAGCTATTACCTCCAGCTCCGCGGGTGTGCCATGGGGTCAGCAGTGGCCCCGGCATACGCAAATATTTATATGTTCCAACAAGAGGAACTATTGTTTTTGAATGATCCATCTGTCAGCCAGTACTTACATGTCTACACACGATACATAGACGATGTGTTCATTTTATGGACAGGGGGGATCGAGAGACTCACGACATTGATCTCTATGGTCAATGCAAGAGAGTCGACGATTAAATTTACATTTGAGTGGAGCGCGACGACAGCCCATTTCCTAGATGTAGCTATACACATCAGGAATGGCAAAATCATTACTGATGCTTATTTTAAAGATGTGGAGCGTAATACGTTCCTGATGGCAAATAGCCATCACCCGCCTGCTCTCAAAAAAAGTTTACCCCTTTCCCAAATGATGAGAATTGCTAGACTCATGAGTGACACATCTTGTTTGTCCGATAGACTAGATACGCTTATTGCTAAATTTGTGGCTCGTGGGTATGATTTAGTGAGTTTAAAAGCACAAAAATCTAAAGTATTACAAATGCCCAGAGCTCAGCTGCTATCTACAAAACCTAAAAACAAACAAGAGTCGTTGCCATGGTCTAGCCTTTATTCTGTGGCCAGCCCGGTGATTGGCCAAGCCACCCGGGCACTTTGGCCTATTGTGAGATCAGATGCTGACTTGCCAGGCTTAACTAATGTCCGTCCGATTGCAGCCTTTAAAAGAGGCCGCAACCTTAGAGATCGCTTAGTGCATACTGACATTACTGGGAGAGGCCTACCCAGGGCCCCCAATACTTATTTCAAGCCGCCAGGCTGTTATAGCTGCTTGGGTTGCATTACATGTAACTTCCTGGTTAAATGCAAGTCATTTAAACATCCGCATTCTCCCAAAACTTTTGAAATTCGCAAAGTGTTGACATGCAGGTCAACTCACGTCGTCTATGTGATTGTGTGCCCGTGTGGGCTGTACTATGTAGGCCAGACGTCTCGGAGTTTTCGGGAACGGATGGGCCTACATAGATCTGCAATTAGTCTCGCCTTGGGTGGTAGGGATAATGACCAACCGGTTGCCCGCCACTTTAAGGTTATGAGACACCCTTTATCTGCATTGAAATATTTTATGATTGACCAGGTCGAGGAATCTATGCGTGGGGGAGATAGGGTTAAATCTTTGCTCCGGCTGGAGGCAAGATGGATCCTGCGGTTAAATACTATTTACCCTAATGGGTTAAACGAAAAATTGAATTGGAATAGCTTTGTCTGATTCATATCTCCTTGGATTAATGTTTTCTCTGTTTTTTTCTTCTTTCTTTATTTTCTTTATATTGTGTATGATTTATTATGCTATGTCTTTATTATTGTGGAATGTAAAGTATATGTATGTAACATTGTGGTACATCTCTTCCCCAGGTCCGGATGCCCCCTGCTGGAGGTCGAGTGACATTTATACAGCAGCCTAGGTGAATGTGGTGGGGTGGGTTGCTAAGCAACCACCTGCTGCGTCCTGCACTGGCGTGCGGTGAAGAATGGATATCTCTCCTGTCAGGCGGGATCCTGTTTCAGTGGGGTAAGTGATGTACTTTGTTTGCTGGGTTCCTTAACATTTGTCTGCATGTGCATATCTTGATGACATTGCGGCTGGGGCCGGGACTGTGCGCCTTCTGGAGTGAGACGCTTGTGATGGTTGCTTAGCGACCGGATCGAATGTCTATCCGGAAGTGCGTCACTTCCTGACTTCCGGCCGGCGGCGTCTGGCGTGTCTTGCAGCGATGTGAGGATACAGCAACAGGGTATAAAAGGTATGTCTTGTTTAACATTCATTGCTGTAGGTGTTGTGACCTGAAGAAGGGGTTAATCCCCCGAAAGCTTGTCCTTTGAGCGTCATGCTTTAATACACCAAGTTTTTGAAACCAGATGTATCCTGCCTCCTGAGTGCCGTTTATTGTATATGGTATATATATATATATATATATATATATATATATATATATATATATATATATATATGCTGTCTGCCTGAGGAAGGGGAGTTTGGTCCCCGAAACCGTTGCACAATAAATTGATTGTTTGCTTTCACAAGACCTGGAGTGCCATGCCAGCATATATATATATATATATATATATATATATATATATAATGTGGTAAAGATTGGCGTCACTCCAGGGGAATTTTTCAATTGCAGAAATTTATTTGCAAAAAAGTCGACATGTCAGTGTTGTCGACGTTTCAATGGCGTGTAGCCATTTTCCTCAGGACATAACATGCGATACAGCAAGAATACGATGCAAACAACAGGATTATATATAGCGCGCTTACCTGACAGGGTCCGCCCGGCGGCCGGGTGCACGCCGTCCTGCCCCCATTGCTGGGTGTTCCGGTATGCTGACGTCAGCTTCCGGCTCCCGTTGTCCGGGAGACGCACCAAGCTAACGTCCCCAGCCGCCGGACGTCATCCAGCTGGTCTCAGCATCGCTGTAAACGATGTACAAACAATGTCATATAAACATAAATGTAAATGTAAGGACACAGAGTTACTAACTTCACAATATAACAAATGTGCGGCAGAACAATAAACTGGTAAGATGACCACCAGACAGATACAGTGTCAGTATAGTATGCTCCAATTAAACCTCTCATTAAGCCCCAATGGTTTGCTGGTCTGTAGCCTAAATATCCATCGAGCTTCCAATTTAAGGAGTGCTCCATCTCGATCTCCCCCTCTACGCTGTGGGGGAACATGGTCGATCAAAATAAATTTTAAATCTCCAATGGAGTGGCCGGCCTCCAAAAAATGTCTAGCCACTGGTTGCTCTGCAGTTTTGGACCTAATGGCATTTAGAATGGCCGAGCGGTGTAAGGCCATCCTGTCACGAATAGTGCGGATGGTCTTACCCACATAATGCAGGCGGCAGGGACAAAACAAAAGATATATGACATGTGTCATGAGACAGGTGAGCACATACTTAATAGGGATGGATTTGTGATTGATGGGGTGACAAAGTACACATACAGTATTCAGCGGGACTCAATTGAATATTTGGATGTGAGGATATCCATACACAATGGTCAGCTGCACACTACGGTGTATTCAAAACCAACAGACCGCAACACCCTGTTGTTGGGATCTAGCCATCACCCCAAGCCCCTGAAACAAGGCCTTCCCAAATCACAATTGATGAGAGCAGCCAGGATATCTAGCTCGCAGGAGGCAGCTGTGGACAGCACTAACACAGTAGTGGACAAGTTTGTCCACAGGGGGTATAACCTGAAGTCACTTCGCACCTTACAAAAAGAAGTTTTGGCCACTCCACGTGACGTATTATTGAGACCCAAAACCCGTCATCAGAAGGATGTCATCCCGTGGAAACAGCAGTTTTCATTGTCCAGCCCGGTGGTGCAAAGGGCCACAACAGCCTTGTGGCCGATTGTCAAAACTGATATATCCTTGCCAGGTCTACAAAAAATCAGGCCAATGGCGTGTTATACTTGTGGCCGTAATATTAAGGACAGAGTGGTCCAGACAGATATAACGGGCTTTGATACACCTCAGCCCCCTTCCAATTTCTTGACAAAATCCCCGGGATGTTATAGGTGCCTTAGCTGCACCACCTGCAAGAACATGGTGGTGTGTAAGTCATTTAGTCACCCCATCAATCACAAATCCATCCCTATTAAGTATGTGCTCACCTGTCTCATGACACATGTCATATATCTTTTGTTTTGGTGTAGGGCTTGGAGATTTAAAATTCATTTTGATCGACCATGTTCCCCCACAGCGTAGAGGGGGAGATCGAGATGGAGCACTCCTTAAATTGGAAGCTCGATGGATATTTAGGCTACAGACCAGCAAACCATTGGGGCTTAATGAGAGGTTTAATTGGAGCATACTATACTGACACTGTATCTGTCTGGTGGTCATCTTACCAGTTTATTGTTCTGCCGCACATTTGTTATATTGTGAAGTTAGTAACTCTGTGTCCTTACATTTACATTTATGTTTATATGACATTGTTTGTACATCGTTTACAGCGATGCTGAGACCAGCTGGATGACGTCCGGCGGCTGGGGACGTTAGCTTGGTGCGTCTCCCGGACAACGGGAGCCGGAAGCTGACGTCAGCATACCGGAACACCCAGCAATGGGGGCAGGACGGCGTGCACCCGGCCGCCGGGCGGACCCTGTCAGGTAAGCGCGCTATATATAATCCTGTTGTTTGCATCGTATTCTTGCTGTATCGCATGTTATGTCCTGAGGAAAATGGCTACACGCCATTGAAACGTCGACAACACTGACATGTCGACTTTTTTGCAAATAAATTTCTGCAATTGAAAAATTCCCCTGGAGTGACGCCAATCTTTACCACATTATTACTTATCTGTGGATGGCACCCGGGGTCCTTTTGCTACATCACTGAGGAGTGCCGGCTCGCACAGCTCCATATTCTACAGGATTACCACGGTGATCCAACCGGAGCAAGGCACCCGTTTTCTATTATCAGCGTGTTTGCACCTGACTTGAAAAACCAGCAGCTCTCAGCATGGAGAATTTATCACAACCCTCGGCAGGCTGCCGCACTATGCCAGCCACCAAGGGATTGTTACACAGCTTCAACGCGACACAGGCAGAACAAATATTGTTTGATGACACTGACGAGGATCTGCTCCCTGACACATCATTGGAGGACATTATGAACCAGTTATTCCAATTAAAAAAGCGGGAGGTGGATTACCATTTGCATGGAACGTCCCTTTCAAAGTATTACCGGCAACATATGATCCCACGGGGATTTCGCATTAGAAATATCCCCACCATTGGCAGGTTTAACCCCGAGTTTTGTGCCAAGTGGGTCGGGACATTAAACAAGTGCAGTCTTGATTTGATGCTTCTAGTGATAGAAGAATCAAAGAGGGAGTTGGTATCAGTCAAGGAGAAAATTGATGCCTTGGAAGCCCTACACCAGGTCCCGACAATACAATCTACGAATCCCGATTGGCAACGTAACCTAACAACTAAGGTGGAAAATTATAGAAAAGAGTTACTAAAGTTCAAGGCCAGTAAGTTCTCCACGGTAACCCGAGATTATGACGATAAAAAAGTATACCGGTGGCTCATGGGAGGAGAGCCAGCACCACAGAATTACAACAAGCCGGGTCCCTATAGTTATCGCCGCAGAAGGGAAAACCGGGCCAGAGACACAGTAACGTCCAACTCAGATAGCGACTTTAGGGTACAAGAGTCCGACGACACCATTCGTAGGACGGAGGTCCCTTTAGAGCAACCCACCGCAGCAAGCTAAAAAGGTCGGCCACCCGCCGGAGCGGGCAAAACCAGAGGGCAAAGAGAGCTCAAGGCTCTCCTGAGGAGTTAATTTATAACCTATCCTCACACGACCTGAAACCTGCTGAGATCTCTGTACTCAAAAAAGGTTTATCTTTCATCCCCACTAACTCCCACAATGAACTGCAGTGGCAAATCGACCGCCATAGGTTTGACCGTCATTTACGTTTGAAAGAGTACTATCAATATTCTGAAACCACTTTGTCCACGGATCCAGTTCAAACATTTATCCGATCCAGGACTACGTCTAAGTTTGACCCTTCATCCTCTAATACCTCCATCCCCACATTTTCCCGGTTAGTTGACGCCTCTGTCACCAAATATAATGCAGCTACCAAAAACATGCATTATAACTTAACGAGGGAAGAACGCGATGCCCTCAAGGACTTGGCTGGTTATCGCCACATAATTATTCGATCAGCAGACAAAGGGGGCGCTATAGTCGTCCAAGACTTGAGTGACTACAAGGCTGAGATTGACCACCAACTCAGTGATGTGCAGGTCTATGATCGTCTGGAGGCTGACCCCACTAACATCTATAAGCGTGAATTGGATACCTTGTTACATGAGGCTACTCAAAATCAACTCATTAGTAAAGATCTATGCAAAGCCCTCACCCAACAGTTCCCAGTTACACCCATCATTTATACAGTACCCAAATTACACAAAAATCCCATAAAACCACCCGGACGGCCGATCATTTCGGCAAACAACTCATTATTTCAACCCGTTTCAAAATTTCTGGACTCTTTGCTTCAACCATATGTACAACAGCAGCCCACCTATATAATGGACACCACTGATTTTCTGCTTCGATTACAAGAGTTCTCACACGTTCCTGATGACACAGTGTTGGTAACACTTGACGTGTGCAGTCTGTATACTGCCATCCCGCAGACAGCAGGAGTAGCAGCGGTGGCTGAATTTCTCCGCACCAATGATGTCAGCAATATAGATCACAATTTATTTGTGAGGTTACTGACATTAACTTTAGAGCATAATTATTTTTTATTTAATGGTGCCATTTATCAGCAAAAAACGGGGTGTGCTATGGGGAGCCCAGTGGCGCCGAGTCTCGCGAACATTTATATGTTCGCGGAAGAGAAGAGTAAGTTTTTGATGGTGGACCATATCGCCACACACATGTTGATGTACTGTCGTTTCATCGACGATTTATTCTGCTTGTGGACGGGACCAACAGCCATTCTAGAGGACCACATTCAAGCCATCAACAATAGTACTAGTCCCATAAAGTACACATACAGTATTCAGCGGGACTCAATTGAATATTTGGATGTGAGGATATCCATACACAATGGTCAGCTGCACACTACGGTGTATTCAAAACCAACAGACCGCAACACCCTGTTGTTGGGATCTAGCCATCACCCCAAGCCCCTGAAACAAGGCCTTCCCAAATCACAATTGATGAGAGCAGCCAGGATATCTAGCTCGCAGGAGGCAGCTGTGGACAGCACTAACACAGTAGTGGACAAGTTTGTCCACAGGGGGTATAACCTGAAGTCACTTCGCACCTTACAAAAAGAAGTTTTGGCCACTCCACGTGACGTATTATTGAGACCCAAAACCCGTCATCAGAAGGATGTCATCCCGTGGAAACAGCAGTTTTCATTGTCCAGCCCGGTGGTGCAAAGGGCCACAACAGCCTTGTGGCCGATTGTCAAAACTGATATATCCTTGCCAGGTCTACAAAAAATCAGGCCAATGGCGTGTTATACTCGTGGCCGTAATATTAAGGACAGAGTGGTCCAGACAGATATAACGGGCTTTGATACACCTCAGCCCCCTTCCAATTTCTTGACAAAATCCCCGGGATGTTATAGGTGCCTTAGCTGCACCACCTGCAAGAACATGGTGGTGTGTAAGTCATTTAGTCACCCCATCAATCACAAATCCATCCCTATTAAGTATGTGCTCACCTGTCTCATGACACATGTCATATATCTTTTGTTTTGTCCCTGCCGCCTGCATTATGTGGGTAAGACCATCCGCACTATTCGTGACAGGATGGCCTTACACCGCTCGGCCATTCTAAATGCCATTAGGTCCAAAACTGCAGAGCAACCAGTGGCTAGACATTTTTTGGAGGCCGGCCACTCCATTGGAGATTTAAAATTTATTTTGATCGACCATGTTCCCCCACAGCGTAGAGGGGGAGATCGAGATGGAGCACTCCTTAAATTGGAAGCTCGATGGATATTTAGGCTACAGACCAGCAAACCATTGGGGCTTAATGAGAGGTTTAATTGGAGCATACTATACTGACACTGTATCTGTCTGGTGGTCATCTTACCAGTTTATTGTTCTGCCGCACATTTGTTATATTGTGAAGTTAGTAACTCTGTGTCCTTACATTTACATTTATGTTTATATGACATTGTTTGTACATCGTTTACAGCGATGCTGAGACCAGCTGGATGACGTCCGGCGGCTGGGGACGTTAGCTTGGTGCGTCTCCCGGACAACGGGAGCCGGAAGCTGACGTCAGCATACCGGAACACCCAGCAATGGGGGCAGGACGGCGTGCACCCGGCCGCCGGGCGGACCCTGTCAGGTAAGCGCGCTATATATAATCCTGTTGTTTGCATCGTATTCTTGCTGTATCGCATGTTATGTCCTGAGGAAAATGGCTACACGCCATTGAAACGTCGACAACACTGACATGTCGACTTTTTTGCAAATAAATTTCTGCAATTGAAAAATTCCCCTGGAGTGACGCCAATCTTTACCACATTATTACTTATCTGTGGATGGCACCCGGGGTCCTTTTGCTACATCACTGAGGAGTGCCGGCTCGCACAGCTCCATATATATATATATATATATAATATTTCCAATAGTGGAAGAGTGCCCAATAAATTCATCAGTACAGTCCTTGAATGTCCATGATAATGAAGTACAGATCAAACTGTCCAAATGTTTTATTATTTACTTGATAGAGGTAAATTTGTACAGACAAGATGGAAGTGAAACACTCAACGCATTTCGTCTTAGCCAAGACTTCATCAGGGGTAAGTATCTTCCAAAAGTGACATGATGGTATCACCATTAAGAGTGATCCCCCCCACCCCCACCCCCAAAATGAAGAATTGTGGGGGGGTCACTTTAAGTGTAGGTCCAAACCTCTGTTCACAGAAACTTTGGAAATGACATTTGGTTTGCTGAGCATTGATGCTGCAGTGATTATAATGCGAATTGGCCTGTGATACTGTATAAGTATAAACAGGTGCTGAAAATAATATTTTCTGAATCATTTACTGAAAAATTAAAAATTCAAAGCTTATATTCCACCTAATTTGTACTCTGCTCTATAAGTAAATTCTAATTAGTAACTCACTGAAGGGACCTGTTCAGTTATGGGAACAGGCCTGGTGCACATGTGAAACCATAGTAAGTAATGGGCCTATAGAATGTAATCTCTAATAAGCAGGGTCCTCTCTCCTCATGTGCTTTTCTTAGAATATATCTCTGCCACTGTTATAATTGTATCCGTGTCCGCTGCTGCAACTGTCTTTTTTGTTTCCCATGTACTTGTCCTAATTTGCATTTGTACTGTATATCACAATTTTTCTTGTTTTGTTCTATGTATTGGCAGGCGCTGCAGAACCCTTGTGGCGCCATATAAATAAACGATAATAATAATAATATTAATCATTAAGTTGCAATTGTGTATTTACAATAATATTGGTCAAAATTTCAACCTGATCAATGACCATCAACAATTGAAGAAGTTTTTTATGAAACAAACATAAGTTTCATCTTTGGAAATTGCCACCTTTGTCTTTATTGACCCTATCTAACTTCCTTTGTACCCAGCCATCTTTTGCATGCTATAGCTAGTTCTAGAGCACAGGAAATAGAGTGAACAGGTACTGTATGCATTGTTATCTTCCTGTGTATTGGGTTTGCATATAAATGGCCACGTCCTCCAGGTCAAAAGCATTCTATGTACTGTATCTAATAATAAAATATATTTGTCATTTGGTAGCTCATGTACAGCCACTGGATAATAGAAGCTTCAGATGACACCCACCCTCACATGACATCATGGTTCTCAAGGCAGACTCCGCACAGGAGACCAGTGAGCATTGCTGAATAAGTGAAGGATTATCTTGACTCTCTCCTCCAGGACCTTTAGGAATTATGGGTGAAATGTAATAGGATGAGAGATTCAGAAAGTGAGAGATTTGGTAAGAAGTCTCCATTTTTTTTTTTTTTTAAAGTGGCAATCATTTACACTTCAAAACCAGTGTGATTTTGCAGTGTAAATGATTGCCGCTTTAAAAAACTGGAGATTTCTTACCAAATCTCTCACTTTCTGAATCTCTCATCCTATTACATTTCACCCTTAGAATCTGTTTTCAGTAGAGAAAATGGGTAGTACGTTATGATGACTAAAGTCAAAGAATCTGGTTACAGTCGTGACTAAACAATAGTTTTAAAGACCAATTGCAATTTATCACAGATCCTGCAAGAGAGAATTCTATAGAAGTCCCTGCTCAAATCAACAGACCTGGATCCTAAGATATATAATCAGTTTACTGATCTGCTGCAGTATCGTCAGCATTGCAGAGTGTGCGTCACATGGGGGAAAGACGTAGTCCTTTAAAATGATACCTTTGTAGCTTCGTCAGTATGAAGTTGTGAATACAGCTCCTTGTAAAGGGATCTTAATAGGCTAATAATTAACCTTCTTATTAGCATGGGTGCCATTTCCCGTTGCAAACTTGTAATCATTGTTCCTTTATTTGTTTGATAAGATTTACTTTAACTCTAATAGGTTTAGTTCTGTGTTTACCATCCCCTCAATACATCTGTCCAGGGGAGAGAGCCCATTCTGAGGATTTTGAATAGGTGAAATTGGGTTCCACAGTCCCTGGCATTATGGAGCTACGTGTGGGCATTGCTATGAAGAGCGAGAGCTTCTATATTTTCAGTTTGAAGGCAGCAGTATGCAGAGATCAGTGGAAGGAACAAGGGGGATGCCCACCTTTAGGGGTACCCTAGAAGAATGGTGAGAGGTGTAAAGCTGGCCATACATCAGAAAGATCGATCTTAAGATCGATTGCACTCATGATTGTGTACAATTTCCCTTGAAATCCCCAGCAGTCCTTGGTGGTTTTTGGACACACAAACTACACACAATCCATCATACAATCAGTCATACAATCCATCTGCTGCATGATTTTGTACACAAGATGTGCACACAATCTGCATACAATCCATCATACAATCAGTCATACAATCCATCTTATGATTGATTGTATGATTGTGTACACAAGATGTGCACACAATCTGCATACAATCCATTTTACAATCAATTGAGATTGTATGATTGGGTACAATATCTTTCTGATGTATGGCCAGCATAAGTCTCGCAAGAGGATGATCTGGGTGAGCAGTTGTAAACCACTTGCCTCACAACCCCCCCCATCAACGAGTCCATTAGAAATCCAGTTTAAAAGACTGAGAGCATCCCCAGCGAGTAGAGGGGAATGCACCAAAAAGAGTACCGCACTACTGGTCCCAGAATACACTGGTATGTAATATACTGCTTACCCATCATTGTTTATGAAGTAGTGCTGGACAAGTGTTGTGCTGGAGAGAAGAGCAAATTTTATTTCTGTGATTAACCCTTTTTGAACTTTAAATAAACTGTTTGCTGTATGTAATGAGATGGCCTGGTGCCCACTTCTTACTGTACCGCACTGACATTTGCAACCCACTACCACAGAGCTTCTGTAAGTAAACTCCTGAGTACCCGGGGCTCCCACTGATACTTATGCTAACCCACAACCAGCCGGAGCAAAGTAAGGGCCAGATGTACTAAGCTTCAAAAAGTGATAAAATGGAGACTGATAAACCACCAGCCAATCAGCTGCTAACTGCCATGTCACAGGCTGTATTTGAAAAATGACAGGGTTTTATCACTTTTCAAGCTTAGTTACTTAGGAGGTTATTCTGATCGGAGCGGCCAAACGTGCGTACGTTCGCCATTAACGTACGCTAGCCGTACGCGGCCGTTAGGGTCAGGTCCACCCACAAATCAGCCGCTTACGTACGGGCAGAAATACCGTAGAAGGGGAGTGGCGTACAAATGAGCGTACGGCAACGTACGCGGACGGCTCAGCCCTTGCACTCCGACAACAGGCGTACAACTGAGCGTACGGCGCCGTTTACGGCCGTCTTTCCTCCGTCTCCCCACCGACTTCTTGCGGAGATCTGAGCGTACGCCAGTTTGCACGGACGGGTCCCTATTGTTTTCAATGGAAAACACAGCTTATGTCACCGCTCGTGAGAGTGAGCGTACGTCAGTGTACGCTGACATACCCTTCACATATATGGACCTGCAAATCTTGCCTCTCAACTACTAATCTGACAATTGATTAATTAATCTATTTGTTATTCAATTATTGTTTTCTATTAACTCAATTGTCTACCTTAATAAAGACCTAATAAAACTACATTTGAACCCTCATTACATGTATATTTGTTATGTTCTAATGTGGCATTTTAATCACTATCTATGTGTCCCCATATTGCTGTTACTTTTAAATCAAGTTATGTTGGTGTTTCTGTATATGTACTAAATTATGTCCATAATTAGTTTGTCCAAAATGTGTAACATGTATACCTACCCTGATGTTATGTGTGATGTTTTAATCTAACAACATTAAACATTCATGCATTTTCACTATGTGTTCTTTAACTCAAAAACACACACATTCACACATCAATGGTTACCCCTCACCTCAAATTACAAATATAACTGACATTACACATCTGTATGTACCTGCCCTTACAAACCATGAAACATATTTATGATTAACAACACAGGCAACTTCTAACTGTACATAAACTTTTATTGTAACAAAACTGAAGGGGGGCGGGGGGATTAAAGTAGGGCCTCCAATCGGGCAAACAAAATATTTAAATAGAGCAGGGTTAAAAAAATCTCCCACATAACTTCGCCAACATCATCCTGGTGCTGTTCAGTGTCTGTAGTGAAGGGATAAAAAACAAAAATTAATATATAACATACACAAATGTTTGTTGTATTTGTACATAATAAAAAGTTGTGAGTTATGTGTGAAGGCCACATACATTTTTAAACTACATTGAAGATGGGTCTGCTGTCAACACAGTACTAAAAAATAATATGTTAACACACACATACTGTACATAGTAAATAACATTAATTCAATTACTCCTTCATGGATGAATGTATGCTGTATCCCAATTGGTACTTTGGTTTTGGGGGACTGTCCTCTAACCTCACAATTAGCCTGTGCTATTTAAGGGTTATGAGATTGTTGTGGCTTAAGCACTCCTTACTATTTTAAATTTAGGACATTGCTGTACAAATTATAGGCCTACAGCTATGTTTGTAAAGCATGCATCCGCATGGCCTCACACACTATTACCCAAACAATCTCTACATTTATGTTGCACCAGTGTCAGATTAAGCCTTTGGGGGGCCCGGGGTACTTTAGACCGGGGGGCCCCCTTGCACTTGTCATTACTGGCCGCACACTGCATGGGCGAAAATTATACTGTCAAAACACAGAGTAAACTTGGTTAATGGTTAACTGCAGGGGATATATATATATATATATATATATATATATATATATATATATATACACACACACACACACACACACACACACACACCACATGAAAAGCCTGTGTTTATCCCTCTGCCCCTTACTCTGGAGGAGACCTCACAGTCCTATTGCTGCCTCTGATTAAAAACCCTCCCATGACTAAGCTGCTGCTGCTGTTCTCCATGGACCTGAGAAGCATGTAATGAGCTCCACCAATCCGAGCTCAGCACAAACTTCTCAGCCTCTGTCCTCTGGTGCAAAGTGTCAGGGGACTTAGTCAAGTCCCAGAAATGCACTGCACACTTGTGCAATCAGTGTGCCTTGGCTCCCGATGTTCAGCACCATAAATCATTGTCACATTGGCAGATAGGTGAAGCTGCAGCACTACCCCACCCATGGACAAAACCTTTAGCAAAAAACAAAAAATACAAAACAAATCAATTTTTTTTTTAAATACATGCCAACCACAGGGGGCCCCTAACTAGAGGGGGGCCCAGGGGCACTGACCCCTTGTGCCTCCATTAGAATCCGGCCCTGTGTTGCACATCATGCTGGGAACTGGAGTTACCCAACACCTGGAGCCACATAACTACCACACCACTAATGTCGGATATCTCATTGGATGTACTGTTATGTCAATTATTCAAGGGGTGAGGCATGGCCACACTCAAAAATATCACCAAGGGGACCCTTGTTCCTGGAGAAGGACAGGACACACCTTATGGTCGGCCTGCAGTGATATGTTGCAACTAATGTTGATGTTGGATACACATATGTGGTTGTTGTGATTTTTGATGTGTAGAAATGTGTAGGTCAACATTATACACATTATTTACTTACGGCTACTTGAGCCATTCTGGTCCCCGCTGGTTGGCTGTGCGTTGGTTGGGGGGGTCAGGAGCAAGGGGGATGGGATGGGAATTTGGATAGAGGTAGTGGGTGTGAGTGGGGATTGGAGAGGTTTGGGGGTGGGTGGTGGAGAGGTGTAGGGGGGTTGGAAATGGGGTGGGGAGGGGGTGGGGGTAGGGGTGTGGGTGGGGGTAGGGGTGGGGGTAGGGGTAGGGGTGGGGGTAGGGGTGGGGGTGGGGGAAGGGGGGGAAATTGTGTGGGACCAAGCTTGAGCCATTGTCTCGGCTTCCTCCTCTTCCTCTTCCTCCTCCTCTTCCTCCTTCTCCTCTTCCTCCTCCTCTTCTTCCTCCTCCTCCTCTTCCTCCTCCTCTTCTTCCTCCTCCTCCTCTTCCTCCTCCAGGGCTGCCTGGTCCCGGGCTGCCTGCTCCCGGGCTTCCATGCGTGCCCTTGCCCGTGCTGAAATGTTCATGTTGATGGCATAGAAATCGAAGATTGGGTTTCATAAAAAAGGGGGAAAGAAAAATTCACATTAGTCATGCTCATAACCTTCAAAATTATCATTGCTGTGATATTTCAGACATTTATCATGCAAACTAATTGATATCCTACACCCAAAAACTGAGCAACTACTTAAACCCCCCCCCTATACACCCCCTATACCCCCCATATACACCCATATACCCCCCATATACACCCCATATACACCCCATATACACCCCATATACCCCCCATATACACCCCATATCCCCCCCATATACACCCATATACACCCCCATATACCCCCATATACACCCCCTATACCCCCCATATACACCCATATACCCCCCATATACACCCCATATACACCCCATATACCCCCCATATACACCCATATACACCCCCATATACCCCCATATACACCCCATATACCCCCCATATACACCCATATACACCCCATATACACCCCATATACCCCCCATATACACCCATATACACCCCCATATACCCCATATACACCCCATATACACCCATATACACCCCCATATACCCCCATATACACCCCCTATACCCCCCATATACACCCATATACCCCCCATATACACCCATATACACCCCCATATACCCCCATATACACCCCATATACCCCCCATATACACCCCCATATACACCCCATATACCCCCCATATACACCCATATACACCCCCATATACACCCCATATACCCCCCATATACACCCCCATACACCCCCATATACACCCCCATACTCAGGAACATATTTATAAAAAGTACACAAAACATTGCTAAAAAACGCTGACATACTAGTAATCAAAACTTACATCGGGCAATATGGCGGCGAAGGCTGCTGAGAAACACTGGCTGCCGCCTGCGCAGGTCTGACCAGCGCCGCTCAACCTGCCCCAGGCTTCTGCGGACGCCGGTCGTCGAGAAGATCAGGCGGCGGGCAGCAGTATACGCCCGCCGCTTGTCCGCATTACTAACATATGGGCCCCTGGGCCCCAGGTGACGGTCCATAACGTCGACCAGGGCCAACAGCTCAGGGGTGGAAAAGGGCCTAGCTCGATTAGAAGTCATAGTGGCAATGGCGCAGTTATTAATTGCAGGTACATATATCACTTTTGGTGCTTGCTGATTGGTCGAACAAATTGTTTGTTTGGTATTAACTTTATTAATCCCTCTTACATTAACAAACTGGATGCGAATAGAAACTTACGCGGACCGTTCCGATATACACACACCACAACCAACAGCATGCATTCAATGAAGAGAGAAGTACTGTATTTACAGTGTGCGGAAAATAATACACGCAACCCTCTACTTATAACTACGCTGCTTAAAGGGGGCACGATACACCGATATCCATGGAGAGGAGTACTGTATTTACAGTGTGCGGAAAATAATACACGCAACCCTCTACGTATAACTACGCTGCTTAAAGGGGGCACGATACACCGATATCCATGGAGAGGAGTACTGTATTTACAGTGTGCGGAAAATAATACACGCAACCCTCTAGTCATAACTACGCTGCTTAAAGGGCCACAATGCGACATGTTGCTGTATGACAATTTCATACACATTACATATGTAAGGAAAGCATTGTAACGTGATGTTTTGAAATGTGACTCACAAGGCATACACGAACTCCAACAGATACCAGCTGACAACACTCATCATTGGAATGACAGGTGCACACATTTCACGATGTAGCCCACAATGCTCCACAACCTGTGTATGTGCATATACAGGTGATTGATCAGGTGCGTTGAGACCTGCGTAATTTAAGCGGGAATTATCGGCGGGAAATATCGGCGTCAATTTGCATCTACATTGCGGGAAAAAATATACGCCCCCTTGTTCATGGCGGGAGATTAACATATAAATATTCAGTCAGATGCAGCCCACAATTGCTGCAAACATGTCTGACTCAGACGATTCCGCAGCTGAGGACGCTCTGCAGAGAGCTACAGCACAATCCCTGCTTGATGCACTGAACAAGAGGGAACAGGAGCGGAGAAGGAGGGCCCAAGAGAGGAGTCGCCTGCAAGATCAAGCGGGCCCCTCAGTAACAGGCCCTGTTGAACCTCCACCAGCTCCACAAGGGCCAAGCAACCAGCCAGAACAAGAGGTTGCATCTCTCCAAACAGGTGTGACCCAGCAGGTGCATGGTGAGAGAACTGGGGCCACCAGAAAACAAGCTGCAACATCTAGGGTGAGGACTGAGCAGGATACCACCACCAGAAAGAGAAACCCTGCATTTGTAGAGGCCGAAATGCGAATTCTAGTGCCCAGGGCACGCGAATGGATTGAATTGGCAACCAGGAAGCCGGGTGCCAGTGCAAGGAGAAAGCTTTGGGACAAGATCACAGAGGAAGTGAACCAGGTGTCACCAGTGGTCAGAAATTGGGACGCGGTGAAGAAAAGGTTAGTGTGTTTGTCAGGGCTATTTTTCAGCAGTCTCCAGCAGGAACTGAGGCCCTTTTTGTAGTTCACTCTTTCTGGCCAAATATTTCTTAGATGGACAAAACCATGTGCACTGCAGGTGAGGCAGGTGTTACTTGTGCAGAGATAATCAGATTTGGGTGGGGTTTTACACCTGCCTCACCTGCAGTGCACATGGTTTTGTCCATCAAAGAAATATTTGGCCAGAAAGAGTGAACTAGAATAAGGGCCTCAGTTCCTGCTGGAGACTGCTGAAAAATTGCCCTGGTCTTTGTCCCCCTGATGTCATATGTGTGTACATATGTTACATGTATGTTTTGAGACTAATAGAAAGGTGTGTTTGTAGATAGTGCTACACTTCAATGTCACATGTGAACACAACCATGTCTAATAACCCACATTGATATATGAAACATGCACCATTGGTGTGATGTGAGGTTATGGGCACAGTTCTGCTCATGTTAAGTATGTGATGGGACAAGAGAAAGTGTGTTTTTGAAAGAGTTGTTGTAACATGTTCCATATGATGCTACTGAAACAAAATGAGCAAACTGTGCACATGTAGCTGGTGAGAAACTACACATCCCAGTATGCCATTCCATAGTTAAATTACTCCATAATAACCACATTGTCAAGCTATGGTGGAATGTGTAGTTTCACACCAGGTGGAGGTGCCTAATTTGGCCATGGATGATGTCATTTCTGCATAGTGATGTATGTATGTGCATTTAGTGGCCTAATGAATGAGATGAGACACTGAAATGCCTCCTAATTTAGACATGAATGTGTGTGTGGGACACATATGGCAAAAAAACATAAGAGCACCCACACTAGGAAATGTCACGTAGCTAGGGGTACCACATAGTCCCTTTAATTCCGGACACATATTAATTACACAGGTTCTGTGGCTGGCTGACTTCAAGACTCCACTTCACCTAATTTTAAACTGCCACAGAACCTGTGTAATTAACATGTGTCCGGAATTGAAGGGACTAGGTGGTAACCCTACACGTACAGATAGCGCCGGGCTTGTCTTTGCTGGGGATGGCAGTGGTGCACATATCTCATGGTGATATTTGTATTTTTAAACTTGTAGGTGGACTGACTTCAAAAGTACACTGAAGAGGAAGATGACTGGCCGGTACAACCACAGCATGTCCACCGGGAGCGGTCCTATGCCTGACCATTTGGAGTATACCCCCCTGGAGCAGGACTCCTTGGACGTGATTGATGTGGGGGAGATCAGGGGGATCTCCAATATGGACAGTGAGCTCCCGGCGGAGGTCTTTGATGCTGCTTTTGATGGTAAGTCACAGTAATGCATTGTATTTAGAAAGATATTTTTTATTGCGTATGTGATGGTGACATTGTTTTCAATTCTTATCCTAGCAGAAGCAGAAAACCAGGATGTACCGGCAGCATCTTCCTCTGCAGAGCCACAGGTGGAGCAAGTGGTCCAGCCTCCACCAAGACGTCGCCCCCAGCCCCAGCCACAGGAGACATGGGATGAGAGCCTGTTGGTGACGCTGGAGAGGATCGAGCAGCAAGGGGTGGATGCTGCGATCCGTCAGCAGCAGGTGGCGGATTTTCTGGCGGAGTGGAAGGCCACAAACAAGCTGCAGGTTGAGGCCTTGAACCGCATTAATGAAACTCTGGCGGCTGGCATAGTAAGCATTGGCCAACACCTCAGCCGCCAGAATGAACTTCTTGCGGAGCAGCTGTCCACCGCCAGGTCCCTAAGGGACAATCCCCCATCTGCTGCCCCACCCCAAGCTGCTCCCCAACCTTCCACCTCGGCTGACCCTCCTGTGTCGACTAGGGGAAGACGCCGAAAGCCAGCTGAGCCAAAGGCCCCTGTCCCCAAGGCCCCATCTAAAAGGGGCAAAAAAGGGCCCAAATGAGACCTGGTTCACTTCCTCTGTGGTTGGAGCCCAAAGGTTTAAATTGCACTGGACATCCGCTTCATGAGTTGGCCATCGATCCATTTGCGTGCCATGGGCATGAAAGTTCGTATTTTGACCTCTACAAATGCAGGATATTTTTTTTTGGTGGTGTGTATCTTGCTTAGTATTCACCCTGGTTGTTGCAGTACGTATTCTGGTGTCCCCATTTCTTTCACCATTGCATTTGCAGGGTAACACATGTTTGGAGATATGCAACCTCTTGTTCTGGCTGTTTTATTATTTGTGTGTCTATTTTATTTGTTTATTTGATTTCTCACATTAAAGTGTCAAGCTGTGATGCTGAACAGCAAATAAATTTATTTTACAAATGAAATCTAAATTGTGGTATGTGTCATTTCTTGTGTGAAACAAATACTAGATTTATGTGTACTTACTGACCAGGGTATTTTTGAACATTTGTTGAAGTGTGGTAGAAGTTTCCCATGTGTAACCCTCTCCATGGCCATTCCCATGTTCCTATCCAACTTTTCCCTGCTAATTAGTTTGTGTCAGCACATGTGCAGAGCAACTTAATAGGTGAGAAAGCTTGTGTGCAGGTGAGGTAGCTCCTACAGTAGTAGGTAAAAGCAGGTCCAGAACAATGCTTTCCTCATGGAGTGGGTGAGGCAGACAAACAAGGGTGAAAAGGTACATTTGTGTAGGAATGCATATGTGTCCTCCCTAAAAAAAGATGTGTGAATGGGCCAAACATGATAAATTAGCTTGTGAACAAACATGCATAACTTTTTAAATATATATGATTTTACAGTGTCATAAGCAGATGTAGCAGTCCTTTGTTAGAGAGATGAGAGTGCAATAATGTGATTGGTGGCATCTTACATCCAGAGTGTAGTCAAATCCAAATCATAGCAGATGAGATAGTGGTACAGGTCATTATTTTGGGTACTATACAAAGATTGTGTGGAAAATAGTGGTCATGGGCTTCAAACATTGCTGAAACATCCTTTGTAGGTGTTAGATGTGGTTTATGTTATTGTATCCTAAATACAAAACCTATGTTAGTATTAGAGTGAACACGTTGACACATGTCGACTTGTGTAGATTGAGTGTGCTACTGCGTAAAGTCTATGAAAGCACGTAGTGAATGTGTCTAACTGTTTAGCAAATACCTACCTTAGCGTATAAAAAGATTCTTACCTTAAATTAAACAAACCTTTAAATGTGGAGAAGTATAGAAACATAAGCTTCCAATGTGTTTGCGTGCTGTGTGTGTGGCTTGCAGGCAGTGAAATCATGGTTTGGACTTAATAGACTGCAGCATTGCTTATTACATTCAGGTGTATGTGTTTGAGTAGTAATCAGCGTTAATTAGCCAACTCAGCCGCACGCTGGCATGCAGTATCTGTAGGGGTGGTTTGAGATGGCGGTTGGCGGACGCCTGTTTTGTGTCCGAAATGAACGGTGCCTTAGTCGATCGTGCGGTAGTAGCACCGCTCATTTTTTGTGCACACCCCCGTGTACGCCCATATTTACGCCCATTTTCCCTCATTATTTCGGCCGCTCCCATCAACACGCCCCTATGCCGCCCCCATTACCCGTACACTCGCGTACAGGTTTTTTCGCACGTTGAGACCCGGCCGTAAGCGTTGTGGAGTGTTCGCGCCGGCGCATTAGCGTATCTGCACATGCGCAGATCATGTAAAACACCGGGACGTACGCGTACGGCCCGGCCGCTCCAACCAGAATAAGGCCCTTAAGCTGGGTACACATTAGGTGATAATGCCCAATTTTGACGGAACAGTATTTTAAGTTAGTTCACATCTTCCAGTGTGTACGTACTATCACGTGTTCCTGGGAGTTCAAAGGAAAATTATTAACATCATCGGCGTCGTTTGCACATCGTCTAATGTGTACGCAGATTTAATTGCATCACTGCCACAGTTATTAATAACAGGGCTCTTAGTTGTGGTGCACTTTACTATTCATAATTTATACTTTTTAGTACATTTAACTACTGTACATTAAAAAATAATCAATAGCCGAATAGCTTGGATCTTGTCTTGTTAAATGTGAGCACTGCGACTGTGTATAAATATTCTGTATATGTTACTATCTGATGTTTGTGTATACAGTATGCTGTTCTTTCTATGTATGGAAAGGAGTTTTACAGAATTGACATTGCTTATTTTTGTCTGTGCTCAGAGGGTATTTTATCTGCTTAGTATACTCATAGCTTATGAATAATACATAAAGGTCTGTCTGGATAGAGTCCGTTCCATCCCCAGTCTGGCTACGCACTAGTGAAGTCCTGATTCCTGCAAATATCCAGATGACATGTAAGGTTTATCCTTCTAAGAGTCCCTGCACTCTGGCGATATTATATGTGGAGGGAATTACGCTAGCCCCAATGTATCTTATTTCATGTCAGTTTGCTAAGTGAAATGCTTAACCCTTTCCTGGTGCACACAGCTCAGCTTAGTGATAATGTTATAGCCGTTGTCATGGCAGCGAGGATGTGCTGACTTTTAGGCAAACGGATAAGACAGTTACAGCCAACGTAGAGAGCGGAACTAATGATATTTGTCTATCATATTACCCACTATGCACACTGTATAGCAATGTTTGTGTAAGTGTACAGTAACATTTAAGTTACTTTTTGACTCATCTCTGCATTTCATCATATTACCATCTTTTAAGTTGAAGTATATGGCCAAGGACAGAGGACGAAGACCTTGATGTGCAGAAATTTCACAATAGCATAGATGTGGTTGATTGGCAGTGAATAGGTTAGGAGGCACATCCCTGATCTCCACGCCTCAGGTCAGATTTGTGAAGCTTTGGTTGCTGTGCGGAGAAGGGAGCAGGAGAGGGCACGCTGCTCTGGGGACCCCTGATGCTCACATAAAGGAAGTAATGTGAGGGCCAAGAAAAGAAGCTGCAAACAGTGAAGATGAAGCAGTAAGAGACAGTGGATACAAGAGAACAGTTAGTAACATCTAGCAGATTGCAGGTTCTCTCTGCTGACCTCCTGTTCTGTAAATAGAAGATGGTTTTATCCCTGTCCCTGCTGTACCACCTTTTGTATCATAAATTGCTTGCTCACCATCTCTCAGCGGCTGCTCCTCCCCCACCCTGGTCTGCATTAATGCCTCTACCAGCCTGACACCAGGTCACAGACAAATTGATTTCTTTTCTCTGCACAGAGTTAGCTTTAATTTCTGTTTATTTGCAAACTTTCTTCCTGTAATATGGCTTGTTGTTTAACTGCATTGCTAAGTAGGGAAAGCAAAACCTGGCGGCTTTACTTTTACATTGCAATGTAGATGTTAGTTGATTACACCCCACCCTAATCTAACTCTCTCTGCACATGTTACATCTGCCTCACCTGCAGTGCAGCATGGTTTTGTCCATTTGCTAACAAAATGTGCTGTGCGTTCATGTCTGAATTGGGCCCAATATGCTTTTAGAGTTCACCTTTGCATTGGGTGTCCTGCGAGACTCAGCGTTTCCATATTTGAGTGCCAGGAGCTGTAAGCAAAACACCAATTCACACAAAAGGTTATCCTGATGATAGGTCGGCAGCCAATGGGTCAACCATGAATGGCCAATAGGCACAAGGTCAACATGGACGAAAGGTCAATGCAAGAAATAGGTCAACATGGCAATTATCAACGCATTTTTTTGCGATTTCGTTTTTTTCATGCTTTACAATCCATGTGGACTATAATTGGGAATGATAATGTGCCCTGAGCGCAGCGAGGCATCTTGCCTTAAGCAGGTGGAGAGTGAGCCATGCGAGTTTACATGACACACTAATTCACACAAAGAAATGTAAAACTCACGTGAACGTTTTCATGTGTCGACCTCTTCCATGGCGACCTATGCTTTGTGCTGACCGTTTGTCTATGGGGACCTGATATATGTTGATCAGTTACACGTCGACCTTGTGCCTGTCAACCATTCATGGTTGACCTTTTGACTTTCAACCTAGACACTGTTGACCCAATTATCCACCACCCAACACATAGGCCTGTGATTCCAAACTGTGGCTACCTCACATTGGGGCAGATGTATGAAGCTGTGATAAGGAAGTAGAAGTGAGCCAGTGAAGAAGTTGCCCATGACAACCATTCAGCTGCTGGTACTTGTGTATTATCACGGCGCCCCCGATATTGATCGCGCAATGTTTTTATTGCATTGCATGCCATACACCCAATGCACTGCGATGCGATTTTAGCCCCCTATTTGATTAAAAATTGTATAAGCACCCTAATGGGTGCTTACAATGTTAAATGCACCCCCACGCCACCCCCCCACTATAAACGTGAACCCGAAGCGTGGCGAGCGCAGCAGTATGCGTCCTATGACCTTTTCATACCCCCACTATCCACGTCAGCGTGGAGTTGATCTTATAAAGTGTGGCGAGCGCAGCGAGAAACCGAGCCCGAAGCGTGGTGAGCGGTTGCGCATAACTTCACCGGTATACTCGCCACGCTTCGGGTTCACGTTTATAGTGGGGGGTGGCGTGGGGGTGCATTTAACATTGTTAGCACCCATTAGGGTGCTTATACAATTTTTAATCGCATCCCATCGCATTGTATGGCATTGTATGCCATATACAATGCCATACAATTTTTAAACATCGCGCGATATCGCATCGCATACCATCGCATGCCTTATGGTATACGATGCGATGGGCGCCGTGATAATACACAAGTACCCAGCTGCTTTGTCTAGTTTTATAGTGTGCAAATGATAGATGTTAGTTCAGTGCTGATTGGTCTGCCCCAATGGGTTAAATGTAATAAGTGTTACCAAGTGATAATGTGGGGGGTGATAAAGAGGTATAAAGTACTAGCCAATCAGCTCCTGTCATTTTTTCAAACCCAGACTTTAACATGTCAGTTAGTAGCTAATTAGCTGGTACTTTATCACTATTTATCATCCTCCACTTTATCACATGTTAAAGCTTAATACATTTGGCCCTGTGTAATATAAATGTTACTGGAAGGGACTGGAATTAGTAATATAGGAGTCTATATCAGCTCAAAGAGACATACTGCTCTACTGCATAGGAGTCATTACTGTGTATGGTTGGGATTCTAGCAATAGAGATGACAGTGGAATGCCTTCTAAGAATGACTCTCCACCAAATGTTTCTATTATATTTCATTTCAATTTATTACTACATTGCCTAATCTCTAATATGAACAGACTGGTGAACAGGATCAGAATACAATAATGTTATATGATCACTTAATTATAAGGAACATTAACCAATCCAGCACGGAGATCTGAGCAGATACTGATTATTTTATCCAACACCGAGAAAAAGAAATGTGGTACTACTAGTGAAAAATGATCACTGTCATGGATAAAGCATCTAAGACAAAGTCCTAGACAGTTAATGAAATTTAAATTAGACTCATTTAGCAAATGTGATGTCCTGAAATCATTTCATGGGTTTGGTATGCTTGCCCCAAGTCAAGCAGCCTTTATTTCTCCTCCTCAGCACTGACTTGATCAATGATTGGTCAACAAAGGCCGGATAGAAACAAGATACTTGTAACAGATGTTCCTCATATACACTACTGTACATCCTTCTTTCAAATACACTATAGAACAATACCTTACTGTAAACAACAACAATATAGGGATCTATTCATTAAGGACAATATTAGGGTGGTCCCCAGAAATTGGCTGCTTTCAGAGAGTTGCCCCATTTTTGAGAAGGGGGTTATGTAACAAACTTTGCCCCATTATTGTTGCGGTTGGGCTACATTTACACATTTTTGTTTCCTTCTGATCCCTCTCCTGTAATTACTGTCTGTGCATTGATGGCAGCTGGCAGTTTATGTAAAATCCTAAATATAGTTTGACTCACCAAAATAAAGCGATTGAGTAAGCTGTCACTTTTGCTTTTTAGCATTTGCCAGCACGTGCGCATAAATTCTTTAATAGCTGCAGATGTATTTTTAATGGGCTCAGTATCCATCAGAACAGGGTAACATTAAGCAATCACATTAGGGCTGCTAGGTGGCAAGGTCACACCTTCTGTCTGCCTGAGCCTCCCTCTCTCCCAGGTCACAGGGTCCTGGTTATCCACCAATTACAGTGGAGAAATGTAGCCACTTTCTGATTGGTAGATGGCTGGAGCTAGAGCTATCTACCATATAGATTACATGTAGCTCTACGGAGAGTCTCCATGAAGTCAGGTAGCTGAAGACAGGTGAGTTAATTCTGTTTGAGTCAGTCACTACTTTGATATAAGGTCTTATTTTCAACAGCAGGGGTTGAAATGGGAATTACAATTGCATGGATCTGGGTGCTATTTCAATATGAGTCTAATCCTTCTTGTCAGTTGATGGATTACCCACCCAAGCTGCCTTCCTTCTTTGCCATCACTCACTTATGTAAGGTTCAAAGTCACTTTTGTATTTTTGCGAATTAGCAGATCTTGTGCCAGCTTTATTCTTATCTGCAGAGTTACAGATGCAGTGTTAGACATTGTTACAGTAAAGCAATAGCCACTCTGCTAAACAGTGTATTTTGCTGTGACACTCAATTTGCATTATGTTTTAAAACCTCTGATCATCTTTAATACACTATAGGGACAAAAGTATTTTGACACCTGACCATTACACCAACAGCAACTGTACTAACATTGTATTCAAATACATATACTTTAATATGGAGTTGATGTCTCTTTAGCAGCTTCCACTCTTCTTGGAAGGCTTTCCACAAGATGTTTGAGTGTTTCCATGGGAATTTGTGGCCATTCATTCTGTAGAGCATTTAAGATGGCAGGCTCTGATGCTGGATGAGAAGGCCTGGCTCGTAATCTCCATTCTAGGTCCAAAAACGCTTGATGGGGATGAGGTCAGGGCTATGGGCGAGTGGGTCAGGGTCTTCCACACTAAACTCACCAAACCATGTCTTTATAGTGCTTGATTTGTGAACTGGGGCACAACCTTTTTTGGAAGCTACTGCTACAAAGCCAGAAACACAGCATTGTTCAGAATGCCTTGTTATGCTGAAGCATTAAGATTGCCTTTCACTGGAGATAAGGGGCCTAGCCCAAACTCTGAAAAACAGCCCCATCCTTCCTCAACCAAACTTCACAGTTGGCATAATGCAGCCAGGCAGGTAACTTTCTCCCAGCATCCACCAAAACCAAACTTGCCCATTTGGCTTCCAAACAGAGAAGCGTGATTTGTTACTTCACAGAACATATTTCCACTGCTCCACAGTCCAGTGTCAGTGTGCTTTACACCACTCCATCTAATGCTTAGCAATGTGAGGCTTGCATGCAGCTGCTCGGACGTGGAATCCCATGCCCATACCCTCCCACAGCATTGGTTTTGTGCCTACATTATTAATTCAAATGGGATTTTGGAACTCTTTAACTATGGAATCAGCAGAGCTTTGGTGACTTTTAGGCATCATGGGATAGATGTATGAAGCAGTAATAAGCATGGAGAAGTGACAAAGTGGATAAGTTGCCCGTGGCAACCAAACAACTGCTCTGTATAATTCTATATTATGCAAATTATAGTTCAGTTTTACTTCAGTGTTAATTGGTTGCCATGGGCAACTTCTCCACTGCCTCCCTTTTCCTCTGGCTCACTTCTCCTCACTTATTACTGCTTCCCCATCGATCCCCATGTGTCTTAGCAGTCATTGATCCCGCTCTGATTTTTCGTGGTATTCTGCTTTGAGGTAAAACCTTCCACTTTCTAATAATATCAAATTGACCATGGAATATCCAGCAGGGATAGTGTCCCTCCTGGAGAGGGTCATGTTGGGAGGTATGCCATCATAACAGGCATATGATCATCAAATCATTTTTTACACTGGGCACAAGTGTCTTTTTCTATGGAAAAATACATATCTGGCCTGGAGCTGACTGTCGCACACCCTCCCATAAAAGGCTCAGGCATGACTATCATTTCCCTGAACACTCCCAGCAATTTCAACAACACACCTGAGTTTTTCTTAGCACTCCCAATAAACAGTCGGTTTCCACCGCCAGACACCTACTTCCTGTTTATCACCTTGCGAACGGTGTGTGAATAGAAAAAGTAGCAAAACTTGATCACAGGATGGCTCCATGCTTGCGTACTACGAGTCGTACACATTCGCAGTCTAACGACAATTGTCCGCTGTGCGAATTTGCAGGAGTGCGATCAGGTTTCAATGACTCCCATTGAAGGCAAAACTAGATATGGGGTAATGGATGGCTTTGGTGTAGTTGTAAATGTGTCGGGGGTTTGTACGCAGACATCCTAAATTTAACTTGCAATAGTGATCATTGATCCATATTAAAAACTGGCATATATTATAGATAAGAGATGATGGGCAATAGTGTTTCAGTCATCCATTATGTAATGGGTAAATGCAGCTGATCTGTATTTTAGGAATGCATCATAAAATATGAATCTAACTATACCCATGGGAGCATCTTTGCGAGTATAGGTGCATTTTCTTTAATCCCCTGTCTTTGGGCTTCATAACCTTATTAAATCTGATTTTCACCTAAAAATGAAACCAGATAAAAATTCTGCCTGCAACTGAACATTTCCGGGAAATAAATATCACTTTTAGTTTAAATGTGGGATACAGTAGTTTTTCATCCACAGTTTTCTACAGTTTGCTGCCTAGAAAGGTTAATAAATAATTCCCTTTAATTATCTGATGCAAACAGATCAGGCGGGTAGTTCATGTAATAAAACACCCATGCATGCATCTCCTGGGCAATGAATGTGTTATTGAAAATGTTTGAATCTGATAAACAACTGTCATCTCAGCCGAACACTTTCACACCGCTTATAGCAATTGTTACATATTACACACTTGGGAATGGGAGCCTTTCATAAGGAGAGAAACTGAGGTGGTAGAAAAAAAAAAAACCTACTGTATATATTTCATGTATTTCTCAACACATATAAAAAATTGATGTTTTCTTTTTCTTTACCAGGTAGCAAAATTAGAAAATGACTTTGTAACATTCTGGTATCTGTACGTGAAATTACGTGAAATAGACCTTTCTAAATTGATATGGTTTATTTTGAAGATTAGTTATGAAATAAATAATCTGTAGGTCAGAATAACAAAACATGGAGGCAGGTATGGTGTGATTCTGTGTGCTACAGAGGTGCATTAACGTCCGGAGAAACCAGTGCTCGGAATTCATCCATTACTCCCCTCCCCCCCTTGCAGTGGGTTCCCATTCTACCTTTTTCTATTTCCTGTAACATCTTTCTGGTCACCACATGAATCTCGGTGCCAACCAGTAGATGAATAACACACTGGGATTTTATCTATGGGCTGTGCTGTTTTTTTTTTTTTTTAAACCAGGGTCCCCCTGTGAACCCCATACCCTGCACCTACTATACCAGTGGTTCCCAAACTTTCAACTCGTGGCACACCAAGCAAGATTTTAAAATTGCCAAATAATGCCCCTATTGCCTTGGTGGGTATCTCATAGCCCTTGCACGAATCAAGAGGAACAGCCAGTGAAAGACCCATACACACTGGGCGATTTTGAGCTGAAACCCACCAGTGTGTCTGGCCCAGCAATGAGTGGTGATGCGCACTCCCGCAATATCGCCAGGAAAGCGGCTCAACTCAGTGTATGCTCTGAGCGGCTCTCCCCCCACCCCCTAGCGATGAACGCGGTCATTGCTGTCCATACACACTGTGCAAAAACGCCCAGTGTGTATGGACATTAAATCTGGTTTTGCTGTAAAACATTTTGATCTGCTTAGATGAGCACCACTGTCTTAAGTAGATTTAAATATAATTTTTCTTACACAGGGAAATCAGGAACACAGAGTTTGGATTACATAATAAATTCCCCTCTAGAATCCATTAAACGCTTGTCTACAGTGTGCTGAGAGAAAAGGGATAAAAGTACTCGTATTTCATGATCAAGAAATTAGCTTTTAGTGGGCATACAGAAATTGGTCTGTGTGAGTTTGCTGTGGTGCAGGTTGTGTGTCTGTACACATAAAATAATGCCATATACAAGGTATATGGCTGTCTCAGGCAGCAGTTCAAGGAAGGCAGCAACAAATAATAAGATGAATAAAACGTTTGTCCTTACAGCTATAGAAAATATTAGTCGCTTTTATCTTGTACGTCTAATAATTATTCAAGTTATATTAATACTATAGCCCTGACGATTTGTCTGGAAATATATGTGGTAGTCTGTATAAAGGAAGAGAAACACTCCATCTCAGTTGCTGCCTCAGGCAGCAGAGTATTACAACACACCACTGTGTATCCACATACGTCACAAATTGCCTTCGGTGACAAGCATGATATATTTGTGACATGATCAATGGAGTTTCCTGAAGGAGAGTGATCTGGGACTAGTAAGACCCAGATCATCCGTCGCACAATGCATTTAGTGTAGAGCAGTCCAAAAATCCAATAAAGTGCACATATTAGGTGTCTCTGTACATGGCAGATGCAGCAGCAAGATAGAGATAGATTTTATTTGTTGATTTAATTTAAAGTAATATGAATGCATCTAAGCAAAACATGAAAAAATACGTTAATATGATCTATTTTTCCGAATATAACGTACAAATATAAAATAGATATTAACAGCGGTCATGATTTGGTTTGGACTGTAGTATATAAAAATGGTGTTACATACAGGATTATGGATATGATTCAGACCTGATTGCTGGGCTGCAATTCTTCGCAGCCCAGGGATCAGGTAAAAGCTGCACCACCATGGTCTCCCCCCGCCCCTGTGCAAGGCTGCAAATCTGTTCACAGCCATGCGCACAGGGGGAAACCATTCGCAGTGACTTGCCATGGAATGATTTTCCCCCATGTTTGCATTGCCAAGTAAGATTAGACTCTGCGCTGCGAAGGCCGGGCAAAGCCTGTCTGATGGCTGGGGCACTCCCAGAAAACAGCGGTGCGCTGGCTATTAATGGCCAGTGTATGTCATTAAACTTGTGAAAGGCCAGCGTTGGCTTAGCTGTGATCACATGGATGGCTGGCGCATGTGAACTGCAGACCATGTGCATGCACGGTCATTTGATAATCGCTCAGGCTCCTCAGTGAAGCCCCACAGGCAATAATACTGCACAAATACCATTTAGAATTATTGTTATGTGTGATTGCACAATGTACCATTGGAACAATTAGTATGAATGATCATTTTATTTACACAAAGGGCCTGCTAGCTTAATTCATGATTCAAAAGAAATTTGTTTGTTCTTATTTAATTGCCAGAAATAAATGGTGAACTTCCATCTAGTTATTATAATTAGTCCTGCTGCTGACACATCTCCTTCGCTAGAATTTTTGTGAAATCACTGGGGTAAATTTACTAGGATGGGAGTTCTATGAAGTTGGGATGTTGCACATAGCAACTTATTTGATTATATCTATTATCTTCTAGAAGGTGCTAAATACATAAGTTGACTCTGATTAGTTGCCATGGGCAACATCCTATCTTCATTAGAACTCCCATCTTAGTAACACCATGTATATAATAGGTGGTGCAGGACCTTTAAGCATGTTCTAGTTATTATTTAATCACTTAGAGGACAATATATTATTAACCCCTATGACCACTTAATTAGATATCTAACTTGCCATGAGTTGTGGTGGTGGATAACAACTATCCAGCAGGTCCTACCACTAATAAGTAGCTTTGAACCTTTACAAAGACCACAAATGTAAGTGAGCGTATTTGAACAATATTCATGCATATGCACAAGGGGCTAGATGTACTAAGCTTAAAAGGAGATAAAATAGAGAGTCAGAAAGTAGCAGCTCCTATATGCCATGTAACACTCTGTTTTAAAAATGAAAGTTATGAGCTGATTGGCTGGTAGTTTATCACTTTCCATGTTATCACTTTTCAAGCCCTAAGACATCTCCCCAAGGAGTGATGCATGAGACAAATGGATCCTTCTTTTGCACTACAGAACTTTTTCCAGTAGGAATAATTAGGGCTCAACCCGATTATGGCACAATGTTTCATTTACGGAGGTTGATAAATATCTGTAAGCCATAGTGGGCCACTAAAGAAGAATGATGTATAAATCATATTTGCCTACCCTCCTGGAAGCTGTGGTAGCTCAATATGTTGGTAGTCTCATTCAGCCCAGGAAAAGCAGGGAAACCCCTGGGACAGCTTAAAGAGGTGGGGCAAAATGAGGTAAGGATTTCATTTTGGGCCATATGTATCAAGCTTCAAAAGTGATAAATAACCATCCAATCATAACCATCCAATCAGCTGCTACCTGCCATTTTTCAAACCCAGCCTGTGACATGGTAGGTAGGAGCTGATTGGCTGGTTGTTTATCACTCTCCATTCTATCACTTTTTGAAGCTTGATACATCTGGCCATTAGCCCTCCCCCTACCCATAGACCCACAAATCTTTTCTTATGTATCTTTTTTTTGTTACATTTGGTGTCCAAGTTCTATATATACAATGCCCAAATAAAAACATATCTTTATAGAACATTATGGATCCTACTGTTATGCCGTTGCTTGCTTTTAGTATGTCCATTTTCTGAACATTGCGAAGAGCCTATTATGGCCAAAGCACAACCTCTTTTGCTAAATAATTGGATGCCAGTACCAGGCAGGCAGAAACAATCACTGATGAACTATTGAAAAATGAGGCATTTGCAGGGGATTCTGGTATATACACCAGGCAAGAATGCATTGCAATAGATAGGACAGTGATACTTTTATTTGCTTTAATGTAGTGACAGGCATGGTATTTATGAGGATCTATTTAGAGGACAGGTCCTGTTTAATCATGTATGGCAGAGTCTTTTCATTATAACATATCTGTGCTAATATGCCTTACAAATCTTTACACACAAGATATATAAATAATTCTGTCCACATATTCAGCAAAGCAAGAAAGTGCTAATGGCCAGTTAGAGATCTGGAACGGCACACTAACTACTGTACATACTGTACTGCCGTTTCCCTATCTATTATATAGTCACATTGGCTGATAACTGTTTTATCTTCCTACTACTGACCACTCACAGAATTCTGCTATGCACAGAGAAGTATATGATCTGGTTGGGCGTGTGCAGTACAATTCACTTGTTAAAAACAGAAGCTGTACTCAGTACTGTGAAAGGGAAGGCTGTCTTTAGGACCACTTTAAAATTGAATTCGCTTACAGTTATGAAAGTAATGGCCTGGTTAAAGTTCTATATCCAGAATGCTAATAAAAATGTACCAAATACAGTACATTCTGTTACTTTTAGAACAGGGCAGGACATTTTTATTTTAATTGAGCCCATGTCATTGTACTGTCTGATTCTTGTTTAGAGCAAAGCAAAATAAAGAAAAACAATATGCAAGTATTGTCACAATGTGTAATACCTTGCCGCACTGCAGGTGGGGGAGATTTCAGATCTTCAGAAATATTTAGCTGTAAAACCCCATACGCACAGGGTGACTTGGCTTTTTAGCTGACCGATGTGTTTCAGCATGATCCCTCAGCACACATCGCGGTGCACCCACGATACCCACTACAATGCTGTGTGCTGAGCGATTGTGCTCAGAGGGCTGTACTTATTTTTAATAGGCAAAGCCAGTCCCTGTGGGCAATAGCAATGCACAGAACTGCACATCGTCATCGCTGCAGGGCATACACATGGAGCGATCAGTGCTCCATTTCTCATGATCTACTCAGATCATTTAGAAAAGCGACTGAAATCGCCCCTTGTGTATGCATGCCTCTTAACATGGGTATGGCCAAACTGAAATTAGGGATGGCCATCGACCATCGATGATTCAAAATTATTGATGGTTCATGGCCGATGTTGAATACTTTTACTATTGATGGGGAGAACCAGATGGTTTCCCTCCATCGATGGAATAGCACAACGATGTTTTGCTTTTTTTTTTTTTTATTCAAAGTGTCGGGACACAGAGCATAGCACCGCCCCTGACACCCGTGAAGCCCCGGCCCCTGTGTTTTGTTTGGCCCACAGGCCAATCTATCAAATACAAGGGATGACCATCGATATGTAAAAATATTGATGGTCATCCATTGCATAGTTAAGCACTTTCGATGGCCAGTTGTAGAATTGCCATTGATGGCAACCATCGATGTCAATGGCAACGATGGGCATCCCTAACTGAAATCTGTGTAAAAGACACTGTCCAGCCTTTGTGGGCTACATGTAAAAGCAGCCAGTATTTACCCTGCATGTAAAAACAATAAATATATCACCCCTTGCATTGCAACATGGTTTGTCCAGGAGAAAACTTGATTTTTTTTTGTTTTTTTTCTCTTTGTTCACAACTTACATTCAGGCCCATATAAGCAAACTATGAAAAATAAGTCTAACACCCCTTTCACACAGAAAATGAAATTCCCGGGTGAAGCAGTTCCACCTGGGAATTTCATTAAATACACAGGTCATTTTTCTGTGTGAAAGGGTCAATCTAGATCTTAAACTCCGGGTTTCCGACCCTGCGAATTACCTGGGTCATAGACCCGGAGTTTGGTATCTGGGTTGACCCTTTCACACAGGCGAAAACCCAGTGTAACAGAGAAAATTACCAGATCTAAATTTTACACCTTCAGATTTGCTCTCCTGTGTGAAGGGAGTCTGACGGCGAGCGGCCGAATAACCCAGCACTTCAAATGCTGGGTAAATGCCGGGTTATTCTGCCGCAGCTATCTGAAATTGGTATAATTGGTAGAGGTTTTACAAATCTGTTTCCTTGTAGTCATGTGTGTATCTATCTATCTATCTATCTATCTATCTATCTATCTATCTAGTCCTTATATCCGGCTAAGCAATGTTTTTTTGTGAGAGCAACACAATGTTGATGGTTCAGGAGTCATCGATAGGACGCGTGATGTAGATGTGCAATATGGTTGCAGAATTTTGATATATGGTCAAGTTGTTGAGGAATAATGCACCAAAGTTGGGATTTTCCCCCCATAAAATAAAGCTTTAAGTGGGAGACACAAGCTTTTTCCCTTTGGGTTGTAAATTGCAGTGATGGCCTGGACATTATGGGTGAGATTTAATAGGATTGGAGATTCAGAAAGTGAGAGATTTAAGAAGAAATCTCCAGTTTTTTTAAAGCGGCAATCATTTACACTGAAAAACCAGTTTAATTTTGTCAGTGTAAATGATTGCCGCTTTAAAAAAACTGGAGATTTCTTCCCAAATCTTTCACTTTCTGAATCTCTCATCCTATTAAATCTCACCCTATTTTTCTGCCCTAAATTCAGATAATATATTAAATTTTTCAGTATACAAGAAAACTTTCGGGATACAGTAACATTTTGGGATACAGAATACTTTAGATGAATGCTTTGACGAACACACAATACTTTTTTTTTTTTGCTCAATATTGAGCAACAAGGTTGACTAGTTGTTATTCTCAGAATTATCACTCACCTCTAATGCAGGGCTTAAAAACTATAATGCAAAAAGGTACAATACGGTTTCTGGCCAGCAGAGGGCAGCATGTTTCTGTCTTAGCATTCAGAGCACAGCTATATATACAGAAGCCATATCAAGAGCACATGGTGTGCTTATCTTAACGCTACAATTCATTATTTACTTACATCCTCCTAACAATTTGCAGGTATATTTTGAGAGGGGCACTGATAATAGCACTCATACAACGTTCATGCAAATATATGCCAATATGTTGCCTACACAGATTTTAACAACCTCATAACTCATTCTTATCTGGGGCTTGCTTATAGTGGTGTGTGCATTGGGTATTTTCAGACACTTGACACCTATAGAAAGAATGCATAAAGAGGTGACAAATGTATTTGAAAAAAATAATTAAAGTCCATATATAAAACAAAATGAGCAATAAACATCTTTATGGATTTTCACATTTTTCCAAGAATTGTTACTTTGATCTGGTTGGATTTCTTTAACTGCTCCCCCCCATAATAACATAATCAACTATAGTCATAGGGCAGCAGAAGCTAACATAACCCCTACAGTGGCACTCCCCAAATGCCATGGTGCAAATATGCTAATACACATTAAATTGTTCACAGGAGCTTGCAATTTGGCTGTGCGTTAGCATGCTTGCTGTGCAGCGTGTCTTGTAGTTACATTATGCATCACGTCCCAGTCTGTTCTCTAGGTTGTATGAATATTTGATCCGTGATATCCAAGGGAATATGAAAGAGGAAATATCCTTCCCGGGTAGATAGGAGCAGTGTCAGGAGTGTGAAGAGGAGAAAAGGCATTTGGTTATTGCTCTCATATCCCCAGGGAGGGAGAAGTCTCTGATTCTTTGCTGTATTAACGCACATGTACAGGAGGGGGGGTGAACTGGTGCGACTGCCTTTCTCTCAATGGGGTTTGTAAGGCCACTGCCATCTCAAAACCTTTCTGAAAACAATTTAAAGGGAAGAGCAAGGGACCACGCAACATCTCTGTACAAATCAATCTACACAGCGTAAAGAAAAACCAAGACACAATTTAGAGGCAGGAGAATGGCAGCGGATTACAGATGCTGCTTTGTACAGCCAGTGTCAAAGATAACAGAATGTTGTAGGATTTTTTTTTTTTTCATTCAAGTAAATTTGTGTCAATGTACTGGCGTGTATCATTTGTAGGCTGGCAAGATGACCAAAGGAACTAGAACTGTAAAGTTGGGTTAATACTGTAGATACTGAAAACCACTTTCCTTTGAGCCACAAGCACGGAGAGGGCACAGATAAGTATAAACAAACAAAAATTCAGCACTAAAAAAATGAATTAAATAATTAAGATTGGATTTTTCCTTTACAATTTTATTCACTAAAAAAAATCAACGGAATAAAAGCAAACATTGCCATATAACTTTTTGCAAATAAAAAATGACAATACACCTTGTGATAAGCGTTTTTTTCCAAAGGAGGTTCGTTCCTATGTGCCCCTGGGTAGTTCCGTGTTAATGGTTGCAAAGTAAAGTCAAAGAGCTGGTATAATTACCTTCCATTCAACATAATTTGTGCTGATAGTGTCCCAATTCTATCACCTACAGGTGATGGCTTGGAGATCTTGGCAAAAAGGACTCTAAATGCTGATTGCAGAAGCCAGAGGTGATGCCAAGTAGGGGTGGATGGGTGCATGAATGTTGATTCCTTGACAGGAAAGGGAGGCTGGAAAGTCACAGCTGACCAAGTTCCCGATGGATAGTTCCTGGGTCTGATCCGAACTCCTTAGATGTGGGTGGGTGTCAGCAACAGGACCTTACGCATTTCGCTACAACAGTAACTTTATTAAAGGTACACAGATAGTACACAGGGCACAGTTAAACAGGATTCCCTGGAAAGGTGGAAATGCCATGAAAATGGTATAATACTGTATAAGAAGAGTGACCACTGTATTTGCAGGGCAGAATTGTAGACCCAATGTATTGCTACAGCTACAGTAGTAATATAGTGCCAACAACAGTTTATGTAATACTTCAGATACTGTATATCAAGGCCGTCACTCATAGTAAACTGTTATATGTAGATTTAGGGCCAACCCTCCCAAGTGTTGAGTAAGTCCTGAGCTACGCACAGACTAAACACCTTGGGCAAATGATTAGATGGTGAGCATCCTGCCAATGGATTTGCAGCGAATCCCTAACCAGCTAATTTCAGTAAGCTATGCTCAGCAATCTATCAGCTTGCACGGGGCGGCATTTCACTCTCTGAGCGCAGGGTGATCGTAGGGCGCTGCTAGATCGCACCACAGCAATCGGGTCTGAATAACCCTCAATGTCAAGCAGGTAGAAAAGATGGTTCCTCATTGTTCAGGGTTTTCACAGATTTTTCAACAGCATATTTTAAATGGCAATGCTAGTAATAGGAAAGCTACATTTAAATGTCATGCTTTGACTTGTCAACAGGTTTTTATAGCCGGCTGCTTAGTAGATAAACCCATACGTCATCAGTTGTGACACACATAGGAAGAAGTGCACTTCTGGTGCTAGGGACCTGATTCAGCCTAGTTGTAGTTTAGCAAGAATTCACTAAACAGCAACTCCAGATGATGGCTGTGGGGGCCGCCCAGTACAGGGCAAGGCCAGCCTACTCATGGGTCCCTTTCTGTGGTCTGGACATGCCTGCATTGTCCAGACCACTCCCACAAAACGCCATGTCCCGCCCCCCACTGTTATGAAACTGCGACTGGCTGTGATTGCAGTTTCAGGGTTTGCACATGCATGCTCGCTCTGGGATGCTTGCATGCGCAGAAGTACAGAAATCGCCAAATAGAGATTTTCGCACTTCTGTGGGTCACTTTGAATCGGGCCCTAGATCTGGTGTTGGAGTTTTGCACAGAATGATTGCCACTCTGAATCAATAGTGCTGCCACAGCATTTTGCTGCTCCATGTAATATCCATTGGTCTATGGGCCTAATTCAGACCTGTTAGCAAGCATGCAATTTTTATAGATGGACAAATCCATGCTATACTGCAGATGGGGCAAATGTAACATGCGCAGAGAGAGTTAGCCTTGCTAACAGGACTGAATTAGGCCATATGTCTAGTAGGTCAAGGAAGTGTTCTACAGTTAGATAATTACTAAAAACATTCCGCCAGGCTTTGTCAAATCCTTCAAGATAATAATTAACAAGCTGTCAAATCAAGACATTGCCAGCCGTCTCCCCAGACCTAAACCTCAGCAAGCTGGTATTGATCATCTGGACAGAATGACCGGGGAGTATTAAGAAATAAGGCATTTGTACCTACTGTCGCGGAATGTTCATGGGTTCCCTCTGCAATTCCCAATGTAAAATGTTTTATCACGGGTGCCAGGATATAGTATATGCAGCGCAATATATGGAAACCACTCCAAGCTGTGAATAATACACCACAGTGCTTATTTATTTAAGAATATACAGTACAGCAATGTTTTGGGCAGCCAAGGGCCCTTTCTCAAAATATATATACATCTGGGATACACTTATTAGGTTGACAATAACACTGTGGGCAGTATTCAATGCGGCCGGTGAGGGGGTTAAACGGCGGGGATCACCAAAAACAAGCGACCCTTGTCGTATAACCCCCGCCCCGGCGGCTCACCGTTCAATGTTCCAGGGGAATCCTCTCTGTTAGATGGTGGTGAGGATACCCCCAAAAAGCAAGGCTCGCTGTTTTGGCAGACACACAGGCCATTTCCACATCACTGTGGCAGTGAGCTAAAAGCATTGAATATACTCATGTATGTTTTTTTTTTATAATAGTCGACACCATTCTAACAATGTTGACATTAGACAAAAAATCTTAACATTTTCAGAATGTTGACATTAGGCTGGTATTCAGGGGGCTGGGATTATCAGAAGGGGGAGGTTAGGGTTAGGCACTAGAGCAGGCATTCCCAACCACGGTCCTCAAGGCACACTAACAGTGCAGGTTTAAAGGTGCGTACACACGGGGGCGATTTTGTGTAATATCGCGGGAAATATGGTCGTTAAGCGACCATATTGCCCACGATGGGAGTGTGCACCGGCGATATATCGCCGGGTGCGCGCTCCCATTTTTACCCCTGTAGTGATCGCTGGTCGCAGGAACATGCTGATTTCCACTGCCGGGCTCCCCTGGCAGTTTCTTTTTCATCAACGACCATCTCTGGTCGCTGATGAAAAGGAGAAACTGAGCAATATATTGCTCAGCCATATATTGCTCAGCAATATATGGCTGAGCAATATATCTCCCCCGTGTCTACGGGGCTTTAGTGATATCCAGACTTAAGCACAGGTGACTTCAGGGGCGGATTGGCCCACCGGGAAACCGGGCTGTTTCCCGGTGGGCCGGCACCTATATGTCAAAATGGGCCGCCTATCCTACCTAACTGGGCCGCCGCGGCATCTCCGTGCTGGGCCGCGGCACTGTGCCCGAAATGAAGATGGCTGTGTGTGCTTCCGTCCGGCTCCCTCCTCCCTGCTGCTGCGGCTGCTTTGAGCTGCAGATACAGCCGCTGGCAGCCAGGGGGAGCACCTCTCAGACTGATGATGTCAGCCTGAGAGGGGAGAGAGACGAGGAGCAGCAGCGCTGTGGCCGGGCTTCAGCTTTCAGCATTATGTGAGTCACACTGTGGGCTCTGGGGACACTGGGTGGCAACCTTGTTAGGGTGTGTGTGTGTGGGGGGGGGGGGGGGGGGGTAAGGGGAGAGAGAGAGAGACTCACTCCTGTCACTGTGTGAGGGACATGGGGAACAAATCTCCCTGCATGTGCCAGTTACAGTGTAGGCTGTGCTGGAGGGGATTCTGTGTATGTGACATTCCTGCACATGAGGGGGAAGGGGGTCTTTGACTGGCTGCTGTCTGCATTAGGGCAGACAGACTCACTGTGACAACTCAGATCCCCCTCCAGCTCAGCTCCCCCATAGGCAGACATGTGACATTCAGACCCCCCCCCCCCCCATGTCTGTCTATAGGGGCTGTGCTGGAGGGGTATGTGACATGTCTGCCTATGGGGGGGGGGGGAGGGGGGGCTCTGTGCTGGACGGCCTGGGGCATGTGAATATGTGACAAGTCTGCCTATTTGTGGGGGCGACAGGGAGGGTCAAAGGGTACAGCTGACCCAGGCCCCAGCGTTCTCAGGGGCCCCAAAGCATGGCTGCGGCAATGATGCACTCAGCCGCCTACACAGCACCCTACTCAGCCGACCGCCCACTCAACCCTCCTGACGCGCAAGTTCCTTCACCCACCACCCAGTCACACTGTGGGCGTTACATGTATAGGCCTCATTACTACTGCGGGCATTATATGTATAAGTATTTTTACCACTGTGGTCATTATGTGTATAAGTATCGTTACTACTGCTGCCGTTATGTGTATAAGTATTTTTACTACTGCGGGCATTACATGTATAAGCATTGTTACTACTGCGGGCATTATGTGTATAAGTATCGTTACTACTGTTGCCGTTATGTGTATAAGTATCGTTACTACTGCTGGCGTTATGTGTATAAGTATCGTTACTAAAGCAGGCATTATGTGTATAAGCGTTGTCACTACTGCTGGCATTATGTGTATAAGTATCGTTACTACTGCGGGCATTACATGTATAAGCATTGTTATTACTGTAGGCATTACGTGTACATGCGTTGTTACTACTGCTGGCGTTATGTGTGCTCATTGAGAGGGAAGCTTGCATTACTAAAGTGAAGCTTGATTACTTAAGTGAGTTGGAAACTGAAGCAGTGTATTGTTACTAGGTGTGAACAGATACTAGGAGGAGGAGCTAAATCTAGGTGTCAAGGAAGATTAAGGGGAGGAGCTGAGTGTAACAGGGGCCTGACATACTATATAAGGAGGGGCAGAGCTCATTTGGGAGCGTGCTCATTGAGAGGGAAGCTTGCATTACTAAAGTGAAGCTTGATTACTTAAGTGAGTTGGAAACTGAAGCAGGTGAGTTAGAATACTGAAAAAGGTGAGTTTGAACACAGTCTAAATTTTCATATTCTGTTTTATTGTAATATATTCATCTTCTTTCTATCCTATTGTAACCTGTTGCTCAATTTTGACATTTAATTCATTGTATCTATATTTTTCCAACATTGTATGTCATTTTTACTCATTCACTATTATTTTCTCTTATCTTTGCCACACATTTATCGCACCCTGTTTCCCTCTTCACGCCTGCTCACATTTGCCTCACTTCTGACCTTCTCTGTTCCCTTCATCCTCTCACTTGTTGTTGTTTCATACTTAATTTACCTGATTTTACCCACTGGTCTCCTCTCTGACAGTAGTTCCTTGCCTGTTACCTTCTCTCTCACTCTGTTTTCTACCAAATTTACTACAGACGCTGTCTGTCCTCCCAAATCCCTCTGTCTGCTTTCACTAACCTACCCTCTCACCTTCGGTTCCTCATGGCTGTTAATCTCTCAACTTCACTTTCTCCAACTGCTCCTCCCCCCTCCCATCCCATACCTATCCTGACCACTCGCCCCCGCACCCCCACCCTCCCAATGACCCCCCCTCGCTTCTGCAATCCCAAAAACCTTATCCACATAAATACACAACCCACCCCCCCTCTTTCCTGTGCACTATGGAACGCCAGATCCATCTGCAACAAACTCCCTGCCATCCATGACCTATTCATCTCTAGAGCATTCCACCTCCTTGCTATCACCGAGACCTGGCTCTCCACCTCTGATTCTGTCTCTCCAGCTGCTCTCTCCCACGGTGGCCTCTCTTTCTCTCCCAGGCCTGACGGTCGCCAAGGTGGCGGTGTGGGTTTTCTCCTCTCAGCCTCATGCACCCACAGTGTCATTCACCCTGAACCCTCTCTCCTTTTCTCCTCCTTTGAGTCTCACTCTATCCGTCTATTCTACCCCTACCACCTCCGTGTCGCTGTAATCTACCGCCCCCCTGGCCCTATCTCCCAATTTCTTGACAACTTCGCCGCCTGGCTTCCACACTTCCTCTCCTCTGACCTGCCATCTGTCATTCTTGGTGACTTTTACATCCCCTTGGATAACCCCGCTGATCCTGGCACCTCCAAACTCCTCTCTCTCTGCTCCTCTCTTGGCCTATCTCAGTGGACTACCTCTCCCACCCACATCCAAGGACACTCCCTCGATCTCGTCTTCTCTCGCTCTTGTTCCCTTACTGACTACACTATCTCAGCTTTTCCTCTTTCTGACCATCACCTCATCTCCTTCTCCCTCACTGCTTCCCCCTCTCCCACCCCCCCTCCCAAGCGCATTGTCTCACGGCATAACGTCAACACACTTGATCTTGCTGCCTTCTCAAACACGCTGTGTCCTCTTCTCGCCCCAATCGCCCTCATGTCCTGCCCGAACCTCGCTGCCTCCCTCTATAATGACACCCTATCTTCGGCATTGGACTCTGCCTGCCCTCCCTCCTCTATCCCCCTTCGATGCTCCAACCCCCAACCGTGGCACTCACCTATCACCCGATTCCTTAAAAAGTGCTCTCGCACTGCTGAGCGCTTCTGGAAGAAATCACGCTCCCTTGCGGATTATCTCCATTTCAAATTCATTCTTTCCTCCTTCAGCTCTGCCCTTGCTCTGGCCAAGGAATCCTACTTTAAGTCCCTCATCCTTTCCCAATCATCCAATCCCCGCAGGCTCTTCGCCACCTTCAACTCCTTGCTCTCCCCCCCTCCTCCAGCTCTTCCGTCCTCCATCGTAGCCGCTGATTTTGCTACCTACTTTTCAACCAAAATCTCCTCTCTCAGGACTGCCATCACTGCTGCCATGACCTCACCCTCTCCCTCCTCCCCTCCTACATCTCCACTCCCCTCCTTCCAACCCCTGTCCTCATTTTACCCCACCACTGCTGCTGAAGTCCACTCTATCCTTCAATCCGCTTCTCCCTCCACCTGCCCGCTTGATCCTATCCCCTCCAATATTATCCGTCGTCTCAGTCCATCAGTCTGCTCTCACCTGGCTCACCTCTTTAATCTTTCCCTATCCTCTGGGATCTTCCCTTCCTCCTTCAAACACGCTCTTGTCTCCCCAATTCTCAAAAAAACAAATCTGGACCCCAACTCTCCATCCAACTACAGGCCCATCTCCCTCCTCCCTTTTGCCTCCAAACTCCTAGAACGTCTGACCTATAATCGTCTCCTAAGCCACCTTACTGCTAACTCCATTCTAGACCCCCTCCAATCCGGGTTCCGCCCTTTACATTCCACTGAAACTGCCCTGACCAAAGTCACTAACGATCTACTATCGGCTAAATCCAAAGGCCTCTTCTCTATCCTCATCCAGCTTGATCTGTCGGCTGCCTTTGACACTGTTGACCACCCTCTCCTGCTCAACACCCTCCGCTCCTTTGGCATCACTGGCACGGTCTTCTCCTGGTTCACCTCATACCTCTCCGATCGCTCCTTCTCCGTCTCCACTCCGAGCTCCTCCTCTCCTACTACCCCCCAGCCAGTCGGTGTTCCCCAAGGGTCAGTCCTTGGCCCTCTCCTCTTCTCCCTCTACACCACCTCTCTGGGCACCCTCATCAGCTCCTATGGTTTTCATTACCACCTTTATGCTGATGATACCCTAATCTATCTCTCCTCCCCCGACTTATCCCCATCACTTCTGTCCAAGGTCTCCGAATGCCTCACGGCCATCTCAGCCTGGATGACCCAACGCTTCCTGAAACTAAACATGGCTAAAACTGAACTTCTAATCTTCCATCCCCCGAACATCCCCTCTTCTCCCACTATCTCCATCAGCATTGGTGAAACCGAGATCACGTCCACCGACCAAACGCGCTGCCTCGGTGTCATCATTGACTCCTCCCTCTCTTTCACCCCCCACATTCGTGCTCTCTCACAGTCTTGCCGCTTTCACCTACGCAACATCTCACGCATCAGACCATTCCTCTCCACTGACGCGACCAAAATTCTCATTCACTCTCTTGTCATCTCCCGCCTTGACTACTGCAACATCCTTCTCTCTGGGCTACCTCTCACCCGCCTCGCACCTCTCCAATCCATTCTTAACGCTGCTGCTAGGCTCATCTTCCTCTCCCGCCGCTCTACCTCCGCCTCCCCCCTCTGTTTATCTCTTCACTGGCTCCCCATTCCTTTCCGAGTTCTCTTTAAACTCCTCACCACCACCTACAAGGCTCTCTCCTCCTCCACAGCTCCCTACCTCTCTTCACTGATCTCTATCCACACTCCCTCCCGTCCTCTTCGCTCCATCGCTGACCGCCGACTGACCTCTCACCTCATCACCTCCTCCCACTCCCGTGTCCAAGATTTCTCTCGCGCTGCCCCCCTGCACTGGAACAACCTCCCGCCACCCATCAGGCTATCTGATTCCCTTACCTCCTTCAAGCGCTCCCTCAAAACCCACTTTTTTCGACTACCCTATCCCTCCTCCTAACCTCTTTTGATCCTCCTAGCCTGCCTCCGTTCCTACTTATCCTATTGTATTTCGTTCGTCCACCCACCTATTTTTAGTATGTTAACTCTTATGAGCAAGGCCCTCCTTCCTCACGTACTCACCCTACCTCATTACCTCACCTGTGCTCCTGTCTTGTTCTTCCCTTCCTCTACTTCATCTTCGGTCTCCTTGACTATTTTGACACCTACTTCTGAACTGATGCTGATTTTAGTTCTACCAGCTATACCCCTATTTATACTGTATCTTTCTACACACCCTGTACGTTACCTTGTAATTTTTTTTTGTTTGCTATGTACGGCGCTGCGGACACTTTGTGGCGCCTTATAAATAAACGTACTACTACTACTACTACTAAGCATTGTTACTACTGTGGGCATTACATGTATAAGCATTGTTACTACTGTGGGCATTATGTGTATTAGTATCGTTACTACCGTGGGCGTTATGTGTATAAGTATCAGGGTTCGCAAATACGCGCTATAAAATGGTCACCGGGGACTCAGTTTTTCAAACTGAAGGGGTCCCAGAGGACACGCTGAGCTGCGCCTGTGAGCCACTGTAAGCCAATCAATGCAGCGGCCGCCGGGACCCAATCATTGCACAGTGGCCGCCCGGCAGCCAATCACTGCAAGTGCGCACCCTGCCAATCATTTAAGCCGCGCGCCCTGCCTTTTGTTTTGAGAGCAGGTTCACTGTCACCGTGTCTGTGGCTCTGTGCATCCTTCTTCCGCACCCTGCCATGTAAGTCCATTCTGCTGCTGAGGGCGGGGGAAGGGATGCTATATGGCTGTAACAACGGACAGCCACTCTCAGCATAAGAGGTGAGCGGGCTGTCAGCGCAGTGGGGGACTGGATGCGGCTGGAAGAGCTGACACGCTGCTCAACTCAAAGCAGCGTTTCAGCTCTTCCAGCCACATTCAGTCCCCCGCCTCGCAGACAGCCCGCTCACCTACTCTGGTACCCCCTGTGGCAACCAGAATACCCCCCCCCCCCCCCCTGTGGCAACCAGCATAAAATGCCCCCCCCCCCCCCCTACGCCAACCAGCATGTGCTGACCAGCAACTATAATGTGTACTGGGCATCACGGTGTGTGGCATATGTATAATGGGCATCACGGTGTGTGACATATGTATAATGGAGCATCACGGTGTGTGGCATATGTGTAATGAGCACCATGGTGTGTGGCCTATGTATAATGGGCATCACGGTGTGTGAGCTATGTATAATGGACTCGTTATACATAGGCCACACACCGTGATGCCCATTATACATTTGCCACATACCGTGATGCTCAATATACATTTGCCACACACCGTGATGCTCAATATACATATGTGTCTCTCTCTGTGTCCCCGCTGTCACTCTCTGTCTGCTGTCACTCTCTCTGTCCCTTTGTCCTTGCTGTCCTTGAGTTTTGGCTCATACCTTGTGGCACAATGTGTAAGGGCACTAGTATTAGATAGTATAAGGGGTCCTACTAGTGTGGCGTATAAGGGGTATGTGGTGTGGTACGCTACACTTAAAGACACGACCCTTTTTCAGTGGCCACACCCCCTTTCCCAGAGTATATATATATATATATATATATATATATATATATATATATAGTCCTTGATTTTTCCATACCCCCACTTTAAAATTGACACTTCGAGCACTGTATGTATATATATATATATATATATGGTTTGCATACGGGCAGCACTCCAATGTACGGAGATGATGGTAAACGAGCTGGTGCCCTCCGTCTCTTGCACCTTGATAAAAAATCCATAAAGGATTTGAAACGTCGGTAAAACAAGGTCACCTGCCTGTTTATTCCTTACCTTTACTCCGAGTGCCGCCGTCCACCAGAACCTATATATATATATATATATATATGTAAATACACACACACACATATATATATTTATACATATACGCCACCCTGCTTCCCCCTCCCTACCTGAATCCTTCGGAAAACCCACATCCTATGCCCCTCTGTCTCCCCTCTGTCACCCTACATCCTACGCCACCCTGCGTCCCCCCTCCCTGTATCCTCTGCCACCCTGCAACCAACGCCACTCTGCGTCTCCCCTCCCTGCATCCTCCACCACTTTGTGACTCCCCTCCCTGCATCCTCTGTCACACTGCGTGACTTAATTAGTACCTGAGTGATTCTGATTAAACCATCTGTGCTGAAGCCTGGATATCACTAAAACCTGCACTGTTTGTGTGCCTTGAGGACCGTGGTTGGGAATGCCTGCACTAGAGGGAAAGTCGGAGGTGGGAATAGACCGACTTTACTCAAAGTCATGTGACAGCCAGGACCTGGAAGACACCACTGGTGATGCTGATGCAGTCAGGAGCAGGTAAGTCAACACTGGCCACCAAGGTTAACATTTTATCGTGTTTCACCAGTGTCAACATGGTTAATATTAACTTAATAAGCATGGCAACAGTATCATACCATACCCATGTGTGTATTTATCCTTATTTCACGGCCACAAGCAGCTCGAGTGTAATATGGATTTCAGGCTCCAGCTCCAGGACACTGACAGTAACGTCTGTTTGAGAGAGAGAGAGCCCGGGACAGCTGGGCCATGAAGTGTCAGAAAATCTTGTTAATGATTTCCTGGCCGAGACTAAGAATGATGCTAAAAATATAAAAAAAATAACCACTCACCCATTAGCATCCTCGTTATCTGTAATTTTAGTGACAGACAATCTTTCTGCTGCTTGTAATTTAGAAAAAAGGGTTGAGAAGCCTTCTGCGGCACGAGAGACACAGTAGTCGTCATTGCAAAGTCTGGCCTGAAGCAGGTCTCTAGTAAGACACAACTCTTTCATTGCTGGAGGAACTAGTTGGGAAATATGTTCCACTTTATTTTCAAAGCACAATAAATGCAGAAAAGAAGCATCATTGCTGTAACTCACTGATGTACAATCTGAGACTTGGATTAGTGTGTAGCCTGCAGGAAGCATGACAGCTACTGGGGAACCCAGGACAAAATACCACAGGTAATATTTTCTGTTTTGTTCCCGTGTCTCTTATACCGTGTTTCCCTGATAATAAGACACTGTCTTATTTTTTTCCCAGTCCAAAAAACACCATAGGGCTTATTTTCGGGTTAGGGCTTATTTTAGCCCCTCAGTCCTGCTATTATCCACATAATGCCACTCAATCACCTTATACTTTAAGCACAACTGCCACTTTCCTTTCCCTCTGCGTTTTTCAGCCACTCAGCCTTCCCGCCGCCGCTCAGCCACTCCGCTCCCGCTTGTGTACAGACGCCGCTCAGTCCTTGAGATGTGCAGTGACGTCACATGCGCAATGCATCCCTGAGACTGCTGATGCCAGCAGAGGCTTCAGCGCGGTACCAGGGCTGCTACTGTAGCAGCAGCATCCATTTCACGTAAGGGGTGGGGGGGGGGGGGGGGGCGGAGCTGGAAGTTTAGTGCAGGGACTTGGCAAAATGGGGATTTAGCTAGGGCTTATTTTCGGGGTAGGGCTTATTTTGAACCGTTGTCCATAAATAAGGTTAGGGCTTATTATCGAGGTAAGTCTTATTATGGGGGAAACAGGGTAGCTAGCTCTCTGTGGCTATGAGTCTCCATTTATGCAGCAATGAGATGTGGTCTTTCATCTGTGTGGTCTGGCAGCTAATCAGTTAGTTGCACATGACCATTCTACACGGACTATAGACTTGGGGCCATAGGCATGCACAGCCTATTTTCTTAGGGGGTGCACCATTGAAGGGGCGTGTCCATCACCACCTACTGGGTGTGTCTATCACCACCTATTGGGTGTCAATCCAAACTAAATAGAAGTTGACTTAATTTTGTATATGGGCTTCAGAATGAATAATTCCCCCCACACACTAAAAATAGGGACAGTGCACGCCAAAGGTGCACTGCAAAAATGAACATGTCCTCAGTGCAGGGGGCCGGCGGCCATTTTCCTGTAGCCGCGGCCGTGTTCTGGAAGCCACGGCCAGCGCAGGAGGGCTGCCTGGAGGAGGTGGATGGTGATCCAGCGTGGCCCGCTGCCAGTGTCTGGCTAATCGGCCCGGGGGGCACATGGCACCCTGCCCCCCGGCCCAGCCCGCCCCTGGATCTGACCCTTGTCGTCCTGGTGTGTACCCAGCATAACACTGGGGTGAATGAGAAGATGTTATAACAAAGATTGTCTAAAAATGTATAAAATAAAGAAAGAGCACTGATCCACTGAACTCACCATATATCTGGAGTGCATGGGGTATGCGACCACATTGTTTAAATAAAATTCAAGCTTTGCACTGCCCATATACAGTACATTATAGACACTCCAAGTTTTAGGGATAAATCAACTAAAAAGTGTGTGTTTTAGCATATTTTTGAAACTCTGAGATGTACTAAAGACAAACATGGCAGTAAAACCATGATTTGACCAACCAAATCTGCAATTTGAAGAGAGTTTACCATCAAACAAACTACTTTCAATGCATAATAATAAAACACAGAAATTTATAAGAATCATGTTTATAAACAGAGTAAACGGTACTTATGTAGTATTTGGGCGTCCGATTTAGAAATCGGATCGCATCGCATCGCATGCGACCAAATCGTATGCGATGCGATGGTCAAGATTTTTCCATAGGATTCAATGTTAAAATGGTCTGAGTCCATTTTAACATAGAATTTAATGGGAAAAAGGGGTCCTTTTCCTTTCCCCACTATCCAAGTGGGCATGGAGTTGGATATAAACCTGTGGCGAGCGTAGCGAGCCACCGAGCCCGAAGCGTGGCGAGCGGACACAGAATACTTTTTAAGAAATATGCGTCCCCTCGCGGGGCGCGCTTCGCTCGCCACGCTTCGGGCTCGGTGGCTCGCTGCGCTCGCCACGCTATATAAAATCAACTCTATGCCCACTTGGATAGTGGGGAAATGAACAGGACCTTCTTAACATTGAATCCTATGCAAAATCGCATCGCATCGCATCGCATCTGATTGTATGCCTTAAGGTAAGGCATACAATCACAAAATCGGCAGCCCAGATACTACATAAGTACCGAGTAAACTCTTGACACAATACACCTTCTCAACTACATATAGTTAGATTTGGGTGGGGTGTGTTCAAACTGATATCTAAATTGCAGTGTAAAATTAAAGCAGCTAGTATTTACCCTGCACACTCTCTAGACACATGTTTCATCTGCCCCATCTGCAGTGCAGCATGGTTTTGCTGAATATGTTGAAAAAAATGTGTGGGTCCAAACTCCCCCGACACCCCCCCTTCCCCCTGCGCACCCCAGGCATAACCAGCTCTGTGCTATTTGTGTAAGCACTGGTTCAAAAATAACATGAAAGTAAATGTGTAGTAGTCCCCCGTTTTTGATTAGACACACTTTACAGGGTCCTCTGGCCAAAGTATTAATCAGACCAACAAGATAGTCTGGGGATTCCTGAGAAATTAGAGACCCCCCATAAAGTACCCCCCCTCTGGTGTACCCGAGGCCTGGGTGTGGGGTTTATAGCTTTAAGTCAGAGTTAGAATGAAAGTAATATTGTCCTTTAACCCCTTCCCGACATTTGACGTATATATACGTCATGGCCGGGATGTACTTCCCGACACATGACGTATATATACGTCATGACTTTAAACTGTCCCCGCGTCTATAGACGCGGTGACAGTTTAAACATGTCTGCTGTCCCTGACAGCAGACATGTCCCTGCATGCCCAGGGGGGGTGGCGATGCCTCCCCCCCGTCGGCAATCGCTGTGATTGGCTGTTAAATGTGAACAGCCAGTCGCAGCGTTTTCCTGTGTTACCGGCGAATCAGACGCTCGGTAACACAGGTGTCAATCACCGCCGGGTGTGAGGGGGCATGAGGGGGTCACCGGTGATGACCACACCTCACCCCACCTGCCCCCAAGGCTGTGATTGGTCCGTCGGACCGACGGACCAATCACAGCCAAGGCGCGTCATTTAAACTAACGGTGACTGCGCTGCAGACGCCATTCCGGTCTGGAATTGCGTGCAGAGCGGTCACCGGCCACTCTGTCGTGCTATACATACCTGAACCTTGCCTGATACTTACCTGATCACCGCTGATCACCGCTGGTAGCGTGCTGCCAGCAGCTGGATGCTTCCTGGATCTTGTGACTTCCTGTGTCCTGCTGCTGCAGTGTCATAGAGTCACAGATCGTGAGAGATAGTGACAGATAGTGACAGAGAGTGATAGAGAGTGATAGAGAGTGCTATATTTTGTGTCTGCTGCACCCCTTTTGTGCTGATCAGTATATCTGTGCTGATCAGCAACTTTTTTTTTTTTATATATATATATCTGTCAGTTGCACCAAAGGTTGTGCTGCCTGTGCAACTGACTGCTACCCCCCCTTTTGTGCTGACCAGTTTAAATTAATTAACTGATCAGCAACTTTTTGGGGGTCCAGGTTTTTTTTTTTATATATATACCCTGTCAGGTTGCACCCACAGTTGGGTGCCTGCTGCCCCTCACTGCTAATCAGTGTTGCATCACTGCATCAGTGATCTGCAGTTTTTTTTTTTTTTTTTTGGAGAGTGCAGTGGGGTTTTGTTTTTACACCCACGTTGCTTTTATGGGTGTCCTGTGGCCGCTGATCAGTGACGTACATCACTGAACAGCATTTTTGGCACAGGGTTGATATAATTTTTTTTCTGCAGTTTTTTTAAATTTTTTTTTTTTTTGGAGAGTGCTGTGGTTTATTACACCCACGTTGCTTTTGTGGGTGTCCTGTGGCCGCTGATCAGTGACGTACATCACTGAACAGCATTTTTGGCACAGGGTTGATATAATTTTTTTTCTGCAGTTTTTTTAAATTGTTTTTTATTTGGAGAGTGCTGTGGTTTATTTTTTTTTTAAATTGTTTTTACACCCACGTTGCTTTTGTGGGTGTCCTGTTGCCTTTGAGCGCTGTTCAGTGACGGACGTTACTGACCAACATCTGTGCTCAATTTTTGGCGCAGGACCTTTTTTTTTTTTTTTTAACCCCTTCAATTTTTTATTTTTTTTATTGGGATCAAATTCCTGTATAAAGTATTTTTTTTTTCTGCACTACATACACACTACACACTACATACCCCCCGTGTTGAAATAAAGTTTGTACCCCCCCAACACTATACACGTGTTGAAACATTACACTTACAGAAACACAAAAATAAAAATGGCATCCCAAATGTCATCCCAAATGTCATCCCAGTCATCCAGAAGAATGTATTCAGCGGAGGAGGCATATGCCATGCTTGCCTCTGACTCTGACACAGCCAGTGATGCAAGCGGGGAATTTGAAGGATTCGTCTTAAGCTCCTCTTCCTGCTCTAGTGATGAGGGACCCCCTCAAAGACGCCCCCGTAGAGCAGCTGAGACCCCCCCCCAAATGATTGATCCCGTATGGACCCCACCACCAGACAATTTTGAGCCCCAGGTTCCTGAGTTTTTGGCCATCCCAGGAATCCAATTTGATTCAACAGGTCTCAGAGAAATTTACCTTTTCAAATTATTTTTCTCTGATGATTTTATAAATTTAATGGTGGACCAAAGTAATTTATATGCCCAGCAGTTTATTGCTCAAAACCCCACGTCATCATTTGCTAGGTGGACCCCTGTAGATGCAGTAGAGATGATGACGTTTTGGGGTCTGGTGTTACATATGGGCATAGTAAAAAAGCCAGAAATTAGGCAATATTGAAGTACAGATGTTCTGTACAGCACCCCATTTTACCGTATGGCCATGACTCGGACTCGTTTTGAGACAATCCTTAAATTTTTACATTACACCGATAATGCACAGTGCCCACCCAGAGATGATCCCACCTTTGACCGGCTAAGTCAGGCCGGTCATTGATCATTTCAGTGCCAAATTTGCAGAGATGTACATCCCTGAAAAATTTATTTGTATCGACGAGTCCCTTATACATTTTAAAGGAAGGGTTAAATTCCGCCAGTACCTTCCCAGTAAGAGGGCAAGGTATGGTATAAAAATGTATAAACTGTGTGAAAGCACCTCAGGGTACACCCACAGGTTTAGGGTATATGAAGGGAAGGATTCAAGAATTGAACCGCCAGAATGCCCCCCCTCCCTCGTAGGTGTTAGTGGAAAAATTGTCTGGGATTTAGTGCACCCCTTCCTGGATAAAGGTTATCACCTCTATGTGGATAACTTTTACACTAGCATCCCCCTGTTTAAGGCCCTTGGTTCAAGAGGTACAGCAGCTTGCGGTACTGTGCGCAAGAACCAAAGAGGCCTCCCAAAAACGCACATTGCCCAAGTACTGAGAAGGGGTGAAAGCAGGGCACAATCCACCGAAAATATGTTGTTGGTCAAATATAAGGACAAGAGGGATGTCCTTATACTGACAACAATTCATGGAGACAGTACCACCTCCATCCCTGTACGAGGTACCAGTACCCACACCTCAAAACCTAATTGTATCCTAGATTACAATAAGTACATGGGCGGAGTGGATCTTTCAGATCAGGTACTGAAGCCGTACAGTCCCCTGCGGAAAACAAAAATCTGGTACATGAAGCTGGCCGTGTATATCATCCAGATGGCACTGTATAACGCTTACGTGCTATTCCGTTCTACCAGCCAGAGGGGGACATTTATGCACTTTCAAGAGGAAGTCATAAAGGGCCTAATATTTGGGAACCAGCAGGCAGAGGGCCCCAGTACTTCTAGTACTGGCCCCCGTATTGTACCAGGGCAGCATTTTCCTAACGAAATCCCCTCCACTGCAAGAAAGGGCAGGACACAAAAAAGGTGCAAAGTTTGCTATAAAAAGGGAATAAGAAAGGATACTATTTTCCACTGTGAAACTTGCCCCGACAAACCCGGCCTATGTATAAAGGAGTGTTTTAAAATATACCACACATCTATGGATTATTAGGTTCATCATTTCACCGTGCTTCGGGGGTCTTGCTAATGCCACATAGCACCCACCATTCATTCCACCAGAATCTGAGCTGCAAAATCCAAAAATCACTCCCTCCCTTCTGAGTCCTGCCATGCACCCAACTGGTATTTTTTGGTCACATATGAGGCATTGCCATACTCGGGAGAAATTGGGGCACAGATTTTGGGGTGCTTTGTCTCCTTCATTCCTTGTGAAAATGAAAAATTTTGAGCCAGAACTGCATTTTTGTGTAAAAAATGTAATTTTTCATTTGCACAGCCCAGTTGTATCAAAATTGGTGAAACCCCTGGGGGTTTGAAATGTACACTATACCCCTAGATGAATTCCCTGAGGGGTGTAGTTTGCAAAATGGGGTCACTTGTGGGGGGGTTCCACTGTATTGGTGCTTCGGGGGTCTTGCTAATGCGACATAGCACCCACCAACATTCCACCAGAATCTGAGCTGCAAAATCCAAAAATCACTCCTTCCCTTCTGAGTCCTGCCATGCACCCAAATGGTATTTTTTGGTCACATGTGAGGCATTGCCATACTCGGGAGAAATTGGGGCACAGATTTTGGGGTGCTTTGTCTCCTTCATTCCTTGTGAAAATGAAAAATTTTGAGCCAGAACTGCATTTTTGTGTAAAAAATGTAATTTTTCATTTGCACAGCCCAGTTGTATCACAATTGGTGAAACCCCTGGGGGTTTGAAATGTACACTATACCCCTAGATGAATTCCCTGAGGGGTGTAGTTTGCAAAATGGGGTCACTTGTGGGGGGGTTCCTAACTTTTAGCATCTTATGGTGCCTAGAAACCTACATGGTGCCTAAAAAATAATCTCATAAAAAGGAGGCTCCAAAATCAAGTAGGTGCTCCTTCTATTATGAAGCATGTGGTTTGGTCAACGTGCACACTAGGGCCACATATAGGATATTTATGAAAACAAAAGAATTGGGGGAATCAATTTTTAGTCACTTTTCTCTAGTAAAATCTACTGTGTTCCTTAGAAAAATGTATTAAAATTGCAAATCTGCAAAAAAAATGAAATTTTGAAATTTCACCTACACTTTGTTTTAATTCCTGTGAAACACCTAAAGGGTTAACAAACTTCCAAAATGCTGTTTTGAATACTGTGAGGGGTGCAGTTTTTGAAATGGCATCATTTATGGGGGTGTCTCACATACAAGTCCCTCAAAGTCACATCAGAACTGAACTGGTCCCTAAAAAAATCAGTGTTTGAAATTTTCTTGAAAATTTGAGAATTTGCTATTCATATTTTAAGCCTCCTAGTGTCCAAAAAAATTAAAAGGAGGTTGAAATAATGATGGCAACATAAAGTAGACATATGGTCCTTGTTAGTTATTAACTATTTTGAGTGGTATGATTATTTGTCTCACAAGCAGAAAATTTAACATTTTGAAAATTGCTAAATTTTCCATTTTTTTACGACATTTTGGTATTTTTCACAAAAAAACAGACTGTATCGACCCAAATTTACCACTAACTTGAAGTACAATGTGTCACGAGAAAACAATCTCAAAATCACTGGGATAAGTAAAAGCAAAAAAAAGTTATCCCCACTTAAGTGATACATGTCAGATTTGAAAAAAAGGGCTCTGTCAGGAAGGCAAAAACATGCTGCGTCAGGAAGGGGTTAAAGGGGGAATACAGGTCCCGGGAAGCCTTACCCGCACACTGGTATGTGACGAGTGGTATGTGTGTATATGTGTATCTCTCTCTCTCTTTTCTTTTCTTTGAGAAATATAATTTTTTTTAAATTGTTGTCTGTCTGTTCATTTCGACAACAATCAAAAATGAATGGATGAATTTGGATTGCGTTTTCAATACTGTATAGCTTAGTTACCTATAAATAAACTGAGTATGTATTAACTTGATGTGACATCAGGAATGGGGAGCAATAAAGTTAAAACTACAGTAGATTGGTAGGTTGACACTTGCTGGGTACATTGTACAGGCTCTTCAAGTCCAAAATGACTATATGTATAGAAATATGTATAAAATATATGCATATATTGCCCACTCTGAATGTGAAGAGTTATACATGTATGCATCCATAATTATATACATTTATTTTGTATGATAATCCAACTAAATTAATTACTAATCAGGCAGGTTATCTTGATTTATGAAGTTTACATGTAAATCCAGTAGATGGACACAGTTCGCAGTCTACTGTTTTCACTTGTTTCATCTATCGCTGTGACTTCATTGTGGGTATATCAGGAAGTGGAATGATGCATGTATTATTCATAGCCGAAGGAACAAATTAGATTTGTGTCACTTCCAATGACATCATATCCGTGTCGAGCACATCTTTATCCGTGTCGAGCACATCTTTATCATATCCGTGTCGAGCACATATTTAAATGATAAGCATTGAAATGTTTCAGAAGAGGTTCCGCCTGTAATAGTATCAATTCTACATATTAATGTGTTGCTAATTGTTCGGTTGTAAATATAGAATACAAGTTGTAAGTTTAGCCCTTTAAATTAGCCCAAAGTACTAATACATCATATACATTATCAGGTTTCATAAAGGTGCATCATGTCCTTTTCCTTCTAGCAGTGGAATGTTCCTGGAAGACTGGCCTATGGTATCTCAGGAAATGTAATCTGCTGGAATGCAGCGGAATGCTTATGGTTTCAGAGATGTGCAATGATGGATTTCCCACTAGGCACTTTAATTATAAAGACCATGATATAATGGCATAATTAATAAGGTACTACTACAACAATAAACATCAATAAACAATAAACCACCCTAAAAGGTGATCTATTAACATTTACTGAGAATAAGGATGTAAGATATCATGTTTGTAGGCAATCAATCCAAAAGATACTAAAATAAGTGATAAAAAAAAAGGGGATGTTTTGTAGAATTTTTTTTACACCAAAGCGAGAGAGGGTTTTAAGTTCAAAAATCCAAATACATTTGTCTCTTGGATAATTAATTCAACACATCTCCCTTTTCTTCTACTGTAACATGCTGAAAAGCAAATAACATTAAAAGTAATTTCAGCAAGATTATGGTTTAATAAATACAGTGATTGGAAACAGTGTGACTTATTCATTTGTTACTGATTCATTTGAGTGAGCACAGACCCCATTTTCCTGTTCTGCAGGGAAGCTTCATGCTCTATTCCAAGATGGCCACTAAGATATTTAGTAAACATATGCAGATATCACCTTGAAACTGGCCATGATTCTGGTTGACTTGGTAAGCTGCGAAACTGCCCACCAAATCGCCGCGCCCCGCAGCTGCCGTATCCCCTCGCAACCATGTGAGGGGATGTGTCATGAAGACACATCCCCTCGCATGTGCCTGCAGCAGGAGAAATCATTCGATGGTCGCTGACCATTGAATGATTTCTCCAGGGCATGCAAATATAAGTCAGTGGAGACTGACATATTTGCGGGCTTCCAGCCAAAGTCAGGGCAGGCGATCAGTCGCCCGCCCGCTGCACACCTCCTCCAGCCTGCAATACCATGGGAACACCCAGCAATTTCATGGGGATGCCCAGGAAACGCTGAGCGTTCCCATGGGTGTGACCTGGGTTTGCCGGCACTGCTCCGTGTAAGTCCGTTCGCCAATGCATGCGCATGCGCATGCGCAGAAACAAATCATCGCTCCCCCGTGCATACACGTAGGGGGAGTGATAGAACCAGAATGACCCCCAGTGTGTAGTGTGATATGGTGGGATACAAAAGTCTCCTGCTTAGATACTATAAGACACAGGTTCTCAAAGTCGGTCCTCGGGACCCCACACAGTGCATCATGTTTTGCAGGTCTCCTCACAGAATCAAGTGAAATTATTTGCCGTCAGTGAGTAATGAGGGCACCTTTTCGGGTGACCTGGAAAACGTGTACTGTGTGGGGTCCTGAGGACCGAGTTTGAGAACCACTGCTATAAGAGACCTGATTAATACCTGCATATGAGCTGTATCAGCATCTCTAAATTGCTTCCTGTTTGCAGTATACAGTACTCTCACAGAATGATGAGCTGTATGAAAGCCTGCTCTGCTTAAGCTGTGCTCCATCACCAGTGTGCTTATAATGGTGAGTATGGCTGCATCTGCTTTATCTATCAGTATACAAACACCATTGGTTAAGTAACTGGGCTGTTCATAGTTTGAGTCATCTGCTTGTGTGTGATTGTATAACTCTGCATAATTAATATCTGCACAAACATCATATCCAACACTATAGCCATTCCATTTCCCCTTAATAATTAATGCCATATGTGCATTCTGAAGAGATGCGATACAATGCCAGTAGTCGGAATATCATCACTGAATCTCAAACTGCGGCCACATCAGCGGCGATTGCCGATGCCAGAATCCTGACAGCCAACATCCTGTTCATAAGTATGCCAAGGTGATATAGTGTTGGGCCTTGGTGTTAGGTTTAGGCACTAGGGAGATTTAGGGTTAGGGAGGGGTCAAGGTTAGCAATAGATTGTTGGTATGGGGAGGGTTCGGATTAGGTAAATGGCCGTTGCAAAGTATCATGTCACCCTAGCAAAACAGTTTTCTGCTACAACACTCAATCCCCCCCAGCCCTCCCCCCCCCCCCCCCCCACACACACACTGCGGTGCCTGGCTTTTATAAAAAAAAAAAAAATGAATGGTGACAATGCAATGTAATGGGTGTGGTGTGCTGTCATTCATATGGGCACACCTGCCAGCAAACACAACCAACCTCAGTGGTATGTCAGCCCACCGGGGATCCTCCCTGGGAACAAAATGGACAATATGCCCCTGCTTATCAGAACCAATGCCAACAGTTGTGCAAGGCCCAGGTACTCAGGGGGTGTGGGCAATGCAGAAAGGTATGACCAGTCCCCCTCCTTAGGAAATATATATTTGTAAGTTTCTATGAGGCCACGAAGCGCACACATTAACACAAACTGACCAATGTTAGCTAATAAATGTGCTCTAGTGCTTTCTGACGTCCATCACACAGGGTCCCGGTTGCAGCATCTGGTGACATGGTTATAGGTCTGCTCACTTGCTGCCCTTGTGGCTTTTAACAACTTATATTGTACATTTTTGGTTTTAAGATTTCGTTGTTGTATTTTTCTATCTCTTTACTTTTAAAAGCAAATTCTACTTCATTATTGGACAATACTTTTCATAATTGCTCTGCGGATCCTTCAGGGAAAAGAGGTGTGTTGATCGTTATGGCAAATATGATGTTTCAATGTATTCCAATACTTCTGAGGGAGGGACATGTTTCATCCATAACTGAGGTAATCACTGATACACTGTAACTAATAAACAAAATGACCACGGTGACAATTTGGCTATGGCCCTTATTCTGATTGATGCGGATATTCCCGCATTCTTACGGAGCGGTCCGCACGCCACGGTGTTCTGCCGCGTGCGGCCATCGTCCGTAGAAACGCCCACGGGTCCTCCGCATTCGGACGGACTCACTCTTTAAGAACAGGGCGTGTTTACGGACGACATACAAACCATGCGTGTGCGGGAGAAACACTCCGATTCTGCACGGTATTACAGAGTATTACAGAGTATGCTCGGGAATACCGCATCCGAACGGGAGGCAAGCGGTGCTACCGCCCGTAAGCGGAGTATTTACGCCAAACAACCCACTATTATGTATCTTCTGCAATACATCACATGACCCACTTATTCAATTACCTATCCTCATAAAAAACTGCTTATTTGGAATTGGAATCAATTAGATGCCAATATATCCTTACAAGCATGCCTAACACATGCATTGCACACATTAACCCTTACAGCAATTTAAGTGCAATGGTTTGTATTAGACCCTGTGTAAAAGATTCTAAACAATCTACACATATACTGTTTAATGTGCAAATAAAACCAACAACTGTGAACTTGCATAAACCATTTATTAGAATCCAAAATTAACATTTAAATAAAAAAATATAAAATAATACATTAGATAAGGAGATCTCGCAGGTCCTGCAGATCGGCTAGTAATAGCCGCAAATGGTGCTCTGCCCGCAGGAGGGCCCCACGAACCCCCTCATCTGCCGGTGTGGTGTCATCTGTGGGCATGTCAAAGGGGCAAAAATTAGTCATGATATTCATGCATACATTTCACATACTGCGACATAAATTGCACAAATGCTAGGTGACATGTGTATATATATATATATATATCTATGTAGAGAGATAGAGACACACATAGATAAATAGATATGACACATACATATCTACATACATACAAACTTATTTACTACATACTGTGTTTTTTTCCCTCTACCCTTTACTCTGCAGAAGACATAACAGTCATAGTGTTTCTTCTCAGTCACAACCCACCCATGACTAACCAATGACAAGCATGTCATGGCCTCCGTCAATAAGAACTTGTCACAATCTCCTCAGTCTAAGTTCAGTGATGGTTCGTGGCATGGGAGTTATGCAAATGTCAGGAATGCACAGTACACATCCTCAAAATCATAATTCACTCTAAACCAACCTACAATTCTGTGAGGGCAAAAAAACAATCTGAACTACAGGGGGTGTTTAGGTAGAGGAGGCTCCTGGGACACTGGCAACTTGTGACTCCATTCCAAGGTAGGCCGGGCCATACTCCATTTATAGCATACATCCTATAGTTTATAAATAACATTCACCAACAATATAGATTCCACTATTTGATGGGTCATAATCAACGCTTGCAGCAGGTGAATTTAATCCACAAATGATCCACTCATCCCTTTACTCCAGGATCCTGTTTAACTACAACGGTTATGTGGCAGTCAAAATGGAGCTCCAAGCCATCCCACAAACCTGTGTAATTCAGAGGTGTCCTGGATGAAAGGGATGCCTTGGACACCCCATCTAACCCGTACCTGTATCTGTAGCTACCCACTTTGGGGTCTGTATTAATAGGATTGTACCAAAAGTTTTAATCACCAGTGCTACATAACAAATACCAGTACAACTACTTCATGAATGATGCATTATGTAAACATACCGATCTGATGGGACTCCGGGGCCTGACACGCCTCCTCCCCCTCAGATTCGGACACCTCTGGGGCAACCGTGGCCTCCTCAGCCCCCTCCTCCGCCAGCTCCTCCGCCACCATCACCTCGTCCACCTCCTCCGCCACAACCACCTCCTCCACCACCACCACCTCGTCCACCTCCTCCGCCACAACCACCTCCTCCACCACCACCACCTCCTCCACCTCCTCCTCCGCCACCAACACCTCCTCCTCTGCCACCAACTCCTCTTCCACCTCCTCCACCACCACCTCCTCAGGCACCTCCTCCTCCTCCACCACCTCCTCCACCATCTCCTCCACCTCCTCCACCATCTCCTCCACTTGCTCCTCCACCATTTCCTCCTCCTCCTCCACTTGCTCCTCCTCCACCCTTGCCGCCACCTCCTCCTCAGGCTCTTGGCCCTCCTCCTCGGCCAGGGCTGCCTCGGCCTCTTCACGTGCCTGTCGGGCTCGGGCTCGTGCTGTGTGTTAGAAAAAAAAATCATGGTCAATGTCGGGTCATTGGGGCACATGTATTAATCCATAACAAGACATACATGGAAGGGTGATAATGATGGCAAACGATGCTGGAAAGTAGCTCCTTACTGTTAATGGACTCCAAAATGTGACATTTAAATTATTATGTGATTGTTAGTAATTTGTTCAAACATTACAACCCTGGCATTTATCAATGTGTAACACATATTAGATCTGGCACATTGTATGCATCAGAATCATCAATGCTATGTCATTACATATAAAAGCCACATGACTGCATGTTAACCAGGAAGAAGCACACATAACAGTCTATGGACTTTTAAACCCATGGACACCCACTTATCATGAGACACATTTTATTGTTTCTATATGCTATGTTGTAAGTGCGAAATTTCATAGCTAAAATACTTACACTCAGCTATTTCGCCCCTAATTTGCTGTAACAGCTGGGGCTGGCGCCTGCGGAGGTCCGACCACCGCCTCTCGAGCTGCCCGATGGTCCTCCGCACCCGAGTGCGGGCGTAAATCCTGCGGCCTGCCGCAGCATAGGCCCGGCGCTTATATCTATTGCTGATAAAGGGCCCCGCACGGCCCAGCCTTGTCTCCATGACGGAGACCAGAACCCTCAGCTCCGCAGGAGAAAACGGGTCTGCCCTTCGTGTCTCCGCCATGTTAACAATGGCATCAATCAACCAATCAGGTGGTGGCATTGGTTTATCACAGTTATTTGTGTTAATAACTTTATTGTTCATCTTTACATGAACAGCGTCTCTGCGCCAACACAAATGGTGACAAATTCGCATGCCTTCAAAACAGTAGTGCTGATGTATGTTAATGAACAAATCTGATATATATAAAACACAGTGTGTATGCACTTAGCAAATCCAATGACGCCTCGCTCCGCCAAGCAACGCGTGCTAAAGCTTAGCAACGCATAGCTGTACTTAGCATTACTTACTCTATGCATCTATGTGTATGCGTACATTTATGTTTAAAAGACACATACACATACTTGCAGGTATCCTGAGTCCAGCATTATACACCAGCGCTGCCTGCCTGGCTGCCTGGCTGGCTGGCTGCCTGCCTGCCTGCCTGCCTGGGTGCCTGCCTGCCTGCCTGCCTGCCTGGGTGCCTGCCTGCCTGCCTGCCTGCTCCTCGAAATGTTTAAACATGTTAATAAATTCAAATATCATATATATATATATATATATATCTGCAAACAAATCATACATCAACACAGGAAAAAATCCCCAACACATTAGAGAATAAATCAATGTACTCACCAGTCATCAGGGATAGTATCAACTACAATAATGAAGATATAACAAACACATAAGATCCCTTGTACAAGGTATAATAATGAGCACCTATATTGTACTTCCCCCAAAACTAAGCACATATGATAAATATCTACTATTTCTTTGCCATTAGGAGGGCAGGCTGGCTAATTGTCGTTTTGTAACACTGACAACTACCACACTGTACTTATTTGAAGGGGTGATTTTTACAACAATTGGTGTGTTCTGGTCAACTAGATAAAATGTACCTGAAGTATCTTTGCGCCACAGAGTCCCGCAGCTGGTATCCCCTCCGGCATTCAGGGGCGCGGGATGGGCGCATGGGCGGATCTTGTGGCTCAGATGGTACCTCCCACTCATCAAAGGGTATCTCACGCCGCACAGCAATGTTGTGGAAAAATATACACAGGCCCACGATCCTCGACACCATTTGAGGCGCATACTGTAAGTCACCACCAGTGCGGTGGAGCACTCTAAATCGACCCTTTAAAAGGCCAATTGAGCGCTCCACCACTTGCCTGGTGGCAACATGCGCCACATTGAATGCCTCCTGTGGGCCCGGTGCTGGGTAGCTGTACGGCGTAAGTAGCCAGGGCGTACATGGGTAACCGGAGTCACCCAGAACCCACGCATCACGGCCTTCCAGCTCTTGTAGTCTTTGCCATATCCCGGTTTGTCGGATGACATGAGAGTCATGGGCACTTCCGGGAAACTTCGAGTTGAAGGCGAGAATCTCCATGGATGGGCCACATACCACCATCACGTTCAGTGAGTGGAACAATTTGCGGTTCCTATATATCTTCTCACTTCGAGATGGAGGCACAAATGGTACATGGGTGCCATCCACAGCCCCTATCACATTAGGGAAGCCAGCAATTTGATGGAAGGCCTGCTGGCTTCTGCGCAGGGTCTCGGTGGCAAATGTCATGGCCATGAAGTGCCCCTTGCGCCTGAACATGGCCGACGTCACACGCCTCAGGATTCGGCAGAAGGCCGGCTGAGATATTCCAGCAAGTACTGCCACTACTTGTTGGAATGATCCTGAGGCGCAGAAATGCAACACCGCCAGCAGCTGTGTGTGAGGCGGAATTGCTGTCGTGATCCCGTGTAGAGGTTCCAGATCACTCTCAATTAACGAGAGCAGATCCAGAATTACATGTGGCGGTAACCGGTACCTAGTAAGTACCTCATCATCGGGCATAGCAAACAGAGTCACCCGTGTGCGATAGATTCTAGCACGTCCTGGCCTCCTTGGGCGACGAGTGGGGAGAGCCGCAAGTGCCCTTAGCCTCCTTTCCATGTCCCGCAGCATTGCTTCAGCAACCTATAAAGAAATGAACATAAATACTGATGCACCTATGCACATAATGGCCATATCCCACTACAAATAGATTTGTAGGCTTCAATACGTACAATAGATGGCCGCCCCGTAAAATCCCGAAGATCCATTTGACTCTATAATGATGTAACAATAATATGAACTCAATACACACCGTCCTAAACACACAGATGCTTACAACATCGAACTACTAAACACTACTTGAGTATCAAAGGTGTCTGCATTTGTTGCCGACATCATGTACTATGAGACATTCCAGCTATTGCTGGGACATGTTGTCCTGCAATAGATGAACACACACAGGTTTCAGACCTGTGAGTGAAATAGTGAACATGTGACATGTTGCAATAATGTTACAAAGACTTTGCTGGCCCAACAATCTGTAGTCAGTGAGGCAATGGTGCATACATTCATACACTTACATTGTTAATGGATAACATATCTACAAGGACCATGGAAGAGCTTACCTTAGACCCTGACAAGTCCAGATCTGGAGACAAATGATTCTAGCAGCAATTCACTATTTATAGGCCTGTCACATGTGTGGTCTATAACAGTAGTGATGAGTATTGCATGACTTGTGGGCTGGATTTTCTAAGGGATTGGGCTACTTTTAGCTTGCAATCAAACGCCACAATACCACAGTAGTCATGAACCAAATGTCATGTCATGCTAGCAAATAGCATGTGTATTGTGCGATAGTCACAGGTGTAGCAGAAGATTCTATGCAATGTTAGAATTGGTGACCAGTATTTCATGTCGAAGTTTCGCCAGGTTTTACACAATGGAATTTCCGCCACCGTATGCGGCGCGAAAAAACAGCGACGTACGCTCGTGCACGGAACGCAGCTGCCGCTGATGTCCGCCAAACAGGATACACAAACAGTATATAAAGGTGTATTAGAAGGTGACAATGTTGTTGCTAACATGTCTGGATCACAACCAGAGGTGGACCCAGACCTGCAGCAACTATTTGACCAGATGGACTCCAGCACCACCTATGTGCCACTGCACATGCGGCCAGTGGGAAATGAGGAGGCTGCTGGCCCTTCTACAGCAGGCCAACCTGCACCTGACCATTCTACAGCAGGGCAACCTACACCTGGCCCTTCTGCAGCAGGGCAACCTGCAGCTGGCTCATATGCACCATCAGCAGAATCTTTTGGAACACAACCGGGGACTTCACAAGATAGTACCATGGCCAGCACTTCAAGTGCAGCGACACGTGCCAGGGGGCGTGGCCATGGACGTGGCAAGGGGAGAGCGAGGGCAACAGAGGAACCAACTACAAGAAATAAGGCATATGAAGCACAGGAGCTTGCCATCCTGGTTCCCCGAGCACGTGATTGGATTGAGTGTCCATCGGAGAAGCTGACACACACACGCAGATGGAAGATTTGGGAACAGATAACGGCAGAGATTAATGAAGTAGCGCCACAAGTTCGTGAGACGGACCATGTGAAGAAGAGGCAAGTTGTTTTGTGATACATGTGCCCAGTAATAGACAAGTAATGATTGAATTCATGCTTAGATGGATTTTGCAAATGGCCCGTGAGGTTGTTACGATACACAGACATTATTGCCATGTTATTTAGTTGAGAGTTAGAGTATGGTGATTGTGAATGTGTATTGTAACGGTTGATATCATAGTTGCATGTAATGTTATCTTTTGGACATTAAGCACATGTCGTAATATGTAGCACAGAGCAATGGCTGCAACAGCAAACATCTGGAGTGACATGTATTAATATGTCAACTTACATTGCAGGTGGCAGGACTTCAAAACCAACCTGAAGAGGAAGATGACCAAGCGGTGGGAACACAGCCAGACATCTGGGGCCGGGCCCATGCCATCAGGGCTAGAGCTCACCCCCCTGGAGTTGATGGCCGAGAGCTGTATATCAGTTGAGGAGGTCAGGGGGGTGAGCACGATGGATAGCGAGGCCCCAGCTGAAGTGTTTGCGTCTTTTCTGGAAGGTAAATATTGGTCATGCCATAAGCTTGTGCAAGTAATTATCTTAGAATGTGTCCTAATTGTGTTTATCATTTTCCACAGACACCCCACTGCTTGGTGACGACTCTGGTCAGGAGGTGGAGGAGTCCGTGCCACCTGGCCCCAGTGGTAGGCCTGTGCAGCAGCAGCCATCGGCCCAAGCCGATTTGGCCAGGTTGGCCCAGATGCTTGGGGACATAAACCAGCAGGGAGAGTTGGCATCAGAACGGATGCATAGGACCGAGGAGATCATGGCGAGCTTGGTCAGCACCCAGCAGGCCATCGCTGGGAGCCTGCAGGCCATGGCTGAGGCGCATCAGGCCATGGCTGCAAGTGCTCAGGTGCTGGCCGAGCAAGCCACCCGCCAAAATGATCTCCTCCTCCACCATAATGAGCTTATGGTGGAGCTGGTTAACAGCAACAGGGTCCTAATGTCATCCGTTTCTGGTGCATTACCACCAGCAACACTCCCTGCTGGCAGGAGGGGTAGACCAGCCAACCCCTCACCAGCATCTGCTCCACCTGCCCCAGCATCTGTCCGTGGCCGAAGAGCTGCTGCACAGGCCAAGGAGCCTACCAAGGCCAAACGTGGTCGAAAATGAACTTGTGGCTGCATTAATCTCCACCGTTATCTCATCCCAAATCTTCCATTGTACTGTGTGTGTCAGCTTCTTGTGTCCAATCACGTGCTGAGGGTAACCAGATGAGCCCTTGCTTCCAATGTCCTTTTTGGTTCCCCTGTTGCCCTCTTTTGCCTGCCATTACTGTCAGCTGCACTTGATGTGATGTTGCTAAGTCCCCGGTTGTGTTCCAAATGATTCTGCTGATGGTGCATATGAGCCAGCTGCAGGTTGGCCTGCTGCAGAAGGGCCAGGTGTAGGTTGCCCTGCTGTAGAATGGTCAGGTGCAGGTTGGCCTGCTGTAGAAGGGCCAGCAGCCTCCTCATTTCCCACTGGCCGCATGTGCAGTGGCACATAGGAGGTGCTGGAGTCCATCTGTGTGCAATTATATTTGTTTTGTATTATAATTTATTTTGGGACATTCCTGCCATGGTTTGTTTTTTTTGGTATTTTTATTTTTTTGTCATTGCATCACAGTGGCATTGACTGTGAAATTTATATAAATAAATTGCTTTACTTTACAACAATTGTGTGGTTTAATTAGTACATGTCGCATACACATGTGTATTGCTAGTATTAATATTCAGTCATGTCCATTGTTAGCAGGTTTAGAGTGTGTCAGAAGTACAGCATATGTGGGTGATTAGTAAGGTTTCCTTGAAGCAGCAATGGTTTCAATTAAAGCACTGACAAGCGTCCTATTAGTGATTAATGAGTAAAGTCGATTTTATTGGGTTCAGGTGTTAATGCTTGTAGTCATTAGGCGGTCCGTTCGCCTCCCGCAGGAACGAGTGGTGTCCGCAAAGCAATAGTGGCCTTTTGGACACCGCACATTTCTTCCCTTTTTGTTCGCGTGCATTCGGAGTGCTATCCGAATGTACGCCCCCCAACATAAGTGTACTCCCCCGTGTCCGCCCATGTTTCCGCCCCGTTTTGCCCACTTTGAAACTACGCCCATGTGTCATTCCGCATGACGCCCATAATACGCCCATATTTCCCGAATGATTGCGGGGACCAGTTTTGTACGGGATTTGCCCGAACAGGTACGGAGTCAAGGCGTGGCACATGCGCGTAGCGTTCTCCACGCATGCGCAGACGCCGTAAAGACGCGATCCGAAAGTATGCGGAAAAGTACGCATCAATCAGAATAAGGGCCTATGTGAGGTATTGAATGAGATCCAGGAACCTGGCAAATACACAGCTCACTAGCAGGAGTCTTCATTTTCTTTCTTTCTTTCTTTCTTTCTTTCTTTCTTTCTTTCTTTCTTTCTCTCTTTCTTTCTCTCTCTCTCTCTCTCTCTCTCTCTCTCTCTCTTTCTCTCTCTCTCGTCCTTTCTTTCATTGTCTCTGTCTCCCCCCTACAGACATATGTGCCGCATCGAAATGCAGATATTCTTCGCCAGTCAGAAAAGGTATGCAGGTTAGTGTGTGGGTAGTTTGGGCACACTCTGCATTGCCTCTTAATTCCCAGAGGTACCGGCAGTCCTTCAGCCATGGGTCCCCAGAGGGGTTTTTCCTGCATAAAGATTCAAAAGTGATAAAATGGAGAGTGATAAACAACCAACCAATCCCCTCCTGCCTGACATTTTGCAAACACAGTCTGTGACATGACAGGTAGGAGCTGATTGGCTGGCTGTTTATCACTCTCTAGTTTATCACTTTTGAAGCTTAGTGCATCTGGCCCAAGTTCTGCAGGTTCAGAACCTGAAAACTGAGGTGACAATAGAAATGAGAGGAGTTTCTGGAGAAATGATGAGACTAATATGTGATCAAGAATTGGTAGGGAGACAACACACAGCGTGGCCGATTCAGGATTGCTTGTTTCGATCCAAATTCGGGCCAAGTTCGGATGGTCGGAGTTTGTGAATGCGCATTTCTGTGCATATGCAAACCCCAGCAGCGAACAGCTTAGGCGAGTTACACACTCGCCTGCCCATTTACTGCGAGGAGGGAGGGCCAGGGGCATGCAGGGGGCGGCACAGCATAGGGGGAATGCTCAGCGTTTTATGGGTGTCCCCATTAATACTCAGGGCATTCACCAGACGGAAATAAAAGTCGGTTTAAACGGGTTGGGATCATTTGGTCTATTGCATTATGGTCGAAAGTCATTAGGTCGAATCCATTAGGTCGACATGCTAAAAGGTCGACATGACTCTAGGTCGACATGGGAAAAGGTCGACATGATTCTAGGTCGAAAGGTCATTAGTTCGACAGGTCATTAGTTCGACAAGGTCATTAGTTCGACATTGTCTATGTCGACATTCACAAGGTCGACATGGGGTTTTTCACGGTTTTTTTACCTGAATGTCAACACAGTCGACATGGACACAGTTTAAAGTGCACTGCATCCCCTCGCATCGCTCGCTGCGCTCGCAATGCGTCGGGCACGGTGCCTCGCTACGCTCGGCACACTATTTTATTCTCCCACCACGCCCTAGTGGATGGTAGGGCATGAAATACCGCCTGTCGGCACATGTTGGCTCAAAAAACAGTGAAAAACTCCATGTCGACCTTGTGAATGTCGACATAGACAATGTCGAACTAATGACCTTGTCGAACTAATGACCTGTCGAACTAATGACCTTTCGAACTAGAATCATGTCGACCTTTTCCCATGTCGACCTAGAGTCATGTCGACCTTTTAGCATGTCGACCTAATGGATTCGACCTAATGACTGTCGACCATAATGCAGTAGACCAAATGACCGCATCCCGTTTAAACTGATTCTTATTACGAAAGGGGAGAGAAATCATACAGTGGTTGGTGACAATCTAATTAGTTCTCTGCCCTTCTGACGCATGCGAAGGGATGTGTTCATGTAAATCCCCTTGCACGGTACCGAGGGGATTCGTGGCGGGGAGGAGTATGGGCGGGCGCGGTTATAGGCTTGATAGGCAGCGAATGTATGTTGCTTAGCGAGCCATGCGGATTCAGGACCCCGATGTAAAAAATGATTGCAAGTCAATAATGTTATGATATATGGGTGGTAATCTCCTTATAAATAGTCATTAATAATAATACAGAAGAAGAATAGATTGTAAGCTCCTCTGGGGCAGGCACTGATGTTAATGGCCAAGTAATCTCTGTAAAGTGCTGCAGAATGTGTGCGCTATATACAGTAAATGGTAATAAATCAATACTCTGCATTATCTGGGTATGAGCTCGGCACTGGTCTTTCTGCATTTTAGCTGCATTCAGATTGACTATTTTTTAATATCCTCTTGCTGTGTAAATTTCCTCTACAAAAAGGAGGCCTGTGGTTCTTTCTTACAGGCCTGTTTGACAAGCTGCGTGTGTGTAAAGTGCTTTTAATATAATAGCTTTTTGTATCTGTGTTTACAGTATTGTTCGGAAGAGATGGGAAAAGTTTCACAATCCTTCTGCAAAATATCTACTACTCTCTACTTGCGTAATATTTAGCAAGTTTCTTCGGCAATAGCCCATAGAAGGGAATCATGGCCCCGGCGCCTGTATAATACAAATGACAGGCACCAATGTAGGTACTGTGCATGCGCAATGACAGTACTGAAGTAGGTACTGCGCATGTGCAATTGTGGATTTTGCTCGGCAGCCCACAGAAAGGCGTCCCGGAGGGAGGGAACACCTCCCAATGGGACTGCCTTGGTGACTGGCAGGTCGGACTTCCAATAGGAAGTCACTGCCAGTCACAGTGAAGGCAGTGCAGTCTCACAGACTGCATCTGGCTTCACTACAGTGGTGGATCTTACCTGGGGGGGCTGCAGCCCGTAGGCAGGGGCAGATTGGCCCACCGGGAAACTGGGCCATTTCCCGGTGGGTTGGCCCAAAACTCATTAAAACTGGGCCAGCCACGGTCCCCCCTGGGCTGGCAGCATCTCCCATGGGCCTTCAAGTGTGGCGGATGTGGGCTCCCAGCCCCTGTTCCCCCTCCGCCTGGCTGCAGAAGCTCCGCCCCCCTCCGCTCGGCAGAAAGCAGCAGGTGAGCCCCCCGCATTACATACACCGTTGCCCCCGCATTACATACACATGCCCTGCATCCCCCCCCCCCGCCACCTTAAATTACAAACACCTCCCCCTCCCGCATTAATACACCCCCCCCCCCCCCCCGGGCTGCTGCAAGATTCTTCCCGGGCTAGATTCAAGTTCCAATCCGCCCCTGCCAATACGTAAAAGCCACCACTGCATCAAACTGTCAAATTTATAAAGAATGGTAACCTACTCATAAGTGAAACCAAAAATGGTATATATCACACTGAAACATCCTCCATTTGTTATCTGGAAGGTATATCACGTAATGTAATATTTGTGTGTCATGTGACTTTCTCCGGTGTATCCGACACCTTTAGAAATAACATAGATAGCCTAAAGAACATGGGGGACAGATGTATTAAGCCTTAACGAGATAAATGAGAGGGTGATAAGGAGAAATAAACGCCCAGCCAATCAGCTCCTTACTGACTGTTTGCAAACACGGGGGGGGATTCTCTAAAACAGAAATGCGGTAAAACCCCCGTTATCGGGTTTTTACCGCATTTTGATATGCAGCAAAACCCGCATATCATGGGGTTTCGCCAGCAAAAGCTGGGGTATCGCCAGCAAAAGCTGGCGATACCCCATAGATGCCTATGGGCTTCTTAACGCCACCCATGCCGCCCTGCACCGACCACCGCTGACTCGCGCCGACCCCCCTCACCTGTGTCCGGGCAGCACAGCGCTGTGCTGCCAGGACCTGTGACCTCCTCCTCCCAGCACTAAAAAAAAATCTTCCGGATACAGGGAGGAGGAGAGCCCGCCCCCCCTGCAGCAGCAGCAAAATTAGCCAGGTAAGGGAGGGAGGGAGGCGGGGAGGGGGCTCACCGCAAAAGACAGCTCTTAATGCAAGAGCTGTCTTTTGCCATAATTATCGCATATTTTAGAGCATATGCGATAATTATGTTAGCGGTAGCCGGTGATGTGCGGCAGTAAGGGGGCATGGATGTTAGAGCATCCCCCCCACAGCCTGTAACATGGCAGTTAGGATGTGATTGGCTGGACTATTATCTCTCTTTATCACCCTTGCATTTATCGCTTGTTAAGGCTTAATACATCTGCCCCATGGTGAGAATCTATGTTATTACCAAAGGTGTTCTAATCGGTTCACCGGAGAAAGTCACACGACACACAAATATATCTTTGCCTTATATTATATTATGTGATATGCCTTCCAGATACCAAATGGAGTATTTTACATATATGCATAAATACAATGTCGGACTGGGACAGGAAGGGCCCACTGGGGAATCAGCAATAGGGGCCCTTGTTTAGGGGTGTGGCTAAATTCAGAGGGGTGTGGTCAGCTGCCACAGAGGTTTGGCAACCATTAGAGAGTGCAATATCAATGTATCTTAAATACTGCTAATAATGTTCTAGATTAATAATGGCAATCCACTGTAGAAAATACAACCATAGCCCCAAACGGAGGTAAGGGATTTTTTGAGCATTCAAAATAACCCTAATTATATCAAACAACTAAATCTTAACAGGAAGTGATGTCACTTCTTTCCCCTATAAATAGTGATAAGATATTCCAGGCCTTCATTCTGACTGCTGGCCTTGTAGGAGAAAGTACTGCTATGAAAGGTAAGACCATCACTGTGCAAATGAGCTATAGGTTAAGTGTTATATTGTCATCGTACTCTATATATTTTTAATTTTCGCTAATGGATACTTTGCCATTTGGAATACTATTTTTAATCCTGTTTGCATTTGAATTGTTAATGTATAAAAGATAGGTATATTAACAATATAAAAATATATGTTGAGTAATCACCAGGTGGATAACCTGTCACCACCTCTTGCTGGGAGACAAGTCAGCAGTTCGACACCTATTTGGTAAGTTCCACATTTTTTCACAATTAGAGAAAGAATTATAGTATTAAATTTAACTAATGAAATTATTTTGACACCTTGTAGGATCACACCTAAGCTATTTCAAATCTGGATCATATATTAGTATCATCCTCTAACAGGGATTGGTAATTTATTTTTTATCACAATGGTATGTATATTCTTATGCCACACATCAGCAGCGGCGGAGGTGCCTATTAGTGCTGGCCACTAGGGGACACTGCTGAGTTTGCTTATTTAAAGAATGAAGGATGTCTCTGCGGTGGATTGAAACTGACTGACCGCCGCCGAAGTTTGACACTGGCTGCTGTAGCTGATGACCGGCGGCGGGCGGCAGCCAGGGATGGGGACTGACTGTCTGTCAGCGGCAGCAAGGTACATGGGCGGGGCTCCGGCGGGGGGGGGGGGGATCCGAGTAACTCACCTAATGCCTGATTGTTGTTGCTGCAGTTGATCGCTGACACTAGAGCTTCTATTTTTTTTCTTAATTTCTGCATACCGTATGCTTGGGATACATAGAGCATTCCAGTGACCAGGATGCCAGAGGTCATAATACCGACCCTGCATCCTGACAGGGGCTCCAATGACACCCTACCCCCTAACCCTTCTTTCTAAAGCTTAACTCAGACCCTAACCTTACCCACTACTGCCTAACCATAACCCCCGCACCATGATGCCTAAATCCTCTGCATCATGCAACCTAACTCTAACCCCCTAACCACCCCTGCAGCCTGACTCTAGCCCTACCCACCGCTTACACCTCGCCCTCACAGCTTGCAGCCTAGCCCTAACCCCCCTGCACAGCCTTACCCTAACCACTAGTGCCCTAACCCTCACTGTCTAAACCTAACCCCCACACAGCCTGTTCCTAACCCTACCCACTAGTACCTAACCCCAACACCCCACCACCTAATCTTAACCCCCCCCCATTGTATGTGCCTAAACCTAACTCCCCACAGCCTAACCCTAAACCTTCCCATTGCCACAGCCTAAACCTAAATCCCCCCAGAGTTGCATTAACCAAACCTCCCCATTACGGGGTGTTTGCTAGCTAGCACTGCATACTTACCAACCAGGATCCCGGCAAATACAATAGCAATTTTGATTCTTTAGGCTGTGTAGCTGCTAATATTGACAAGTGAAGCTGCCACCCAGTATTGTACAGACACGGCCACAGGAGCCATCACAGACTCACAATTGTGTCCACATTAGCTGACTATATGCAACTATGGAAAACATCAATAGGAAGAGCTAGTCTATGCAGACTGGCCACAGCAGTAAAAGATATACATCTCCAAAACAGCCATGGAACATTTGCATTCTCCCAACAACTCCGCTTAAACTCCCCATTACCGCCTCCAAATGGCCACTTCCTGTCAATCAATCTTCGGGTGAGATCGCACCCTTGTGCATGCACATTGTGAATGCAGCACATTCAGATTTCCCTGTAGGGCAGGAGTGGGCGTTTATGTAGGTTATGGCATAAATGGTCAACAGTGTGTAGGTCGGCAGTCACTAGGTCGAACACTAATAGTCGACAGACAGAAGGTTGACATGCATTAGGTTGACTTGGTCAAAAGGTTGACATGGAATAAGTGTTTCACTTTTTTGGTGCCTATGTTAACATAAGTCGACATGGAAACCATCTAGTGTGCGCTCGATACACTATTATAATCTAACTATATGCCCACTGCGATGGTAAAGTTTATAAAATAAATCACGAAAAGGTATGTCAACCTTTTTCCATGTCGACCTTTTGATTGTGTTGACCCTTTGACTATGTCAACCTAATGCATGTTGACCTGTTTCATATGTCAGCCTTCTGTCTGTCGACGTAGTGACTGTCCACCTAGACACTGTCAACCTAATTACTGGAAGCCATTTATGTGTAAAGTATGTTAGGGGTTAGCCAGTGTTTGAAAGGAGCAGGGGTGATATTACTTAGCTTTGCCAAGGGCGCATAGAACCCTTGCACCGGTCCTGCACATCCGACCAACTTTCCTCCAACTACTGTAGTTGCTTGGATGGAATAAAAATATGGTTCTGGATGGGAGCAAATTTTATATTTACTTCAGAAATTTGCTCCCAAAATCTGGAAAAGGACAAAAACTGTCGCTCAGACACAGTACTGTAGTTGAACCTGTTTTTGTCCATTTTCCTGCGTTTGTGAGCACATTTCTGATTGTCCTTTGCACCCATCCAGAACCATACTTTTATTCCATCCAAGCAACTAGTTGGATGGTTGGAGGAACGTTGGTCTGATTTGTAACCAGCATAACCCTTTCTTCAGAATAAATAAACTTTACCACGTCGCATTTAATTGGAACTTACTATATATATTTCTATGCTCTAGATCAGTGGTTCCCAACCTGGGGTACTAGTACCCCTGGGGGTACTTTGCAGACCAGTTGGGGGTACTTGAAAATAATATTGTTAATTGGGGATGATGAAAAGGTCTTTTGATGGCTAAAGAAGACCCATTGCCATGGAGACAAACCATGTTGTGTCATATGCCTGACCAGCAATCCACTGGGAGCTTCCCATGCTGCCCTCAGACATCAGCAGTCATCTGCCCAGCACTGACAAAGGTGGAGGAAGCAGCGGCATTAATCCTACCGGTGTTAGCGGGAATCCTGGAGATAATACACAACCAGTGTCTAGACACAGAAGGGCATGATTCCTTGCTGTATACTACTCCTCCGCGCCTCCTTCATATAAGGACATGCATAGGATCCGCATACCGCTAAGTACTGTCCATATTTCAAAATGAGAGGAGGGGGTACTTATCAATGAAAAGCCTAATCAAGGGGTACAGGAGAGAAAAAAAGGTTGGGAACCACTGCTCTAGATGTATCATAGTTTTATTAAGGAATTAATCCACTAAAGAACAGAATCATAAGTGACTTATTTCCATTGTTATCATTGGTATGTACATTGACCTATCCCTCAATTATTGAATATGGTTATCAAAAATGTGGAAATTCCTTTTTAATTAATTGTGTATATTTTGTAGGCCCCAAACAAAAAAACATATTTTCCCTAAATCTCAAGGATCAAACCTTCCTATATAAATAAAGTTTTTCTTCAATAGAAGGTAATTATTTCTATTCTTCTTATATTCTTACACCCATAAAAATATTATTCTCACCTTCTTCATCCTTCATCCGAACTATTGTACATGTGCTGATTTATTGTAAAGAATGTTTTGTATATCTTTTATTGACACAATGCTTATGTTTGTAGACAAAAATCTCTTACCCCTGATGAAGTCTTTTCAGATGAAATGCGTTGGGTTTTTGATTGAAGATTATTCTACTGTATACCATGTATTGACTTACCGAAGATTTATAGAAAAAATAAATAAAATGATTGGACTTTCTTTTCTTTTTCTCACTGGATATTGGACTCTAACATTATACCTCATGTGTACATGGTAAAAAGTCACAGGCGCCAGAACCTCTATTGTTGTATATTATAACCCATTTTTATCTTAAGAAATTATTAAAGAATCATGGTGTAGTACACATCAAGAACTTCTTTTTAATACAATTCATCAAAAAGACTCTTATGCATGTATATTCTGTGGATTGGGTGAAGCTAACCCTGGTTTTGTGCTCTACACCCCTCCTATAACATGGAGGAACCGCCTGTTCCCTAATTGTGGTGTGTGTTGTCTATCTATCTAGTGTCCATTTGTGTATCTCGGAAATACTGCCATCTTTTGGCAGTGAGTGAAACTAAATCTTTCTATCTCACACAAAACACAGAGGCAATCACAAGCTAGCAGACTAGCTTTCAAAGCATTATATTTACAATATCTAGCTTCTACTGTAAAGGCCCCCATACACTTATCCGATTTCAAGCAATCCTACAGATCAGGCCGAGAAATCAGCCAAAATCGGATGTGTTGGACATCCCATCCGACCAGATGAGCAGTCCCATGCGCATCAGGTCGGACCCTGCTGCAGGTTAAATCTGTCGGATCGGACCCATCAGCATCACATCATGGGGGATTTTTAGCACCCATGATGTGTTGGTCCGATCCGAAGGTGTGTGCCAGTGGTAAAGCACCGCTGGCACACAACTATGTGAAGGGGACAGGCAGTGTGGAATCTGGGCTGCATGAAGTGCCCGGGGGCTGTGGGTGCAGTGGCTGGGTAGGCAATCCACGGTGTCCGGGAAGCGTTGACCTAACACTGAGGCAGCAGAATGTGAATTTTTTAATATATTTTTTTAAGATAGGCCTGCCGCTGATTGACTGAGAGTGCTCTCTCTCAGCTTCCTAACCACTGATTGGCTGAGAGAGAGCCAAGGGGTAACCCAGTTGACATTTATGGGTCTCTTTCAGACTACCCAGAGCCAACCACCATACAGGGGAAGGTGCTGTGATTAACCTCTGCTAAACATACCAAGTTCTGCACAAAATTGTTCTCTAAAACCTGCCATGCTGAATCGACATCATCGTGTCAACTGGATTAGGGTTAAAGGTGTAACTTTCCATGATGGCAGTGCTTATCATAGCTTTTAGGGTCACTTATCAGGGATTTATAATGGTTGCAAGCTTATCGTGGATAATGGGATGCCCCCATAAATCAGCTCTGGATCTAATGTGTACTGTATAAATAATTACTATGAGCCCTACCTTCTGCTGGCCCAAGTAACCTCCAAGGTTTTATACCAGTAGGACGTAGCAAGACATTGCTCTTAGAGACCATGTGAATATACTGTAGATCTTTTGGAGAGCGTTATTAGTACACTTCAACAGGCTTTGTTGGAGTTGGATGTAAATGCTAAAGTCCCCTTTGTCCTTGATAAATATGTCCTTTTGCAGATATAGCTTTTTTGTGACATATTGGGTGGAATGTAATGCAGTGCGGGATGCTGGCCGAACTCTGACATTTTTTTAAAGGGGAAATCAATTATAAGGCATAATTGCCCCACAGCCGCCAACTCATGCAGCATTGCATTCAGCCTCAGTATATGCCTACAAGTATTAATGCTGAGCTTTCCTTCAGCAGAAAACCCCCTAATGCATAAAAAAACCCTTTTATATATGAGACAATCCAATAAATGTTTTAGCTCCACATTCTTGCTTCTGTAATCCATAGTCATCTCAATTTGAGCTTGCAATATACTATACTGCTTTTTGATTGAAGGATAGCTTTAGTTACTATTATTGGTGGCTTGCCAGTGCCGTCCATCAATGGGTATATAGTGGCTAATTACTGGTTATAACAGTGTGACTGTCACTGCATGGCCATGGCTGATTTCTGGGGTCCCCCACTCTATATCACAGTATCCTTTTGTCACTGAGTTTTCTGCCCTTTGTGGACTTTAGTTTTAATGAAGCAGTCCCTTTTAGGTACATATCCGAGAATCCATTTTACTACTATCCAATGATGTTTTCCAGGAATAAGTGCAAATTGGCTCACGCAACATGATCTCACACATTCGTTAAGGCTACAGTAACACTTTAATAAGGAATTCCTCCTTTTCCTCAATTTCTGCTTGTGAAGTCGGACACAGCTTTACACTTTCATCTATGGGTTTACTGACTATTTTAGTATCCATCATTCCAAACTTTGAAAGCATTTCTTCAATGAACCCTTGCAGGTTAATTGAAATGTAGAATTCTCAGAACTATCAGCTGGTGTGCTGGTCCTAAATCTTTCAGCTTCAATTTCTCACTCAGCAATTCTTTCACATAAATGATCTGATCATCTTGACCTGTTAGCAGCACATCATCAATGTACACAACTATGCTGATCAGTTGTCTTATGACCAAACAACTCACAACATTCATCGTGCTCTAACCAAGGCCTGCCATGTCGTAGCTACAATTGGGGTGGTACTGAAACACGATGGGGCTGATTTTGAGACGGACACAGTGGCAGTCACTGAGGCAGTGGGTTAATGGTACTCTTGGGGGGTGATTCCCATAAAAACACTGGGCGTTCCCATGGAGATTCCGCAATGACACGGATGCAGGGGGGCAGGCAGCAGACGTCAGCTGCCTGCCCGCTTCCCGCACAGGGCGTTCGGAGATCTGAGACACCACAGAGGTGTCTCAGATCTGCGAATGCTGGAGAAATATGCATGGAATAGATTTTGGATCTAGCTTGTGTTTTCTTTCTTTTGGTATGTTTGTATAGAGTACCAATAATAGTAATGTCACATATAACCAATCACAATGCTTGATATGTATCAGCCTGTGATCTTTCTCTTTCTCAAAAGCACTTTTATCCTTCTCAAAAGTGTTGTGGGTACTTAATGTTAGTTGGGCGCCCACTAAGCTATTTGCTTAGTTTTCCACATCCGCTCACCACACTTCGGGCGCGGTGGCTCGTTGCGCTCGCCACACTATATAAAATCAACTCCATGCCAACATGGATAGTGGGACTATGAGCGTACTAACTATAGTGGGCAGGGGCGGATTGGGGACTAAAAGTGGCCCTGGAATATTTCTGGAAGTGGCCTCATGTGGGCGGCAACAATTCAATAATGGGCGGAGCCAACATAACAGTAGGCGGGATTACCACATCACTATACTTTGACAGGCAAAACTAAAGCATCAATAGTGTCTGAATATCAGATTGATTAATATTAACTTTTGTTTGTTGGTGACACTGTAAAATGTCACTCACATTAGTCACTCAGATGGATGGATATGTCATGGTATCTCAGCATCGGCTGGATTAAATGAACACAGCAGTCCTCCCTCAAAGGTGCACTACCACTATCTACCCATGCACACTAGAGAAACAACATACAGGCCCTAAAACGTACCCACTAATTTGTAACAAAACTACACACTATGTGTTCGTATCATTAAGTAAGCAACCTACAGTAACAATGCAATTTTCAAAAAGTGTCCACAATATTGGCCACCACTGTAACTTAACTGAGTGATGCAATTCTCCATGCATCCTTATTTTCTATTTTTTTTTTAAAAACATAACATAATGAACAGGAGCTACAACTATAGCTTGGTCCAGAAAACAAGCTACATATATAGGACAAATACTATCTTTATAAATTATTATGTTGTAAAAGGGCCTAAAAAGCAAAAAAAATTGCAATTAAATAAGGCATGGATAATATGCCAGTACATATAAATGCACATATGTTCCGCAGCGCTGTACAGAGACCATTATTACCAGTTATATTATATAGCGCACACATATTCCACAGCGCTGTACAGAGATTATTATTACCAGTTATAATATATAGCGCACACATATTCCGCAGCGCTGTACAGAGACCATTATTACCAGTTATATTATATAGTGCACACATATTCCGCAGCGCTATACAGAGATTATTATTACCAGTTATTATATAGCGCACACAGATTCCGCAGCGCTGTACAGAGACTATTATTACCAGTTATTATATAGCGCACACATATACTGCAGCGCTGTACAGAGACCATTATTACCAGTTATTATATAGTGCACACATATTCCGCAGCACTGTACAGAGACTATTACCAGTTATTATATAGCACACACATATGCTGCAGCGCTGTACAGAGAATATTATTACCAGTTATTTATATAGCACACAAATATTCCGCTGCGCTGTACAGAGACTATTATTACCAGTTATTATATAGCGCTCACATATACTGCAGCGCTGTACAGAGAATATTATTACCAGTTATTATATAGTGCACACATATTCCGCAGCACTGTACAGAGACTATTACCAGTTATTATATAGCGCACACATATTCTGCAGCGCTATACAGAGGATATTATTACCAGTTATTTATATAGCGCACACATATTCCACAGCGCTGTACAGAGAATATTATTACCAGTTATATTATATAACGCACACATATTCCACTGCGCTGTACAGAGACTATTATTACCAGTTATTGATATAGCGCACACATATTCCGCAGTGCTGTATAGAGACTATTATTACCAGTTATGTTATATAGTGCACACATATTCCGCAGCGCTGTACAGAGAATATTATTACCAGTTATTTATATAGCACACACATATTCCGCAACGCTGTACAGAGACTATTATCACCAGTTATATAGTGCACACATATTCTACAGCGCTGTACAGAGAATACTATTACCAGTTATTTATATAGCGCACACATATTCTGCACCAATGTACAGAGACTATTAGTACCAGTTATATTATATAGTGCACACATATTCCGCAGCGCTGTACAGAGACTATTATTACCAGTTATATTATATAGTGCACACATATTCTGCAGCGCTGTACAGAGAACATTATTACCAGTTATTTATATAGCGCACACATATTCCGCATCGCTGTACAGAGAGCATTATTACCAGTTATATTATATAGTGCACACAGTGGACATACTGAGGGTTGCCCTGCTTGGAGAGAGCCAGGCTCTCAGAGACGGGAGGTGGCAGGGCCAAGCCACTATCCAGCAGTGACAGTCAGCAAGGGGACAGACTTCACTGGGCTGAACCTGCCAGTAATGATGCCGCGGCCGCCTACTGCTCAACTGAGCCGGCCTGAGCCGAGGTGAGCAGCCAGAGCTGGCCTTACCCAATTTGATGCCCTAGGCAAAATTTTTGGCGGGCAGCTGGATGTCAGCTGCCCGCCAACTCCCCCCCCCGAGCGGACACACATATGTAAGGTTGCTCAGAGCAACCTTACATATATGGGTGCACCTTCAACATCTTTCGATGGTTGGCGACCATTGAAAGATGTGGGAGGGTCCCAGTGGCATGCGAATGGATGTTTATGTCAAACATCCATTTGCATGCTGTGTGAAGGAACGATGAGAAATTTACACTGACACAGACATGATCGCACACAGATACACGCTGAAAGACACACGGATGCTGACACAGATACAAGGCACCGCTGGGTGGGAGAGAGGTAGCTGCCAGGTAGTGGGATAGCGGAAGGAGGGGAGAGAGATGGGATGCAGTCACAATCCCGGCAGCCGGAATCCTGACTGCCAAAATCCTGGCACTTTGTCCCTCTGTGCGTGTCCACGACACCCATAGAGGGAGAATAAATTAGTGTGCCGAGCATAGGGAGGCACCGGGCCCGCAAGGGGGGGGGGGGCGAACCACTTCCCCCCTTTTGGAGATTTCGACGGTCGGGATCTGGTGCCGGGATTTCATACCAATCCCACAGAGATACTGCAGTCAGTCTGAAATCAATGGGGCGGTGACAGCGGTGGATGGGCGGGTAAGAGGTAGAGACCACGGGGGCGACAGTGATGGCTGGGTGGGAGAGAGGTAAGGTAGAGATCATGGGGGGCAACAGCTGTTGTTAGGTGGGAGAGATGTAGAGACCACTGGGAACAACAGCAGTGGCTGGGTGGGAGAGAGGTAGAGACCTTGGGGGGTGACAGTGATAGGAGAATGGAATTTGGGGTACAAGAGATATCTAAAATATGCAATATATACAGTGTGTGTAATATATATATATATATATATATATATATATATATATTGCACACATGCATGCAAACACACAGACCCTATATGTCTTTGGAAAACACACACACACACACACACACTTACACTTGTACTTTAGCTTACTGTAGTAGAAAACCAGGATGTTAAAGTGTTAAATCTGTCTGGCTCTCCGTCTTCCGTGCAGCAGCAGCATGTAGAGGGGAGGGCTAGTAATTGGAGTGCAGGGGGAAGCGTTCCGTGCTTAGTAGCAGGAACAGAAAGCAGCAGGGAGATGCTGACTTTTACTGCCAGCCTGTGCGGACGAGCAGGGGAGGCACTGCGGGGAAAGAGAGATCAGCTTCCGGATTGAAATCTTATGCTTCCGGCGCTGCACTCATACACACTGTGGCAAGTGCAGCAGCCGGACCAGCAATAGCAGGACAGCAGAGAGGATACCTCTCCTGCCCAGCGCCTCCATGGTTGAGTGGGCGGGTGAGGTGTCAGTCAGAAGCTCAGAGCCCGCATGACTGACACTTGACATTTGACAGCAGCCGGCTCTGTGAGCAGCTGCTGTATATTTGTGCTCTCTGCTGCCCCTGCTGCCTGCAGCTATAAATTCGGCCTCACTACCATCGGCCTCCCGGGAAAGTTCCCGGTAGATATAATGGCCAATCCGCCCCTGATAGTGGGCACCCAACTAACATATAAGTACCGTGTTGTGTGCTGTGACAAGTGATATTTCTCTTACCGGGACCCTTGGACTGTGACAAGAAGAAGCTTTCATCCCAGCACCGCTGCTGATGCAGTCTTCTAATCAGGTGACTCCCAACCTGGGGTACATGTACCCCTGGGGCTGGGGGTACACTGCAGACCATTTGGGGGTACTTGAAAATAATATTGGTAATGGCGGAAAAAAGAATAAGAAGTCTCTCTCTGATGTGACGTTAGATCAATTCCGCATCATCAGCATATCGTTGTGCTTTTGCCTGACCAGCAATACACTGGGAGCTACCTGCGCTGCCCCGATACATCAGCATTTATCTGCCCCACGCTGACATGAGTTGAGGAAACAGCAGCTATAATCCTAAAGATGTTAGCAGGAACCCCAAAGACAGTACGCAGCCAGACACAGAGGTACCCGATTTCTGACTGCACACTAGTCCTACGCCACTCCTTAATATAAGAACATGTATAAGGATGCGCATACTGCTCACTTCCACTCCACTTGTAAATACTGTGTATATTTCAGATTGAGAGGAGGGGTTCACATAAATGAAAAACATAATAAAGGGGTACGTAAGCGTTGGAAGCTGCCATTCTAATCTAGCATGCAGCACATCCAAAAAAAGTGGCCCAATATATTTTTGAGTATGTTGCTTTTCACTTTGTGTTTGCAAGTGCAATTGATTAAATCTAAGTTTTAAATACTATATTATACTATAGTCTATCTATATTGTTGTTCTTACTGTACTTGTAGATTTTGTGATATGCCTACCAGTGGAGTAACAATACATTAGGCACACCCACCCATAAAGCTTCAGGTGATGTATCAAGCCTTGGAGAGATATGAAGAAGAGAGATAAAATACCAGCGAAATATCATTTGTCAAGCACAGCCTGTAACATGACAGTCAGTTGCTGACTTGTTATTTTATCTCTCTCAAAGGCTTCCCCATTGAAAACGAATTCTAATACAGCATCAGGCGTCTGTTGAAGATGCTTCCTGTAAGCATTAGCAAGGTTCCAAGTACAGGTTAAGTATCCCGTATCCGAATATCCGTTATCCGAATTATTCTGAAAACCATGCATTCCAGAAAGTGCTAAAAACTTACTGGGGACATCTGTAACAGAACTACAGAGGGCATGATATGTTACTGGCACTATATATGTGCAAGACAATGATTGCTTGGCATTTAAATTCAGTTTTGAAACCTTGTTTTATGCACAAATAAAATATATTTGTGTTTATTTCATGTGTTTGATGTGTTTTATACAACATAAATGCAAGATACCTCAAGATACATCATTGAAATCTGAGGATAAGTCTCAGATAGCCACTCGTGATTTATTAGGGACCATCTTGATTCAAAATGGTTACAGTCTATGGTTGGCTTAACCAATGGGGATGACCGAGTTTGCATACAAAATATGAATAAATCCAATATAACACAAATGGCCATATGTAATTGGGTACAGGTTTTCTAGAGGTGCAGAAAGCCAGCCGATCTTGGACGGTTTTTAAAGCGGCAATCATTTGCAAGGCAAAACTATGCCTTGTAAATAATTGCCTCTTTAAGAAGAAACCTTCAGATTGGACCACATCCCGCAGCTCTGGCAAACTCTAACCCTATTATAAATGCCCCCACCTGTCAATTAGGAACTTTTTTAACCAATGTATTTTTCAGCTGAAATGCCTTGTGACTTCCAAATCCATGTACCCGGATTCCTTGCTATGGCTGTTGGCTTGCTATGGCTACATTCAGGATTATTATTATTTTTTTATGATTTTAGTCCACTTAACTTGCACTCTGAGGGCTTGTGTCCCATTTTGAGACATTTCAAACACTTGGCCCAGGATGTTCAAAGCATTGATCCATCCCGCCACTTATTGGGTACCTACCAGCTTATGTAATGCTGGTATGTACCTAGAAATGCAAATACAGTCTGCATTCTATAAAATTATTCATAGTAACTGAATGGTTATCATGGGTAACTTCACCACTGGCTCACTCCTCCGCACTTTTCACTGCTTCATGCATCTACTCTATGGATCGAAGAAGATACCACATACATTCAACCACTCTGACACCAGGAACCTGGAGAGATTGATGATGGTGTCACTGGAAATGTGTCTACCCCCACAGTTACTGGTTGGAGCAGGTGGCAAGAGCTCAGCTATCAACAAAGGCAGGTAGGTAGGTTATAGAAATTCATTACTTGTTTTCTTTACACTGACTTTGTGTTTCCTGGGATTTCCCAGGCTGTACTGGCCAGTTACATAGCCCGCCCAGTAGTAATACGTTTGTAGCCAGTGCGTGGAGTCTTGTGACTGGTAGAAGGATTTCTGTAGATTAGGTGGATGCACATAAATCAGCTTAGTGAGGAGATCACACAATTTCTAACAAACGCACAATGCCAGCTGCAGGCGAGCAGCCTATGACGTGAGACCTGCTGAGCTGTTAATCTATGTACTCATACAAATTCCAGGCCAGTCCCTGCTACATCTCTCTTCCCATTGTGCAAGGCAAAGTCTTACGTTTATTACATGTAAATACTCCCTGTGGAACAATCGATCGCAACCAAGCAAACCCATGAAATGCATAGCTAGCAGAGCGTTACATAGTGCACATTATAAAGCGCTGCTCGCACTGAGGGACTTTTTTGTTGAGATACATTTTGCATATACACTAACATTATTCTATCCTGTTATCTGAATCATACTGTATGCAGTTTGCTGCAATTACAAGCCAATGCTTATAGTGTAGGAATAGGTAATATATCATTATTAAAATTCATTGTAGCACTGTGCATTATGGGATTGTATGCAATGAGGATAAACCAAAACAATAGGGCCTGCTGTACGGGACTGTATGCAGATGAGAACATGTTGGAGTAGCTTTTTATTTATCATAGGTTTATTTTAGAATATTCAGCTAATTATTTGGAAGATTAGCTTTAAGTTAGAAATAAAAAACAATTTGGAACACATTTTTATTTTTCTCCTGGGCATTTTATTCTATTTCGCATTATTGCTGCAAAACTGTCCAACAGTATATAATGCAACTAGTACTGACCAGTGTTCAACGGTCCAGGTACTCTAAATTCGATTATTAACTCTGAGGAGACCTTAACATGTTGTAAATGCCTTAACAATAAGGTCCTAATTCTGAGTTGGGGTGCTACCAGGTGCTTGTCCTCCCATGTGGCAAGGAGTGCTGTCATGTGCAGAAAATCTACAGCACATAGTAACAGTAACTGACAGGGGATAAGTTGATACAATCAGGGCCGTCATCAGGGGTGTGCTATGGGGACAAATGTCCCTGGCCAGTCTGACAGAGGGTAGGGCCCGTGCCACTCTGTCCCCGCAGCCTGCACAGCCATCAGCACCCCCACTTCACTACACAGCAGCAAGACCTGCAGCGGGTAGCCTGGCCGTCGCATCCCCCCCGCAGCCCGCTGCACAGTCACAGCCAACCTAAATTAACAACCGGGCGCCTGCTGCCCATTCAAGGAGGCAGGACAGTGGGCAGAAGGCCAGCCGGGAGCCCCCATCGCGAGACGTGACATAAAGATGTCATGGTGCACGTGTCAGGAGGAAGAGGATTGGCACTGCCATTGTGTGAGGAATGGTGCAGCCTTCTTTGCAGGGATCCGGAGCAGTGTGTGGCCGCCCTCCCACCGCACGTGTTGCATCAGCGTGTGGCCGCCCTCCCATCCGCCCATGTTGCTGCTAAAGCTTAAAAGTACATAAATACAGTAGCCCCTTGAATAGGTACCAATATTGTGGGATGCTTAGGAGTAGTAACTACAGTCTGGCAGCATGGCTCTTACCTAGAAGACCTGTACTAAGGAATAAGGGCCAGATGTATCAAGTTTCAAAAAGTGATACATTGGAGAGTGATAAACAACCAGCCAATCAGCTCCGACTTGTCATTTTTCAATCCCAGTCTGTTATATGGCAGCTAGGAGCTGATTGGCTGGCTGTTTTTATTTTATCACTTTTTGAATCTTGATATATCTGGCCCTAAGAGAGAGGTCCCACCAGTGCCCCCTTGTAGTGCACCAGGCAGCATGGATGCTCAGGAGGGAATGAGCTCTGCGTTTGAAATAGGGAATTACCTTATTTAAGTGTGGGTGACGAAATCAAGTGATCATGTTAAAATGACGTCATGAGTGAGGACAGTGTTACGTTTAGCTAAATGAGAGTGGAAGGGTGAATATACAGATTTTTTGATAATATCAGATATTTTGGCTAGTGGAAAAAGTATATGGGCCAGATGCACTAAGCTTCGAACGTAATAAAATGGAGAATGATAACCAACCAACCAACCAACCAATCAATCAGCTCCTGCCTGACATCGTTCAAACACAGTCTGTGTTTTATGCTGATTGGCTAGAAGTTTATCACTCTCCATTTTATCACTTTTGAACTGAAGCTTAGTGCATCTGGCCCTATATCTTACCAGTACATTATTCCCTGTGATGGAAGAGGAGAAACAACACAGAGAGTCAGGGGAGGGATGAGAAAAGATGCCATTCCAACATGCATTTTTTTTTCGAAAAATTCTATCTAATTCATCAAAACCTAAAGCAATGTGAAAAAATAATTTTCTGTGTTTGATACATTTAAAAAAAGTGTGTTTTTAATATTTTATCTAAAGCATTGACAGTTTAATACATTGGGGCTAATTCAGAACGCACTTTAAGCATGGGCTCCTACCACTGCATTTCCCCAGTGCCTTGATGGCTAACCTTGACACTCCAGCTGTTGTTGAACTACACATCCCAGCATGTTCTGCATTAGATTTAGCATGGCCAAAATAGCAAAACTGATGCTGAGCAAGCTGGGATGTGTAGTTTAAAAACATTTGGAGTGTAAAAGTTAGCCATCAAGGCCCCAGTGGGACTTTACTGCAGTCCTTAACACATTCAGAATATATATATATATAGATAGTCTATATAATAAAAGAGACGGGAAAAGTTAATTATGGGGAAAAAAGTATTATTGGACGTAATTGTAATTGATTATAAATTAACCAAGCAATGTGTACATATAAGGGGAAAGGGAAATGATAGCCGGCTGGCAGAGGCGTAACTACAACTTTGTGGGCCCCATAGCAACATTTTGAAAGCCCCCCCCCCCCCCCCAAGAACAGGCGGAATGTACTAAGGTAGAAATGCGTAAAAAACACCACAATTTCTAATGCACTAAAGCCCCCTCCAGGAGAGACAGGGACAGACTGTCTGAGAGAGGTGGAGGGAGGAAATGTCCCCTAAGGGACATTTCTGTACATCTTTGATTGTGTCTGGAACATCTTTCTGAAAATAAAGTTATCGAAAGAACTGCTTTGAGTGCTTCACTGGAGATCGGACCACCATATTTATGGACTTTTATTAATCTAGGCGCCATTCCACAACTGGGTGTTATATGGTTGTTGGGGTCCCTTATCCCTCTGGGGACATTGTGGTAAAGGCTGCCGTCCTATTTTTTGACAAATAAGGTTTATTTAATTGTACGGAGAGCGCGAGTTGGAATATTGGGTTCAGATATATATATATATATATTTTTCTTGATTTGCCCCGAGATCCATCGAATAACGGTCAGGAAGATTGAATGGAATATTGACTGCTAGAAAAACATCTGGACAGTTTTGCGCCTTATACAGTTTGGAAAATCCATCTTTTGTATTTCTGTGGCAAACTACATGCTCACCATCCTGATTGCACCTGGCAGTGCGGGTGGTGGGCGTGGGGTGATGGTCGGGGGACACAGCCCATCGGAACACCCAGCATTTCATGGGCTTTCTTATGAAAACGCTAGGCGTTCCCATTCAAATGGGCCAGGGATGCAGGGGTGGGGGGCGGGCAGCTGACAACAGTGGATGTCAGCTGCCCACCTGCTTTCCACACAGGGCTCTTGCATATCTGAGGAACCACAGAGGTGTCTCAGATCTGTCCCGGAACCTAAGGCTGCGAATGGATGATAATGCAAATTCTACATTTGCAGCCGTGTGGGGAATCGCGGCATGCGAGGGGGGGTGTCCATCCCTGCGGGGCGGCATTTAGTCCACACGCAATGCGCAGCGTTGCATGTGGACCAGAATAAGGTCCTATATATATATGTACTTATATATATTTATATATACACAGAGGACCTGCACTCTCACCCTCACATTAGATAGCCGCTGGGGTGCCATATAGTAGTGCAAACAGAGTACTATATAGATACAGACTTCTTCCCTGGGGGAAAGCATCACTGACCAGACTTGTATTAAATGATGTCATCCAGGTAAATGTCCAAGTTTAATGGTACACAATAAGGCCAGCCGATGTTTCGGTCCCTTAGGACCTTTCTCAAGGCAGCAACAAGAGACACAACAAGTGCATAAGGTATCAAGGTATGGGGTAGGGAACTGGGATAATATATATATATATATATATATATATATATATATATATATATATATATATATATATATATATATATATATATATATATATATATATATATATATATATATATATATATATATATATATATATATATATATATATATATATATATATATATATATATTATCCCAGTTCCCTACCCCATACCTTGATACCTTATGCACTTGTTGTGTCTCTTGTTGCTGCCTTGAGAAAGGTCCTAAGGGACCGAAACATCGGCTGGCCTTATTGTGTACCATTAAACTTGGACATTTACCTGGATGACATCATTTAATACAAGTCTGGTCAGTGATGCTTTCCCCCAGGGAAGAAGTCTGTATCTATATAGTACTCTGTTTGCACTACTATATGGCACCCCAGCGGCTATCTAATGTGAGGGTGAGAGTGCAGGTCCTCTGTGTATATATAAATATATATAAGTACATATATATATAGGACCTTATTCTGGTCCACATGCAACGCTGCGCATTGCGTGTGGACTAAATGCCGCCCCGCAGGGATGGACACCCCCCCTCGCATGCCGCGATTCCCCACACGGCTGCAAATGTAGAATTTGCATTATCATCCATTCGCAGCCTTAGGTTCCGGGACAGATCTGAGACACCTCTGTGGTTCCTCAGATATGCAAGAGCCCTGTGTGGAAAGCAGGTGGGCAGCTGACATCCACTGTTGTCAGCTGCCCGCCCCCCACCCCTGCATCCCTGGCCCATTTGAATGGGAACGCCTAGCGTTTTCATAAGAAAGCCCATGAAATGCTGGGTGTTCCGATGGGCTGTGTCCCCCGACCATCACCCCACGCCCACCACCCGCACTGCCAGGTGCAATCAGGATGGTGAGCATGTAGTTTGCCACAGAAATACAAAAGATGGATTTTCCAAACTGTATAAGGCGCAAAACTGTCCAGATGTTTTTCTAGCAGTCAATATTCCATTCAATCTTCCTGACCGTTATTCGATGGATCTCGGGGCAAATCAAGAAAAAAAACACCAATTAGGTATGAACTGGGTCAAGAGGTTTTTACTTTTGGAGTAAAGTGGGAGAGCATAAACGGGCGTACCCAACTCACAGTGTGGATGGCACTGTACGTGCACGTAGCGGGTACTTGTTCCGTTAGTTATAATTCTTCTATGTTCTCCCTCTTGGCTCCCGGTATTGTGTGTACCATACAAAAATAAAATTAAACAACAATGTGTAACTCTGTTGAAATAATACTATGTGTATTTTTGTGACAGGATTTTTGTAGGCGCACCTCACTCACTTATAACAAGAGGGAGGCACACATATAAAGGTTTCTTTTCCAATATTAGTGCATCAGATATATACACAGGTGAAGTGAAAAATAGTAGGCGTACCCCACTCACGGTAAAAATAAGATGGTATAAGCCCGTAGCAGGTGCTGACGGAACAAGTACCCGCTATGTGCACGTACAGTGCCATCCACACTGTGAGTTGGGTACGCCCGTTTATGCTCTCCCACTTTACTCCAAAAGTAAAAACCTCTTGACCGAGTTCATACCTAATTAGTGTTTTTTTTCTTGATTTGCCCCGAGATCCATCGAATAACGGTCAGGAAGATTGAATGGAATATTGACTGCTAGAAAAACATCTGGACAGTTTTACGCCTTATACAGTTTGGAAAATCCATCTTTTGTATTTCTGTGTTATTGTTCTAGTTATTTGGTGATAACTAGGGACGAGTACGTACTAGAGGCAGCAGTGCGCCAAAGAGAGGTCATATCCTACAACTTTTTGTATGTAGTTTGCCACGCCTGCTCGCACCCAGCGTCTGCACATGACAAGATGCAAAAATTGGTCCCCTGTGCAAAAGGGCGGGGGACCGATTCAATTAGAATAAACCCCATAATGCAGAAAGTAAAGCCTGTTCGCAAAGTTTCTCCATGATGGGCATTCAGCCTTCCCAGTTCACTGAAGAGCAATCTTCTTAAATTGCTTTCTAAGTCCTCTGTGTGTGGCATGCCCTTATGGTTGTTTTTGAAAGTGGTGTGGGTTATCAAAATGAACCCTACAATACAAAATCCCTCCGACTGTAATGGAAGGAATGGTATTTGATTCTTGAATGTGCAGAACTAAGACCTGACAAAAATAATTATCAAGCAGGCGTTCACTATTGTAATGTAGTTAAGTGGTGTAAAATGTGTAATAATGACAAACAAAAGTAGATGATGAAGATCATCCAGGACACCCATAACTCGTCACAGTTTTGGGTGGGAGGGTTCCGATTATCCACAGGGGCGCATAAGAGAGGAGGAGCCCCCTCCCCTCTCCCGACTACAGCACTCTACACAGTGCAGTACAGTCTGAGCCCTAGAGGGCTCTGAGTGTACTGCACATGAGCAGAGCTCTGAAAGAATATTAAACAAATGGTTCAGTGAGCGCGGTGTGGATCCTCCTGAGACCAAGGGGCCTATGTGCACTGCGCACATCACACACATTATAAATACACCACTGATCATCCACCATATAATCCAGACCTTGTTCCAAGCAATTTTCACATTTTTACTAAGCTCAGACTTCCTTTCAGAAGTGATGAGTTGCAGCTTGCAGTCCACAACGGGTATAACGGGCTGAAGGCAGCTGAGTACAACAAGGTGATTCTAAAGCTCATGGACAAATATGATAAGTGCTTAAATGAAGGTGGTGATTATGTGGAGAAATAGACAGGTACTTTGTGTTTAAAAGAAAATATAAAGAGCTTTTTTTTTTTACAGCGAAATGGTCTTTAAAAACTGAATTACCCTCAGATATAACTACAAGAAGAAAGAAAAACAACAATATCAGCGGAATAGAACAGTTCAATTGACACCCTCGTATAATGCATCATTTTCAGTCATTTTGATGATTTGTATGTGATTATTTGCAGCCCTTTTGTGATCATATTCTGATTTTTCTGTGTTCGTTTCTGTTTCATTTATTATAGTTTTTTTTTTCATCTTTAACAATCAGTGTTTTGGCATTTCTTACAGTTTTATACTGTTTCCAACCTCACCTTGCTGGTAAGTGGTGCCAATAGGTTGGTGTGCAAGGTTGTTTAATATCTAGATGGTAACAAATGTGTAATTGACCTGTAGAAAGACTTGTTGTATCTTGGACTGTGCACCTTGTTGTACTCTATTTGCAGTCACCATGCAGTGTAGTGGGATGCCGCACTCTGCACAGAGATACTACCATCTGCTTTCATATCATCATCTATACATGCTATATGTATTTATGTGAACAATACCTGACAATTGCTTGTTGAACTGTGTGTTTATCTATATCTCTCTACTACAGCTTTATAGCTATGCATTGTGTCATGTTAGTTTAAATATTCATTTGTTACAATAAAGCAATTTCACACCATACTGTTTGCACATTTACTCTTCTACTATAGGAACAATAGACAATCAGGATACATCCTTTTAATAATACTCAAATAACCAGTAGGGAATCCAATCCCAATGGTCAGAAGCAGCTTTAATCAGTGGGGAGGAACTGATGACATAAGCACAGAAAGGACAAACACATATAAGGGAAGATGGTCCTGCTCGTTGGCAGGCTACATATTTAAAACATCCCACTGAAATTAATGGGAGGACGCTGATAGGCTGAGAGAGATGTCTATAATGGCTCTTAGCCAATCAGTGGTTTCCCATTGATTCCAATGGGACTATTGAAATCTGCATCCCTCCTGCAGCTGCCATTATCTGTTTCCTGCGCTTGTATTCGCCTGGGTGCTCACCTCTCTCTCTCCTGCAGTGCACACTGTACCTATTTTAAGTATGGGGGGCGGGGGTTACCAATTCCCTTTCTGGCACAGGGCACCAAAATATCTAGTTACAGCATTAAGGACCATTTACTCATTACACAATTACACAAGACTGGTACAACTTGCAGCAACTTTCTGTTGTCTGTAGTTGGAAGTTAATGTGATCTTTGAAAGTCAAGTTGAGGAATTGACAGCAGTGTTAACACAGCAATAGCTACATAATTTAACATTTTGCAAGTATTGATCGGTTCGTGTCTTGGAAAACAAAAGATACTCTTTAGCTGAAAACTTTTAACATTTTAACGTTAATGCCAGCAGGGAGGAATAGCTAGTGAACACTGGTGACCTTGTGACATGAGCTTTGAGACCTTGGAGAAATTGAAATGCACATAAATGATTTTTATGGTCCTTAAACATGAGATGTGATTATGTCGATGGGGTGTTTTTATAGATGGATACAGGCAAGGTGTAACTGCACCTAAGAAATAAAACTTTTATTTACATTTTACACTAAAGACTAAATGACTTATATACAGCCACATATTTATAATACCGGTACTGTCACTTGCTGGTGGTAACTTTGCTGCTGGTGCTGGCACTCTCTCCCACTGGAGCAGTGTATTCCGCACCAGTATTCTTCTCCATATAGCAAAGGCACTCCCTTCCCCTCGGGCAGCCACATTGTCTGGTACAGCAGCCCCTCATGGCATGTAGTCTTTTCAATGGATCTTTGATCACTCTTGTGTTGTGTCATTGTTTCTGCCTCCTTAGTGATAGAGCTAGTACATAGCATCACCACCTCACTATGGAGGTTATTCTGGTTCACACGCAGCACTGTGAATTTTGCAGCAATGTGTGTGGTTCTAACGCCGCCTGCAGCTCGCAATGCCGTCCAACCCCCTCGCCCTGCCAGGTCCCTGCACGGCTGCGAATGGGTGTTTTGCATAAACATCCATTCACAGCCTTGGGTGCGGGGACCAAATCATTCGCCGACCATTGAATGATTTGGAGCGTAACCACAAAACTTAAACCCGGTCTGGTGCCTTAGTTTTGCGTTCACCCAGTATAGGTGCTTTAATTGTCATGTCATTGAAAATGACAGTTAAGGGCTGATTGTTTAAAGCAGCATTTAAGATTAGTAATGAATAACAACAAGAATATAACTTTGTTATATCTGCTACATTGGGCCCAATTCAGACCTGCTCACATTTGCAAATATTTCCACACTTCGGTGCACACCATTCTCAGCTGTACACATGCACGCCCACATCGCCCCACAGTGAACGGAAAAAGCACTTGCACAAAAAGGGATTGGACATGGCAGTACGCACAGCTTCACATAGCTGTTCAGTGGTCAACAGTCACAACATCCTGAACGTGTATATGTTCGCAGGACTGCACAATAATCGCATGACAGCGAATAGTATGTACCATGTATAAAAAAAACACAAATCAATTTAGAACAATTAAGTGATCAAACATAATTACTCTGTCAGCTTAATGGTTGCATGTTATTAAGGCAACAAACACAAATTGTGTTTGAAGTCTTATTTTGGATATTGAAATGAGGGCAGCCCATCAGCCAATTGTTTGTGGCGTTATATTTAGGTTTGGACCATCTTTAGTGTGGCAGATGTGTCCAAGGTTTAATGGGGCAGATGTGTTAAGCCTTAACAAGAGATAAATGCAAGGGTGATAAAGAGAGATAAATGTCCAGCCAATCACCTGCTAACTGCCATGTTACAGGCTGTGTTTGGAAAAAGTCAGTTAGCAGGTGATTGGCTGGATGTTTATCTCTCTTTATCACCCTTGCATTAATCTCTTGTTAAGGCTTCATACATCTGCCCCAATATTTGTTATGTTCTAAAATAAATGCACAGATATAAAAATTGCATTAGTAAATTAGACGCATATAAAAATATATATTGTTCATTTGTTAACATATTACCTTTACAACTGTTTGCAGACTCGTTGAACGTGGATTAGCCACTCCCACGTCCCAATCTGCCGGCCCGCCCACTGCCGCCCTCCATCAACGCTCGCCAGCTAAGGGGATCTGGCGAGCACTCAGCAATACTGTGGGCGGATCCATCTGTATCAAGTCATTTACAGCAATGCATATCCGGGGACTTACTTGACAGCTGTGAAGGGTTTGTGTTAAATCAGGAGCACATTAATGTATGTGTGAGAAAACTCACCAAACACCCACCCTCACGCCTCCTTCCGCATGACTGAAAAGCCGCACCCATGGAACACACACACAACACGTCTATTTCTCCCTAGCTGCCCTGCCTGCATATTTTAGTGTATACTGGTGCAATGGCATTAATTACAAAGATTTGGCCACGCACAGTGCGAAAATAATGCATGCACAGTATTAGAGAATAAACCCCGTGCTGCGAATTTGCAGCCATGCGAGCAGGTCTGAATTGGACCCATAGTGACGAGGCTCTGTTCCTAGCTGTATTCCTTTTTTTTTCTGATCATTACATCAAAATACAGAGCCATAAATACATACATACAGTAGGGGGAATTCATTTGGGTCAATTTACTAAAATGTAAGTTCTATTGAAGATGGGATGTTGCCCATAGAAACCAATCAGAATGTACTTCTTACAGTATTTATTCTGCACCTTCTAGAAAACAATAGATAGAATCTGATTAGTTGGTATGGCCAACATCCTGTCTTCAATAGAACTCCAATTTTAGTAATTTCACCCCATTGGTGTAATTAATATCATCAGCACATGATCTGGATGTGTTATAAACAATGACAAGTGCTAGAAACATAAATCGAATTATTGTATATGTAAAGTAGCTCTCAACAAATATTTTCCAGAAGATCTATGTACAGTATATACAATATATTTATCTATTTTATCTTCTATCTACCTACCTACCTACATATTGTACACTCATGCAACCACACTACATCCAGGGGCTGAACTACAGGAGATAATGGAGTCAGTTGCAACTGGACTCTAGCCCTAAAGAGAGCACCTCATCCATTGTCTCCTGGCCCATTATGTGTCCTCCCTTGTTCCTGCAGTAATAGAGGATGAGGGCCTGCTTGGTGGCTCTTTTGTGACCATCTCTGCTGGCTGTGCTCTGGTTGTAGTCAGATGTTACCTGTCCCTGAGACAATGCAGAATCACTGTGTTTTTAAATATGAGTTGGGGGGTGGTGGGGGTGGTGGTGGTGGTGGTGGTGGTGGGGGGGGGGGTGTTGGCTGAAAGATGGTGGTGTTCATTCTTGTTTACATACGTACACACATCATGTATATATATATATATATATATATATATATATATATATATATATATGTCTGCACGTCCGGCACTCAGTCGATAGTAAGTTAACTTGGACGGGTGCCCCCAAAGATTCCTCAGCAATATGCCCAGTAATCACATATATAGAGTAGAGCAGTGGCACTCACGTTACTTGTAGAAAAGAAGACAACGCTTACTGCAGCTTCATATCAACGACCGTTTCGGTTCTTTTATTAACCGTCATCAGGATACAACTTGCACATACAAGCAAACACCTTAAATAGAGAATCACCCAGTGAATCCAATCTGACGCACCTGCCGCTCAGGTACACAGGCGGGGCCACCCTACGGGATCTCATAGTGGACACATATACACAATAGGTGCAGAGTTTTACAATGGAGAAACACGGCGACCAAAGCGCCACTATTAAACAGACAGCCGTCTGATCAATATATTAATAAAAGGTTACTGAGGTGTGGCAGCGGTATACGTCAGATAGGGACATAGCAAATATATATACAGAAAAAAATATAAAAGTGTAATTAGCAAATATATAGACATATAATAAAAATAATAAAGTGTAAGGAAAACAGAAAAGGTTTCTTTCATATTGCCATACCGGGTTATATAACAGCTGTCACATTAACGCGCACATATTATACTGCATATAAACAATTTTCACCAATTACTAACAGGCTCTTTGCATCTAGTAATGCAAATATAAACCAAGAACTGACTTTACAAATGGCAAGACAGTGATAAATATTCATTAAGCCCTTTAGGGCTAATCGTATCCAACCTGGCAATCCAGAAGCACTCCAATTTTAGCAAAGCAAGATTGCGGTCTCCACCGCGCCTCATAGGAGGTACACAATCTATCATGCGATATTTCAAACTATTGAGTGGATGTTTATGGGTAGCGAAATGACGAGCAACAGGTTGCTCACTGTTGCCGCTGATAAGTGCAGCTTTAATAGCGGAACGATGTGCCGCCATGCGGTCTTTAAACTTACACTGAGTTTTGCCAATGTAAGATAGCCCGCATGGGCACAAAATTTGATAGACAGTATACATGCTGTTACAATCGAACCTGAATTTAATCTTGTACATTTTTCCGGAGTGAGGATGGCAGAATTGATCACTCACAATCAAATGTTTGCAAGTGACACATGTACATCTGAAACAACCAAGTTTCACCTTAATAAATGATCTCTCTTTATTGATACCTAAATCCGTGATATCGGATTTAACTAACACATCACGTAGATTTTTATTATATATATATATGCAAAATAATAAGAGATAGCGCACAATGAGCAGTATATTCAGGTAAAATTTATAAAGAAATAGCAGCTCACGTACATATTAGGTAAAAGATAAACAGCTTGCCAGCATGTATACACAAGGAGCAGCAGGTGGATGTCTCTTCTCAAACAGTGCTGAAGCCGCAAAGCCTCCGACGTCCCATCAAGCAGACTCTCAGCTCCAAGTATGACAGCAGAAACACGCCCGACCGGTTTCGTCTCGTCTGGACTTCGTCAGGGGGGTGTATATATATATATATATATATATATATATATATATGTGTGTGTGTTTAATGTTATATGATAGCCCTAATTGTTCCCTCCTGCAGTCTAGCCTATCCCTAACCCACTCCTCACACTTACCTCCCCTCCCATAGACTAACCCTAATCCACCCCTCCCACAGCCTAAACATAGGGGGTTATTCTAGTTCATTCGCAAAGGCACTAGAATATCACCCTCTAATGAGCAAAATCACTCTCTAATGGACAAAACCATGTGCACTGCAGGTGGGGCTGATGTTACATGTGCAGAGACAGTTAGATTTGGGTGGGGTTTGTACTGCAAACTGATATCTATATTGCAGTGTAAAAATAAAGCAGCCAGTATATACCCTGCACAGAAACATTAAAACACCCAAATGTAAATCTCTCTGCACATGTTACATAAGCCCCACCTGCATTGCATATGGCTTTGTCCATTAGATAGTGTTTGTGCTTTTGCGAGTGAACTAGAATAAACCCCATAATTCAGTACTCCCACAGTCTAACCCTCCCTTTTTGCAGCTTAACTCTATTTGTTTCCTACCGCAGCCTAAACATAATTCTCCCTCTAGTGCCTAAAATGAATCCTCCCTTCCGCAGTCTAATGTTAACCTTCCCACATCATAATCCTAACTATCCCACAGTCTAAAGGCCCCCATACACTAGGGCGACTTGTCCTTAGGACAAGTCGCCCCCGACTTCCCCCTGAGCTTCCCCGGCTGCTCCCCGGGGGAGCTTGATTAGAATGGCACTTGATGTGCCATTTTTTACATGTGATAAATCGTCTCGATTTATCACATGTAAAAAACCCGGGGAGCAGGGGGGGGGGGCTAAGAGGTGGGAGCAGGGGGGCTGGGGACGCTGCGGGGGACACGTCTGTGCGGCGAGAAGGTAGAGGGAGCAGGGGGGGCTGGAGACGCTGCGGGGGACACGTCTGTGTCCCCCGCTGCTGGGGACGCTGCGGGGGACAGCGTCTGTGCGGCGAGAAGGTAGAGGGAGCAGGGGGGGCTGGAGACGCTGCGGGGGACACAGGCTGCATAGAGCCGGGCAGGGGGAGCCGGCCGGGAGCTGTCAGTAATGAATAAAAAAAAAAAGCCCATACAATGAATGGGCGGCCTGTGATTGGCTGAGCGCTCTCTCAGCCAGTCAGCAATTGGCTGAGAGAGCGCTCAGCAGCCAATCACAGGCTGCCCATTCATTGTATGGGCTTTTTTTTTTTATTCATTACTGACAGCTCCCGGCCGGCTCCCCCTGCACGGCTCTATGCAGCCTGTGTCCCCCGCAGCGTCTCCAGCCCCCCCTGCTCCCTCTACCTTCTCGCTGCACAGACGCTGTCCCCAGCAGCGGGGGACACAGACGTGTCCCCCGCAGCGTCCCCAGCCCCCCCTGCTCCCTCCACCGCCGCGCCGCCCCCACTAGGTCCCAAGTCGGGTGGTCGGACGTGCAGCAGGTCCGACCACCCGACGCAGATCCGATGCGCACGGGACCGCGCATCGGATCTGAGGGGACATCAAAACTAGCCGATTTTGGTCCGATTTCGGCCAGATCCGGCTGATCTGGCTGAAATCTGACCAAAATCGGCTAGTGTATGGGGGCCTTAACACTCCCTTCCAGGGCTGGACTAGGACCAAAAATCAGCCCTGGCATTTTGAGCACACAGGTCCACCTGCTGTGGCCATACAGGCCCACCTGCTTTATGACACACACTGTAATGCCCATTACATAAGGCTACACAGTCTTTTATGCCCATTACACATTATGGAACACACACAATGGCGACTCTAAAAATATGGTAATAGATGGTCCCATTTTCAACCACTCGTACTATGGACCTGTGTGCGGTGAAGCCGCGTGTGCCAAAAGGGGTCGTGGCCTTGCAGAAAGGGGCATGGTTTAGGGACAGGGAAATTGAAAGCAAGGAGAGTGACAGTAGGGATGCTGGGAGATTGACAGCAGTGATGCAGTGAGGAGAATGACAGCGGGTACACAGCATAAGGGATATGCTTAATACATGCCTTTCAGGGTCCTCCTGAATAACACCTTAGGGTGAACCCAGTGGCAAACACAGGATTTTGAAAGGGGGGGTTTCCAAATAAGTGGTTACAGAACCAATAACAACTGCCCCACCCCCATAGATAGCCAACAAAGCTCCCCATATACAGTACATCCAATACAGCCCCCCATAGATAGACAGCACAGCCCCCTATAGTCAGCACTGCCCCCTATAGTCAGCACAGCCCCCTATAGTCAGCAGAGCCTCCCATAGTCACCACAGCCCCCCCCCACAGATAGTCAGCTAAGCCCCCCATAGATAGACAGCATAGCCCCCAAAGAAAGCACAGCCCCACAGTCAGCACAGCCCCCCATAGTCAGCACAGCCTCCCATAGTCAGCACAGCCCCCCCCCACATATAGTCAGCACAGGCCCCCCACAGATAGTCAGCACAGCCCCTCCACTGATAGTCAGCACAGCCCCCCAATAGTTAGACAGCACAGCCCCCCCAATAGTTAGACAGCACAGCTCCCCAATAGTTAGACAGCACAGTCCCCCATAGATATACAGCACACATTCCCATAGCCAGCATTGCCCCCATAGACAACAACCCCCCTAGGCAGACATGTCAGGTAAATTCATAACCCCCACCCACAATACAAACATTACAAGCACAAAACCCAACTCTCTCCCTTCTCCTCCCCCCAGTGTGCACAATTCAGACCCAGACATGTGCTAGCTCCCTGCTCGCTTTTAGAACTTTAATAATTGCCGCTGGAGCCCCTGCACCACTCCCCTCAGTCATTGTAGGACACAGCTTCCAACCTAGATGAAGTTACTCTACTGACTACATCTGCTTAACATGTTGCCTAGACTCAGGGCTGAATTAAGTAATGGGCCTGGAGCTGGAAATTCTCAAGGGCCTAGTATGAAAAGTGGAGGAGGTGATGCCTATGCCGTATAGGCATGTCAAACCTATACACTATAAACCCCAGTGTCTCCCTAACTATATAAAAGTACAAAACTTGTATAAACTGTGTAATATAAAACACAATTTTGAAACATGATTTATGGTAAACCATGTGGTCAGCTGGTGTCTGTCTGGTGATCATCATGCTGTCATGGTGATGGGCCTGTATTTATGTGGAGGCCTGGAGCTGCAACTCCATTGTTAATCTGGCTCCACCTGCTCCATTGTTAATCTGGCCCTGCCTGTAGTGGGTAGATAAAAATATATACATGACCCCTACAGCAAGTGATTAATCTGAGGTCACAACCAGGTATGCAACACGCCTTTGACATGCCTACGAGACAGTGCATCTCAATGTCTCTGTATAACTATCTCTTAGTCACCTTGCAGTAATGCCCATATTATTTCCACACACCGTGCAATACAGAAATACGCAAACTGTGGTTCCTGACTCCAATGTGGGTTGCGACCATCTCAGCATGGGGTCATGACTCCTTGTTGCTGACCGTCAGGCATATGACCTCTCTAATGTCTGAGCCAGTGATCCAAAGAGTCTGAAAAATCAGTTGCATTGCCTGTTTCTTCATACTCCTCGCATCAATTTCTACATCCATAATGCTGCTATGCATGGTCTGCCTGCTCTCCCGACATGTGTGGCAACCATTCCTCAGTAACTTGCTGGGGTTCTGTAACAATTATTATTATGTGATGGAGTCCCAGACCAAAATATTTGAGAACACCTGGGGTAATGCATACACAGTATGGGTACTCTCTGCACTCACGCATTACCAACTAATTGCTCATCTCCATGATCAGCATTACCAGTGACCAGGGGCGGATCCAGGATAAAATGACAGGGGGGGCACCATGATAAAAGAGGGTTTAGGTGGGGGAGGGGCGGTGTTAGTAATGCCAGTGTACATGCTAAGAGAGTGGCAGAGAGAGTGTGGGAATGGGATTAAAAATAGGCCCTGGCATTTAAAGTACGCAGGCTCACCATGGCGACAAATGTGAAGGATGCAGTTGTGCGTGCCGAAGGCGCGCTCCGGAAAAAGGGGTGTAGCCACTCAACAAGGGGCATGTCCTTGAGTGTAGTGTACAACACTATATACAACTTCTACGCATTATGCAACAAAATACTAGACCCCACTATACTTGCCCCTACACATGATGCCAAATGGAATGAGCCAAAATTCACATAATGCCACACGGATTGAGCCAAAATTCACATAATAAAACATGGATTAAGCCAAAATTCACATAATGCCAAATGGATTGAGCCAAAATTCACATAATGCCACATGGATTGTGTCAAAATTCACATAATGCCACACAGATTGAGCCAAATTCAAAAAATGCCACACGGATTGAGCCAAAATTCACATAATGCCACTAGGATTGAGCCAAAATTCACATAATGCCACACGCATTGAGCCAGAATTCACATAATGCCACAGAGATTAAGCCAAAATTCACAATACGCTTCATAAACAGGGACATTGTCCATCAAAGGCGCGCATTAAACATTTACACCATAATGTCCATTACACGTTAAGTTACATGCCATTATGTCCATTATGTATTATGCCAAACACCATAATGCCTATTAAAAATTTAGCTACATAAGTGCTGCTTATCTACATGCTTATTGCCAAGGGTTTCATGCTCATTGCCAGAGGTTCCATGCTCGTTGCCATGTGGGATTACATGCTCATTGCCAAGGGAGAATACATGCTCGCGGTAAATGGGGGACAGCCGCTGCCAGGCAGAAGTGATAGCCACTGATAGTGGCAGAGCCTGGCTGTATTCAGAGCACTGCAGGTCCCGGCTATTTGAAATAATACCCCTTTCACACCAGAAAATGCATTCCCAGGTTGGCCCCTTTTACACCAGCCTAGTCCCTGCATTTTCTGGTGTGAGGGGGAGAGAAAACCACCCCTCCCCCTCTTTAACCAGTTATCTCATTTAACCTGCTATATCTTCGGAACCAACTGACCCATTTACATGAGACAAGTATCATATTGATTTGAGTGGGCTTTGAATGATTTTGGTTCAGTGAAACTGAAACGTTTGGTTCCAGAGTAATCTGCCATCAAAGAACATGAACAGCCATGAAATTACATTTCAAAAATAAAAAAATCGGTTTACATGCAATATCTCTGGAACCGATTGACCGATATGGACCAGCCTGGTATCATATTGAAGGCCCAGCGATTTGGAATTGAATGAGATCACAAGCTTCTGTGATGCCAGGGAGGGAACTGGCAGCCGTCGGAACTAGGTGGGGGTCGGAATTGCCGGGTCCCATATTATCCTATGGGGAAAAAATGTTACAGCTTTGCCAGGCGATATCTTTGGTTCCCGGGGGGCTAGAGACACAGGGCTGGGCTCGTTGGAAAGCCCCGGTCCTCAGCTACAAAATAAAATGACAGGGGGGCACGTGCCCAGGTTCCCCCCCCTGAATCCGCCACTGCCAGTGACTCAGAATTAGGCCTTATATCTGCTGATCCCCTTCATTTGGATCTCAGCTCACAATCCTGTTATGCCTGAAGTAGAAAAAGAAATAGAAACATCTATAGAATGATCAACAAGGGCAAGGAAAAGTCCAGGGTAGAGAAGGATGGAATAGAGTGTAAGAGGAGAATGAAGAGCGAGTGCAAATAGCACAAGTGATTATAAACTTCTAGGTTGAGGGGTTGTGTGAGCCTTGCATAGTTCAGTTAGGTAATGAAACAGTTAACAGGTTAGACTGTAGGTAATTTAAATAAAGGGAGTGTCAGGGAGGGGTTAATCTGACATTTTGTGAGATGCATCTAGGTGTCACTATTTCAGGGGACTTAAAAGCAGGTAGGCAATGTAACAAAGCAATGAAGAAGGCAAGTCAGATGCTTGGTTGCATAGGGAGAGGTATCAGCAGTAGAAAGAAAGAAGTAATAATGCCACTGTATAGGTCATTGGTACGACCTCACCTAGAGTATTGTGTTCAGTTCTGGAGGCCATATCTCCAAAAGGATATAAATACATTAGAGACTGTACAAAGAAGAGCAACTAAAATGATGCATGGCCTACATCACAAAACGTACCAGGAAAGACTAAAATATCTTAATATATATACTTTAGAGCAGAGAAGGGAAAGGGGGGACATGATAGAAACTTTCAAATATATCAAGGGTTTTAACAAGGTACAGGTGGGAGACATTCTTCACAGGAAGAGGAGCAACAGAACATGAGGACATGCACTGAAACTAGAGGGAGGAAGATTCAGGGGAAATGTGAGGAAGAATTACTTCACAGAAAGAGTAGTAGATAAGTGGAATAGCCTACCATCAGAGGTGGTAGACGCAAATACAGTAGTACAATTTAAACATGCTTGGGATAAGCATATTGATATCCTTACAAAAAAAAAAGATCAAATATGGTTTGAGGTAACATGTTTAAAAAAGGGGCAGACTAGATGGGCCAAGTGGTTCTTATCTGCCGTCAAATTCTATGTTTCTGTGTTTCTATGCACTAGAATAATTCATCTCTTTCTCTGGAATTTCATCTCTTTCTCTGGAATTTAAGATTATTATGCAATGATGTCACACAACACACATCTACTACTAGAAAGTTTAAAGAGATGCGAGATGGGGGATAATAGAGAAGGACAATTGAGGGAAATTGATGAAGATAGTGAGGGATGAAGGCGGAGGAGAATAGAGAAAAATTAATGATTGGAAAAGAAAGAAAGAAAGAAAGAAAGAAAAGAGGATAACAAAGGACAAAGGAGAAAAAAAGGTAGATGAGTAAGTATACAGAGGCAGAAGGAGAGTAACTCCATCTATCCTAGGCTCTCAGGGGCAGATTTATTAAGCTTGGAGAAGAGATAATCCGGAGATAAAGCGGAGAAAAGGTAAAAGGAGATAAAGCACCAGCCAATCATCTCCCAACAGTCTTTTTCAAACACAGCTGATTGGCTGGTGCTTTATCTCATTTTACCTTTTCTCCGCTTTATCTCCAGTTTATCTCTTCTCCAAGCTTAATAAATCTGCCCCTCAGTTCCTATTGAATATCTAGACATCATTGAGCTCTGTCCTTGACACGAATAGTTGACTATGAGGTTGGTTCCAGTTGATGCACAGACAAAGGGATATATTTTCTAAACATTGCTTTTATATGAGTTTATGGGGTAGATTTATTACGCTCGCTGAAGTGATAAAATGACTGTTCTTTATAACCGGCCAATCAGCTCCTACCTGTCATTTTTCAAACTAAGAGGTAGATTTACTAAGCTCGGCGAAGTGATAAAGTATCTGTTTTTTATCACCGGCCAATCAGCTACTACCTGTCATTTTTCAAACCAAGCCTGTGACTTCACAGTTAGGAGCTGATTGGCCCGTGATAAAGTACCAGCCACATTATCACTTCACCGAGCTTAATAAATCTGCCCCTGTGTTCTTTGCTTGATTCATAGTCAATTTTGGCAATCGGAAATTTACTGGAGACAAAACCGACTAAAACATGGAATAGCTGACAAATTCCCAAACAAATTGAACATCAGCCATCAGTACTTTTACAGAGATGACTGCAGGAATGCTTGGTTCGAAAATCCACCACAAAATCACCCTTTGGTCTATATACCCAAAAAGTCATTTGGTTAACGTACTTTGGACAAGTAAGTATATGTGTAGATATAAAACTAAGATGCTGTCTCTATTGTATGATGAACAATCCAATCTCTTAAATATTTGTCTTCTGAAATTCATCTGTTTGTCCGGTATGCATTCGAGCACTGTGGGACCAATTTGGACAAAACCAATGCTTGATTGGGTCCAGTGCAGGTTTACGACCACAAAGATCCCCAATTCCGACCCCCCAGAGGCCCGGCCACTACATAAAGTGGGTCAGGGAAGCAAGATGTGGTAAAATTGAATAAAATAGATGTAGAGGACATGAGGTTTAAGAAAAAAAATGTGTTCAGATTTGTGAGCCGACCACAAAAAGGCGTATGCTGGGCACACCATGGGCATGGGGAGCATGTTCAGGGCCTTCCGCTGGATGGATTTGGATGAGAACTTCAGATGACACTAGGCAGCCACCTCCTGGGTCTGTTGGTAGAGCTGTCAAGCTTAAAACAAGAGAAGGGTAAAGTTCAAGTAATGCTAATTGCACAACCAAACTGGAACAATGCCAGTACCTCAGCCAGTGCTCTATAAATAATGTGTGGTCATTAGTGTGCTTTCAGTATTGCGTGGCAGTCTCTACAGTGTTCCCTGCATTAGATGGAAGTCACTGGGATACTCTAAGCATTTAATAAGCAGAGGCAATTTAATTTATCTTTTTCTTTTGTCATGTATTTAATGTCTACTTTTGTGCTGGCCCTACAGTTCATTTCTGTTACATGAAGCCATTTTCATAATTTCTGCATTAAGTCTCCAATCTGCCCCTGAAACCAACACTAGATTTATTGTAATTTGTAATCTAAAACTGAATTTTGATTTTTATAGTAATTTCTTATAGCAATTCCATTCGTTCCCTGTCATGCTGGATTTGTCCCCCAATGCATTGTTGAATTTCTTTTCTTTACAGCAGTGAAAAGATTATCCTTAATGTACAGTAATCAGTTAGTAAATAATCTTATTCTTTTTTTTCTATCTAATAAAAAGGCCCCATACTGTGTTACTCTCTGAAATAAGCTATCATCAAATATACAGTGTACTGCTTACACTCCTGTTGGAAGGACCTTGTTAGCTCTGTTCGTTACCTTGTTATCACATGAGGCGATGCATTGACTGACTGTACTGTAGTTCTTAGATAGTGTACCTTTGTGTGGCAGCCACTTAAAAGGATATTACTATTCTTGAAAATGAAAACATTATCTGAGGAGGTCGCATAGATTTGCTTGTACAGATGTAGCAGGCTACATCTTTGCAGGGGCTGGTGATTCCATCACCAGCCCCCTCCAGGGGCGAGCGCACATGAGACGCTTGCGCTCCGTGGCTACGGAGCCTGCCGGGGGTCCCCACCGCCTCCCCCGCCGTCACCGCCAGTCCCACTCGCCGCCCCAACCCCCCACCGAACTGGGCAGCATCTCCCTGAAGTGTAGACGGGCAGGGAGATGCTGCCCAGCCGCCGTGATACTGGGACGCGCGTGCGCGTGAGACGCACATGCGTCCCAGTCCCTATCGCCGGCGCTCGCCAGTAAAAGGGATCTGATGGGCGCCGGGCAAAGATTGGCAGAACCATTTACATCTTAACATGCGGTTATTGATCTGCCACATACAGTAGCATCATCTTTGCTTGCATTACTTCCTCCTCACCTATAGTATAAATATATGTCTCCTAACAGGCATATGTGTGCATCATTTGTAGTCAAAATAAAACATATTTGCAATACTTAACTTTGTCTGAGTGATAAGGCCTTTTCTCAATAGAGATGTGCGTGGACTCCATGTTTGGTTTTAGTAGTAATTTATCATAATGTTTTGGTGTTGCATTTGGTTGTGACAAAAGCATCCTCGAGTTTTTTTCAGAGGCTGATCACAGTTGGTTTAAAAGTGACAAAATTGATAACCAGTCATAAAAACTAATTAAAAAACTGGAATTCGGATTTAAAATATGAATTTCAAACTGTAGGAATATTCAAACTGGGAATTTGTTAGGATCGGACCTATTTGTGGGATCTAGACTTGGTTTCTAGTTTCCTTTAAACCTATGTAAAGGTCATGTAAACCTTTTACAGGAAAATACATTTTCCTGTAAAGCATGTGTCCTCATGTTCTAATAGTACTTCTACCATATCATATGTAGAATAAATCAGAATCAGCTTTATTGGCCAGGTATACTTGCGTATACTAGGAATTATATTTGGATTGCTGTGCAACAGCCAGGGTAAGTAAACAGTGATAGTACAGATATGTATAACACGTACAGATATGCACTAGATGTATCCTGATGAGAGACATGGACATGGGGAACATATACTGTATTTACTGAGCTGTACAGCACCCAGGCAACCATTCAGTGGTGCCACTTGGTGATTGCACCAGCCAGATATTTAGACCAGTGGTTCCCAACCTGGGGTACGTGAAAATAATATTGGTAATGGCGGAAGATGAAAAAGTATTTTGATGGCAGAAGACCCATTGCCATGGAGACGAACCACGTTGTATGGTTATGTCTTCAGCGTCTCCTCGTGCTTTTGCCTGACCAGCAATCCACTGGGACCTTCCCATGCTGCCCTCAGACATTAGCAATCACCTGCGCTGACACAGTTGGAGGAATCAGTGGCATTAATCCTACAGGTGTTAGTGGGAACCCTGGAGACAATACACAACCAGCGGACAGACATGGAAGGGCACAATTCCTGGTCGTATACTACTCCTCAGCTACTCTTTAATATAAGGACATGGATAAGTACACGCATACCGCTCACTTCCGCTCCAAGTACTGTCTATATTTCAAATTTAGAGAAGGGGGTACTCATCAATGAAAAGCCTAATCAAGGGGTACAGGAGAGAAAAAAGGTTGGGAACTGCTGATTTAGACAGTAAAACAGTACAGATATAGGACACATACAGATTTGCACTAGATGTATCCTGATGGGGGACAAGGACATTCGGAACATATATTTACTGGGCTGTACAGCACCTAGACAGCCATTCAGCGGCGCCACATGGTGATTGCACCAGCTAGATAGGTAGGCAAGTAAAAAAACAGTATAGAACACAACATGGGTGACACAGGATACATATTTTGATTAGGTACGAGTAACCAGTGACAGTACAAATATGTATGAGATGGGGAACATAAATAGCATGTTATATACCTAATACTTTTGGCAATGTGGAATGCTGCTTAATGTACTGGATCCTTTTGTAGAGCTGAAACTGAAGCATAAACATTGGTCATAAACTGTTGGTTGGTGTTTTGCCATTGGTGCGCCTATGTAATCTCCATTTACCAATACACACAAATCTATTGGTGTACCTGGTTCTGGAGCACTGAGAGACTGTTACGGCTCATGTGAGTGCCAGAAATGTGTAGTGTATGAGTTGTCTAGTTTGCCTATCCATGATGCTGAGTCCTAGTAGGGGGTAGTGTTTTAAATACTTACCTGGATCCTTCAGGATATTGACCATTGGGATGCCACTTTTGTACTTAACCAATAGATGGATCCATCCATTGTCATCAATTATCTTTTAAGATACTCATTTCTGTCATCATCAAATTACAAGCCTTTCCCCATGCTATAGTCTATATTATATATAGCATAGCTGTCTCAGCTCCCCAACTACTAGATTATTTTCCATTACTCATTCTGGCCTCATTGACCTTGCTATGCCTCACAGCCTCTTCACCTACTGAGAGACTACATTCATAGAACAAAGACAAAATCAAACAAAATCAATTTTGAAATAAATACTAATAGCAGCAATGACTAAATGTGCTCAGCAGTGACTAGTCGAACACACAATCGCACCATAGAATGCAAACAGATTGCAATTTCGACTAGTCATAGCTTAGTGAATGGCTGCGACTTATGTGTATATTATAAATACTCTCATGGCAGCTCCTCGTCACACACACACACACACACACACACACACACACACACACACACACACACACACACACACACACACACACACACACACACACACACACATATACCCAGCCCTCTGCCAGCAACCTTCCTCTCTTGCACAAATTCATCACCCACCTACCTCTCATATATATGTGCCCAGCCCTTCCACATCCACCTCACCTTTGAACACCTACACCCACTGGCGGATTCAGGGGGGGGGGCACCCGGGCATGTGCCCCCCCTGTCATTTCAGACTTTTTTTTTCTTTTTCTGCTGCCCGCTCCCCCGCTGTGCCCACTCCCCCGCTGTGCCCGCTATCCCGCTCCCCCGCTGTGCCCGCTCCCTCGCTGTGCCCGGCCAGGAGAGAGATGTACTACTGTATAAAATTCACTTCTCCTGCTGGACCGCTAGCCAATGGGCGCTTGCGGTCCAGCAGCCAATCAACTGGCGGCTGCTGGACCGCGAGCGCCTATTGGCTAGCGGTCCAGCGGGAGATATGAATTTTACATAGGATAGGAGCACATTTCTCTCCCGGCCGGGCACACTGTGGAGCGGGGGAGCGAGCACAGCGGGGGAGCGGGCGGGCGAGCGGAGCGGAGCGGGGCGGGGGGGGGGGGGGGGGGGGTGGCTGGCTGTCTGTCAGAACAGGCGGGGGGGGGGATGCACACACAACCCTCCCACCCTACTGCACCCACCCTGCTGCAAGCACCCTCCCACCCTGCTGCACCCAAGCAGATTCAGTCGAGCATGAAGCCCCTTGGCATCGAGCATGAAGCCCCTTGGCATCGAGCATGAAGGTAAGTGGCACTTATGTGTCAAATGTGTAATGGGCATTATGGTGTGATATATAGTATGTAATGGGCATTATGGTGTGTTATATAGTATGTAATGGGCATTATGGTGTGATATATAGTATGTAATGGGCATTACAGTGTGTTATATAGTATGTCATGTGCATTACGGTGTGTTGTATAGTATGTGACGGGCATTACGGTGTGTTATATAGTATGTAATGGGCATTACGGTGTGTTATACAGTATGTCATGTGCATTACGGTGTGTTATATAGTATGTGACGGGCATTACGGTGTGTTATATAGTATGTAATGGGCATTACGGTGTGTTATATAGTATGTAATGGGTATTACGGTGTGTTACATAGTATGTAATGGGCATTACGGTGTGTTACATAGTATGTAATGGGCATTACGGTGTGTTATATAGTATGTAATGGGCATTACGGTGTGTTATACAGTATGTAATGGGCATTACGCTGTGTTATACAGTATGTAATGGGCATTTCGGTGTGTTAAATAGTATGTAATGGGCATTACGGTGTGTTATATAGTATGTAATGGGCATTACGGTATGTTATATAGTATGTCATGGGCATTACGGTGTGTTATATAGTATGTAATGGGCATTACGGTGTGTTATATAGTATGTAATGGGCATTACAGTGTGTTATATAGTATGTCATGGGCATTGCGGAGTGTTATATAGTATGTAATGGGCATTGCGGTGTGTTATATAGTATGTAATGGGCATTACGGTGTGTTATGTAGTATGTCATGGGCATTACGGTGTGTTATATAGTATGTAATGGGCATTACAGTGTGTTATATAGTATGTCATGGGCATTGCGGAGTGTTATATAGTATGTAATGGGCATTACAGTGTGTTATATAGTATGTTATGGGGATTACGGTGTTATATAGTATGTCATGGGCATTGCGGTGTGTTATATATTATGTAATGGACATCATGTATGGGTTTATGTGTAATTGGAATTACAAAGTTCACTAAAATGTGCAATGGGCATTACGGTGTGTGGTATAATGTTGGTCCATGCCCACTTTTAACTGAGCAGGAGCCTCACCTACTACAAATTGAGAGGGGGGGCGCAAAACATGCCCTTGCTCCGGGCACCGTGGCACCTAGCTACACCACTGCCGCCGCCTTATAGGAGACAGACACTAGAGGTACTGCTATACCTCTAGTGTTTGTCAGAACAGAAGAGTGCGGCCAGCGCTACCCGGAAGTGTGGATTTGGGTAGCGCTGGCACGCTATTTAAATGGAACCCTTCACAAGCATGCACCCTGGCTCCCCCCTGGCAAAAAAAATATATCAATCCCATGGCATGGCAACAAGAATAAAACCCCTGGCAAGAAGCATGTAACCCCTGGCAACAAATGATATTCCTCTGACAATAAATATGTAGGTAAGCAGCAATTAAATGGTATAATACAGGGGTGTCAAACACAAGGCCCGCGGGCCAAATCCGGCCCGCGGGCCAAATCCGGCCCGCCAGACCTCTTCATGTGGCCCGCGCAGCTGTCGCCAGCCTTCACCTTTTATTCTCGATTTTTTTTTAAACAAGAAAGCCGCCTCTTCAGCGCATGCGCGGCAGCCTAGAAGCCAGAGAACATCTGCCCTCTAGCGCAGTGCCGCCGGTCATCAACCTCTCCTCCTCTCCCACCTGCTGTATAGGAGCCAGAGAGAGGAAAGAGCAGGTGAATGGTGAATGGTGAATGGTGCTGCTGCTGCTGTGCGCTCCAGGTCACTTACTGCTGAGTAGGCACTGTACAGTGACCGGGAGCACGCTACCCCCCACTCCTGGATAGATAGTGCGAGGAGCGCTACTCACAGGAGGGAGGGGGAAATGCGCCTGTGTGAGAGCGCAGCTGTGTCCTTGGTGGTGGAGCAGCTCAGACTGGAGTGGACGCATCAGAGCGGGTAAGTGTCAAACTCTCTGCCTATGTGTGTGTGTGTGCACTGGCACATTGCAGCCCATCATTAATTGCTGTGTCCCATGATAATAAGCAGGACATATGCCCTAAGACTGAGTGCTGCCCCTCTGTGCAGGCAGCGTGTGCCCTAATGCACTGCAGTTCACAGCAATAGCAGGAGGGAAATGCTACTGCTGAGTTACAGTGGTATTATTTGGGACATACTTGTATGAAGGACACTATTATGATAATAAAGAGTGGACACATAGTCCTACAGATACAACCGGCCCTTTGAGGGTGACCAAACTGCTGATGCGGCCCCCGATGAATTTGAGTTTGACACCCCTGGTATAATATGTAATAGGCATTATTATGTTTAATGGGCATTTTGGTGTTGGCATTATGTTTACTGGGCATCACAACGTATGGCATTGTGTTTTATGGGCATTACTTTGTTGGCATTATGTGTAATGGCCATTACAGTGTGTGACATTATATTTATTTGGTATAACGATGTGTGACATTATGTGTAATGGCGCGCAATGTCCCTATTTATACATCATTATCTATACTATGGCTTAATCCATGTGGCGTTATCTGAATTTTGGCTTAATCCATGTGGCATTATGGAATTTTGTCTCATTCTTTTTGGCATCATGTGTAAGCGGCAAGTATAATAGGGTCCACTATTTTGTTGCATAATGTGTAAAAGTGGTATATGGTGTGGTAAACTACACTTAGGGACACGCCCTCTTTGGAATGACCACGCCCCCCTTAAAAAAAAAACGGCGTGCCTTCGGCGCGCACACCACTGCATCCTTCACTTTTCACTCCACAGTGGGCCTATGGATTTAAAATGTCAGGGCCTATTTCTAATCCCATTCCTTCCCTCTCTCTCTGCTCTCCTCCTCTCTATCTCGCTTCACTCTCTGAGAATGCACACTGGCACTACTAACACCGCTCACTCCCATCCCCCTTGTCATGGTACCCCCCTGTCATTTTCTCCTGGATCTGCCCCTGCCTACAAAAAAGCCACCTACCTCATATCCATATATGTGATCCTGACCCAGTCACACCCCTCTAACACATACACAACAAGATAAACAACTTAAATAGGTATTTAGGAATTAATATAATATTTTTGGTTTTACAATGTTTCATTTTGTTATTTTTGGGTCTGAATTTGTTTCTATCTTCTATCTCTTTAATCATCTATAAAAAAAAGTCACTGGACCCTCTTAAGAAATGTTCCTTTCAGCTGATTTAACATTGTTATAAAGGAGTAAAAAAGTAGCAACCACCAAGTACATAAGTACTTGTACTTGATGTCACAGCAGATAGGCATTCATCACCCAGTTATGATGTAATTAATATTACCAGTACTTGTGTAGTTTCACGGCGCCAGCATGGCGCCGTGCGTCTGAGTCTCCTTGCGGGTCTCGCTTCGCTCGCCCACGCTGCGGGCTCGGTGGCTATCAAAAATCAACTGGCGCCGTGAAACTACACAAGTACCATATTACCTTTCATGTACTGTATGTTTTACTTACCGGCAGATATAAATAAAATGTTTATTTACCAATTCTTGACAATTTGCCATCCATTCATTAACATCTCATTTTTATTATTCAATTCTGTTCCTTTCCCCACACTCTGCAATAGGGATAAGCAACCTTTGGCCCTCCAGCCATTGTCCAACTACACATCCCTAATAGCTACTAGGGTAGAAAACAAGCAGAAAAGACTGAAACTATAAAAAACCACAATCAAAATAAAATTACTGTTTTAGAATGTTTATAATTTAAAAATTGACATTAATGGCCAAGACTTGTTATTGCTACATCTCTATGAGGTACAACTGAACACAAGCAAGGTTTCCTCACCAGGCATCCAGTACTACATCGATCAGTGAGAAAGGTACTGATAATTACAAATGAGCGGGTTTGGTTTTCTTAAGCCCACTAAAACCTCTGGGATCTGAGCGAGACTGACCACTGTCTCAGTTTTTCCTAAGACATTATCTTCCTGGCGTCAGAACTCAATAGTTTTGCACACATGGGTATAGAAAGAGGTGAACATGGGTAAGGGCAGAGGTGCACAAGGGTAAGGGCAGGGCTGCCATCAGAAATTGTAGGGCCTGGGACTGACATAATAAGCAGTCCCCCTGGGAGGTTGGAGCTGTGAATACTGTGGGTGGAGCTACAGCAGGGACAGGGCATGAATGAGTGTGTAAAATTAAAAATCGGTGTTAAAATTGTGTTTTATTAATTACTAAATGTCAATTTAATTTATATAAAATTTCGGACATCCTTGCCTCTGTCACTTCAGTACACAGATGCAGCAGCCGCCGTGCGATGCATATGCATGGGCATAATAATCGTGGCAATGATTAATTGTGCTCAGCAGCAACTAGTCACACCTGCAAATGCACCATCGAAAGTATATGCGCCGCAGGTGCAAATACACACACACACACGTGCATGTCTACATGCACATGCCCCACAGCAAACAGCCCCACAGCAAGCAGATTGCAGATTAGTTGTAGTCTACTACATGTACACATAAATCTCTCAGGGCAGCTCCACCCACCTCACCAAGCCCTGCCCCAGCTACTGTACCTCAATCCCCACATATACCCCAGTCACCTACCTCTCATGCATATATACCCACCTCTCCCCTGCGCCACAGCCCTTCTCAGGAAAACTGCTCCAAAAACCCTTTAATGCATTTAGTTGATACTAAAATAATGTGAAAAGGGCTTGAAAACAGCCATTTTCACATTATTTTAGCAAAAATAATGTTAATAAATAAGCCCATACTGTATATTTGAAAAAAAAAAAAAGATTTATTTTTAGCTATTGTACACCATCAACTACAGTAAAAAGGGTTCCTTTAGCAGGCTGAGAAATTATTTTACATTATGTGACAGATTATATTTTACATGTTATACAGACCTGCTATCATTCATTTATAAAATATACACATTGATTTCAAATAGATAAGAAACTGTTGCAGCTCTAGAATGCTTTTATAATTATGTGTATTTATTAAGGATGAGTTTAGATCAACCTGTCTGACAGTAAACATAATTACAGTAAGTAAAAATAATAAATGGATTACTTACGATCACTGTAACTTGTAATGTCAAGGAATATGTTACTAAGGGTTCAAACAAAGGTTAGCAGTACCTTACGGCATTGGTTCCTAAACTGGCTGGGTGCCACAGGCTGGTGGTCCAGGATCACGTCAAATAATTTATTGGTAAAGTTACAGGAAAAAACAGTGTGCTGGCTGCCATTCATAATATATGTGGACAAATCCTGTCTGCCACCACATAATTGTCCCTAAGGATGACACATAATCACAATATTACTTCATTCAATAATGCTCTCAGTGCCATGAAAAAAAATGCTGATACTCTAGAGCAGGGGTGGCCAACCGGTCAGAGGTAAATAGCCGAAAAATATCGGTAGTCAAGCTAAAGAGCCGACATCATGCGCGCGCCGAAGGCGCATGTGCCAAGAAAAGGGGCGTACTCTATTTTGATCCCTTGGGTGGGTGTGATACAATTATGCCCCCAATAGTGCAGTGCCATATATAAATATGCCCCCAATAGTGCCAGATATACATATGCCCCCCACGGTGCCAGGTATGCACCACACGGTGCCGGGTATGCCCCTACGGTGCCATAAAGCTGGGATGCCCCCACAGTGCCAAAAAGCTGGGATGCCCCCACAGTGCCACAAACTGCTATGCCCCCACAGTGCCACAAACTGCTATGCCCCACAGTGCCACAAACTGCTATGCCCCACAGTGCAAATTTCCCAGCAGCAGCACTCACCATTGTTGCTGCTGCTGCCAGGCGGGGAGAGGACAGTCTGCTGTCCCCCTGCAGTCCTCCTGTCATGTCACCGATGGGAGGAGAGCACAGCACAGCACACCGCGCGTCTCCTCCCCTTCACTTCCCTGTGACTGGGCCGTCCACCAATCAAAGCTCGCTGGCCGGCTCCTGATTGGCTGCTGGCCTGCGAGCTCTGATTGGCGGATGACCCAGTCACAAGGATGCACAGTAATGGATAGGAGAGATGCGCGATGTGCGCTGTCCTCCCCTCAGAAGGAGAAGGGATTCAGGGAACCGGCAGCAGGGGGGACTGGGACAGACGGTGGGTGGCAGGCAGCAGGAGCCGCACTTTACAAGGGGGAGAGCCTCATGAGGCTCAAGAGCCACAGGTTGGCCACCACTGCTCTAGAGCAACGGTTCCCAACCTTTTTTCTCTCCCTCATTTGTGAGAACCACGCCTGTCAATTTGAAATATCCACAGTACATACTTCCAAGTTAAGTGGAAGTGTGTGATATGCGGTGTGGTCCCTCTGTGTGGTCTCTGGCTTAGCACTGTCTCCGGGGCTCCCGTTAATGCCGCTAAGTTTAATACCGCTACTTCCTCCACCCGAGGTAGATAATTGTTGATGTCTGAGGGCAGCGCAAAAAACTCCCAGTGGATTGCTGGTCAGGCAAGAACCATGAAGAGACGCTGATGATGCTGCAGGCAGAACCAGGAGTCATGTGACGTGGTTTGTCTCCACGGCAATGGGAGACTTCTTCCGCCATTGGGAGACTTCTTCTTCTGCCATTATAATAAAATGTTCAAGTTCCCCTAAATCAGGGGTGGGGAACCTCAGGCCCTGGGGCCATATGCGGCCCCCGTAGCTGGTCTGAGTGGCCCGCCAACCCGCCTGGTGGCTTTGCCGGGAGTCAAGTACAGGGAGATTCTCGTAAGAGGTCGGTAGTTTTTGCGAGATTTCTCTTAATCTACAGCAGCCGGAGACTGTCAGTCCTATTCAGCGGCAGCCGCTGGAGCGTGGGACGGCTGCAGCAGGACAATTTGTACAAGAAATTTTTACATATGGCCCCCAAAGGATTTTTCCCCATACAAACGGCCCTCGGCACAAAAAAGGTTCCCCACCCCTGCCCCAAATGGTCTATCGTCTGCAGTGTACCCCCAGGGGTATGAGAACCCCAGGTTGGGAACTGCTGATTTAGGGTGCTGTAATTCAAGAATATTTGGGAACCACAGACTTATGGGAGAGGTAGATGTAGAAATATTGCTATCCATATTCTTTGCACTTTATGAAAATTGCAGTGTGTAAAAAAGTAAATGAGAAAAGTAATCGAGAAAAAAAAATGCTGCAATGATACAGTCAGAAATAGGCTGCCTAATGCAGGCCTGGAAACTCCCATTACTGGCAGGTGGATAGTTTGACTGGGGTGGAACATGTCTATTCTTTATGCAGGTGTCTAAAGGCCCGCATACACTAGGACGACCCACATTCGATTTAGTCTAATTTTATTTGGGCTATCGCAATCTATCGCATGAAAATTGTCCAAATCGCATGTGATTGACAGCAGGGCCCATACGATGTGCAGTCCCATGCACATTGCACCGGAGCCTACAAGTCGCACCGACTGTGGAAGAGATCTGTTGGATCGCATCCAAGCCTAGTAAGTCTTGGCTGGGTTCGCATGCCATATATGGTTTGCGAAAAGGCCGCCAGCAACTTCTCCACTCTGAGAAGTCACTCTAGTATATGGGGGCCTTAAGGTGAGCTAAGGGAGGACAGAAACCTCCCATGAAGCAGAAGGGGAGGCTGTCAGAGCATGGCGGTCCTTGTAGTTTGCCAACACATGGAGAGCCACAGATTGTCCCAAACTGGCCAAAAGTATTATTTATATTCATAATGAGAATTACAACCTCTATTACCAGAAATATTGTCCCCATAACACATTAAGCATCCAATGACATTACCATCCTTTTCATTTTATTTATTCATTTATTTTTCCTGAAGCAGAATGTTAAAATTGTTCAGGACTTTGGTTACTAAGTTACTAATGAATATGTGGCAATTCTGTTCATACAGGCCTGTCAAACTAAAGAAAGAAATCATAACAATTCAAAGAACATTTATTGGTGGGAAACACCTATGTTTTACTTTTTTTTTTCTTTTTCATAAATCAACCTTTCGGACCCCTCCTTTAATAAGAATGCATTTGCATCTGAAGAATTATTATTCTAGCTGCCCTTTTTGAGCACTATAGGTTTGAACTGCAGGGGGTCTAGAGTTAGACCTGAGCGCGCGGCTGCACATTCACACGCTGGGTGATAATGGAGCGATTGTGCATGCAATCGGCTCATAGTACACATGCGCAAGGCAAACCTGTGATAAATTCCTGCTACTTATTTTTATCCCCGGCCAAACGCACGCTGATTGACAGGAAGTCGGCATTTGTGGCTGGTAACCAGCTGTTTTCTGGTAGTGAAGGGGAAACGCAGGTGTGCCCAAACAGCCTGTTTCCATCACAGCTGCTGAGTAAGTCCTGGGCTATGCACAGACTGCACACACTGGAAGAATCATTTGATGGTGAGCGGCCTGCGTATGGATTTGCTGCTAATAATTTTCACAAGCCATGAACATCATTTTGCACAGGACGGGATTTCACTCTGGCTGAGTGGCGATTATCGCAGGTTTCTACAAATTAGTAGAGAACAGAGCAATCCCACTTCGCCGCAGATGTCAGCTACCACATCGATAATAAATGCATATGCACTAAGATATGAGATTATTATCACAAAGGACAGCTCTTGTACAGCTGCCGCCGATGTGTCAGTAGGTCCCTGGCGGCTCTCACCCTCCTCCTGTTCCCGGCAGCTGGCAGGGACTCTACTGCAGCACAGCAGGAGGCTGACTTCAGGTGAGGGGGAGCGGCATGGGCAGTGTGGGTCAGTGCGGGGTGGCAGGGGTCGCGAAAAGAAGCCCATATGCTTCTATGGGGTATAACCAGCTTTTGTTGGTGATACCCTCCCCTGCAGTGGTAACCCCGTGTGCGGGATTTAGTGCATACAAAAAATGCTGTAAAATGCCTGATATTCTCGTTTTTACTGCATTTTCTTTTCTAGAACATCTCACCCCAGGTCTCAAAAAAACCCTATATACTAATACCCCATACACATGGGATGGCTGTGCCTCTGTGTTGAGTGATCTAGTTAAGCACAGATCACTCAGCATAAATAGCTCAGCACACAGCACTGCACCAGCGATGTGTGCTGAGCGAGCTGTCACAAACTGTGTTCTCTAGTGAGAAAACACTGGTGATGACTATACTGCAGGCTTATATGATCTTCGACCCTTAGCCAACCCTGAAGAAGTGAATGGAGATAAACTACAAGCCAATCCTCTGCTAGCTGCCATGTTACAGGCTGCGTTTGAAAAATGACAGGAGCTAATAGGTTGTTCTTAAATTGAGCTACTGTAGTAAGGAAGTTGACTTTGCATGCGGTCCGTAGCCCCTGCCCTGCTGTAGTGACGCCACTGCATAAAAATAAGTTATTTTTGCCATTGCGTTAATGTAATTATTACAAGCAGCAGTAAATACATTAAGAGATCATTTTAATGCTCCACTTTTTAATAAAACTATTCATATTTCTGTGTGATCTACTGAGTTAGCACTTAGCAAGTTGATTATGTTTGTCCATGGTACAAGGACTTGTTACCAAGAGTCTGGTAAGAGAGTTGGGGAATGGCTAAAAACCAGAATGGTCTGGAACCCAGATCTCCGAAACAGCTCCATGCTACACCCTTAGCTACTCTGGGTGTATCCTGCTTGCGGGTGTGTCTGTGACAGCTGTCACCAGGAAGACAGCCTCAATAATATATAGAGGCCATAAAATGAAAACACTTTAAAACCCCTTGTTTGCTACAGTATAGTTTATGCGTACAGTAAATCAAAAGGAAATATTGTTTCTGAAATACAGCAGTCCAAAGGGAAATCAAATTAAAAAAGTAAGACAAACACAACTTAATACTGGGGAAGCTGCTGTGAGAATGATGCTGGAGACAGCTGGGGGCACTAATGACAAACACAGAAAATGTTCTTGTTTTGTGCCATTCTCTGTGTATAACCAAATGCACTGATTGATATTACAGTACATATTTTATAAGTATACTGTTTATCATTAATACTGTAGCTCTAATGATAAGTTCAGAAACAAACGCACCATCAGTGTTTAGTAACATAGGCATGTTTTTACAAATGTACAAAGTTACAAATTTATAGTGTCGTATGAATTTGAGTGTTTTAGTATTTCTGTTACCGTACTTATTTAAGTCTATTTTACCTGTGTTTTGTTCCTATTTTTATGTATATGTATTTCCAATTAACATACATACTATATATACTCGAGTATAAGCCTACTTTTTCAGAACATTTTTTATGCTGAAAAAGCCCCCTCGGCTTATACTCGAGTGAGGGTCTCGCTTGAGTCAATACGTTTTCCCAGTTTTTTTGTTGTAAAATTAGGTGCCTCGGCTTATATATCGGTCGACTTATACTCGAGTATATACGGTACGTATTTTTCTTCAAATCAAAACCCACTAAGGACAGATTTATAATGCTTTAAAAAGTGATAAAATGGAGAGTGATAAACAACCAACCAATCAGCTCCCATCTGTCATTTTTCAAACCCATTATTTATGAGGGGAAAGGGGAGATGGGAGATGGATCAGTGCACAGGTAGACAGAGGTCAATATAAATGGTATAAATGGTATAGGTTGATTCAGATAATCCACAATTCGAAAATGGTCTGGGAGGCCTGTTAACCAGGATCTCACAAGGTAGGTAGTGTGGAGGTGCACCCTAGAGAGTAAATGTATATGGAAACGCAAGAAGGAAAAGACTCTCTCTTTTTTGGGGCACTCTTTTAGATTGTGGTTACAAGCTGTAATCTGTTAAGACATCGATAGGAATGTATATTTGGATTCAGTATTGAATCCCGGCGGTCGGGATCCCAGCGTTCAGAATCCCGACGCCGGAATCCCGACAGCCGAAATGCCGACAAGGGGGGGACGTGGATCGCCCCCCCTTGCGGGCTCACTGCGCTCGCCACGCAGCGGGCCCGGTGCCTCGCTACGCTCGGCACACTAATTTATTCTCCCTCCAGGGGTGTCGTGGACACCCACGGAGGGAGAAAGTGTCGGCATTTCTTACTAAAATAAACACTAGGCAAAAACGTTTTTAAAACGTTCACACACAAACATGTAACATATGAAGGATCACGCTGATTTTTCAGTGCCCCGTGGGCATGCGATCCCCTCGTTCAGCAGCGCAAACTGTCTGCCCACAAGCAGTGGGTATATGTTCCTGATAAACAAGTGTGGTTCAAAAGCAGCTCTCAGATTGTATCAAAATCTAGAGCCTGCTGAAACAAATAGTTATCTAATTTACAGTTTTAGCCAGACAATGTATCCAGAAAGTAGCTATTCCCTTGCAGAATTTTTCTGCCTGTGGGTGTTACTTTTGTACGTTCTGAACAGGAGGAAATGTAGGCTTGAAAATAGCCTTACTATTATGTTGCCAAAGAGGATGATATATGTTAAATAGATTCCAAAATTCTGATATTTTACTTATTCAAAATACTTTCAACAGTGTACCTGTCGTCAAGTCAAAATAGCCAAATGGACAATTTCAGTAAGAGTTAGTGCTATTATTGCTAGCAGCTACAGTATAATCCTATACTTCAGCACTATTGGTATGATAGAGTTATGTACAGTTTAATAGTACTGTTTTAGCTAGCAGCTACAATATGAACATAAACATCTGCAGTTTTGACATGATTAAATTCTGTACACGTTTAGCAGTGGTGTATTGGCCGTAGAGCCGACAGCCTTTACTTGTGGATATATATGTGAGGTAAGTACCACTTACTCACGTAAGCCCAGTCAACAGCCAAAATGAGTAAATACAGTAAGAGTAAGTGCTGTTTTTACTGGCAGCTACAGTGTCAACATATACATCTGTCCTTTTGACATACGTGGATTTTGTACAGGTTGATAGTAGGTTGATAGTAGTGTATTGGCCGTAGGGCCAACAGCCTTCACTGCTGTTACTATAACAGAATTGCTACTGGTGTGCATACATATTTTGTTTTATTTTGCAGGTAAGTAAAATTTCGTGAAAAAATGCTCCCGCGGTATGGTTGGATAGGGAGTGGGGAGAGGGGGATGAAGGGGTGGGGGTTTTTGGGGAAAGAAGGGAGGGAAGGGGGAGAGAGGAGAAAACAAAGGGAGATTAGAGATCTGACTGTGCCCACTGGGCATGGGTAGTCCCACCGACTTTATATACCCGTGACAATGGCGGGATTGTCTGGTTCGAGGCTGAAAAGTCCCCTTTCCCCTCTGGCAGGCTGCCCTTTTCCAATTGTCGGCTGCCCTCCACCACTGTATAAATGCATACACGTGGAGGACAGCAGCACACCTGAAACGGCACTAAAACCCTCTCACGCTATCTGGTTTCTCTGGGATCACTCATCAGGTTTCTAAAACCATTAACCCACCCTGCGCTGGACTTTGTCTATTCAGGGGGAATCTGGCATATAAAACCTGACAGCAGTATCCCACTAATTGATCTGTGCAGTAAATCCCTCCCAGTGTCTAATAAAGCCCGCTCACCCGCCATACCTATAAAGTCCACCAACTAAAGTGATGGCAACTAGCTTGGGGCGTCAGAAGGTACTATAGGAGACGGGTGACCTCTCCTAATCTGATACAATATTCCACCCCGAGCGACAGGTATATAAAGCAGGGCAGCAGCCGCTTTTTCACTCAAGGGTAACACAGACCTTTTCCTCTTTCACTGACCCCAATCAGGCCAGGTACCTCCCCCACAATACCCATAAAAGCCCACCATTACCCGGTGGCAGCCGACAATTGGAAAAGGGCAGCCTGACAGAGGGGAAAGGGGACTTTTCAGCCTCGAACCAGACAATCCCGCCATTGTCACGGGTATATAAAGTCGGTGGGACTACCCATGCCCAGTGGGCACAGTCAGATCTCTAATCTCCCTTTGTTTTCTCCTCTCTCCCTCTCTCTACCCCTTCCCTCCCTTCTTTCCCCAAAAACCCCCACCCCTTCATCCCTCTCTCCCCACTCCCTATCCAACCATACCGCGGGAGCATTTTTTCATGAAATTTTACTTACCTGCAAAATGAAACAAAATATGTATGCACACCAGTAGCAATTCTGTTATAGTAACAGCAGTGAAGGCTGTTGGCCCTACGGCCAATACACTACTATCAACCTGTACAAAATCCACGTATGTCAAAAGGACAGATGTATATGTTGACACTGTAGCTGCCAGTAAAAACAGCACTTACTCTTACTGTATTTACTCATTTTGGCTGTTGACTGGGCTTACGTGAGTAAGTGGTACTTACCTCACACATATATCCACAAGTAAAGGCTGTCGGCTCTACGGCCAATACACCACTGCTAAACGTGTACAGAATTTAATCATGTCAAAACTGCAGATGTTTATGTTCATATTGTAGCTGCTAGCTAAAACAGTACTATTAAACTGTACATAACTCTATCACACCAATAGTGCTGAAGTATAGGATTATACTGTAGCTGCTAGCAATAATAGCACTAACTCTTACTGAAATTGTCCATTTGGCTATTTTGACTTGACGACAGGTACACTGTTGAAAGTATTTTGAATAAGTAAAATATCAGAATTTTGGAATCTATTTAATATATATCATCCTCTTTGGCAACATAATAGTAAGGCTATTTTCAAGCCTACATTTCCTCCTGTTCAGAACGTACAAAAGTAACACCCACAGGCAGAAAAATTCTGCAAGGGAATAGCTACTTTCTGGATACATTGTCTGGCTAAAACTGTAAATTATATAACTATTTGTTTCAGCAGGCTCTAGATTTTGATACAATCTGAGAGCTGCTTTTGAACCACACTTGTTTATCAGGAACATATACCCACTGCTTGTGGGCAGACAGTTTGCGCTGCTGAACGAGGGGATCGCATGCCCACAGGGCACTGAAAAATCAGCGTGATCCTTTATATGTTACATGTTTGTGTGTGAACGTTTTAAAAACGTTTTTGTCTAGTGTTTATTTTAGTAAGAATCAATAAAAGCTAATTTTTAAATACAACCACACTCTGGGATGGTATAATCCACCCCACTCTCCCATGTTTTACTAGCACCCACACCAACCAACCCCATCTAACTGACACTGCCCCCACCTCGGAGTTTTTCTCTGAAGAGTGGTGCAACTATTCATACCATTCTCAAGCTTGTGTCATAACTTCTAATATACAACTTATTATTGATACTCAAATATACATTCCTATCGATGTCTTAACAGATTACAGCTTGTAATCACAATCTAAAAGAGTGCCCCAAAAAAAGAGAGAGTCTTTTCCTTCTTGCGTTTCCATTTTTCAAACCCAGCCTGTAACACAGCTGTTAGGAGCTGATTGGCTACTCTCCATTTTATTACTTTTTGAAGCTTGATAAATCTGGCCCTTAGTGATTGGCTGCAAGTTATAAACTTGAGAGTGTTCTCCCAGCCATATATAAGCCCCCTACACGCCCAAGCTCCTTGTGGGAGAGGAGAGAGTGGTGAGCAGGTGGAGTTTGTTTGGAGTTTTGCTGGTTGTAGTTAATATTTTCTGAGTGGATTTTTGTTGTGCTAGTTGTCCTGTAAATCTTGCTTGTACATAAAACTGTATCTTATTTTGAGTTTTTGTCATTTTTATTTGCAGTCTTCAGTCATTGTATGTGCGTGCATGCGTGTGTGTGTGTGATAGCCTTTTATAAGGCACACAGTTGTGCTTGTGAGTAGTTGAGGTCTAATATGTGAATACTTTCAAATTTGAGGAGTATTTTTTTGTTGTATTTGTTATGATTTGTATTTGTTTACGCATTGTATATGCATGTATTTCCCAATACGAATTATTAGTAAATTTCAAAATAAGATTGGACTAATGTAAAATACAAGGCATATTCTTTAGATTGCATATTTATGCATATACCAACAGGAATATGACAGGCAAAGGCAAAATATTAACGTATATTTGGGTGGGGTTTTGCTTCAAAGTGAGATCTATATTGCAGTGTAAAAATAAAGCAGTCAGTATTTTCCCTGCACAGAAACAAAATAACTCACCCAAATCTAATTCTCTCTACACATGTTACATCTGCCCCACCTGCAGTGCACATGGAATTTGCCTCTGACAGTGAACCAGAATAAGGCCCTAAATTATCCGCTTCTGATGATTTGTTAATTTAGAATTACACATTGGCCCTGCATGTTGCTATCTCCCAGCATTTAATATCGAGCATGCTGGATATCATAGGCGCCGAAACCATGGGTGCTCCGGGGCCCGAGCACCCACAGAAAGTGAGGAGCACCCACGGCACGAGCCACAGCAGTGGGGTCCCAGCAGCGGATATACCGTCAGAAGCGGGGGTCCCTGCAGCGGATGGTAACTAGTAGCGGTATTAATACTGTTATAGACTGAGATGCTGGGTACACACTAGACTAACGACTTCCCTTGTAAGTTCTGGACAATATATGTATGGGGTTATTCAGAGCTGATCACTGCAAATCAATTATCCAATAACTGTGCATGCATACGGATCCCAGTACGCACGAACATCACCAAACAGCGACAAAAATGTACATGAACACATCCCCTCGCATGTGGCCTAAGGGAAGAGAAATTATTTGATGGTCGCAGATCTTCAACCGAAGAGGGGACAGATGCTGACGTCAAGTGAAGTCGGCCACTCACCCCGAGTAGGGAATGCCACGCCTGTGCTCCCTGGGGAACGTCCAGTGATTTTGTGGGGATGCCTATAGGGGGTTATTCTGGTTGATTCGCAAGGCTGGAAATTAGCTTCCTTGCAAATCCACCAAACCCCGCCCGGCAAATGAACGCCCCCCCCCCTCGCAGCGCGGGTTCGCCCGCACAGGCTGTGATACGATGTTTAGCATAAACATCCATTCGTATGCCTGCGGATAACCTCCCACATCTTTTGATGGTCAGCATCTTTGAAAGATGTGGAAGGTACACGCATATATAAGTGACTTTTAAGTCACTTACATATTAGTGCACGCTGGCACAGATATGGACAGTCAGTGTAACGTCCAGTGTTTTATGGGGGTTATTCAAGTTTGTTCGGTCCTGCGTGCATCCGCACGCAGGACCGATGTCGTGCGTCTGCACATGCGCAGGCGGGTTTCTGCGCATGTGCAGACGTATGGTGCGTGGACCCATGGCGAACTTTCGGTTTGCCGGGTGTAAGCACCCATGACGGCGAACAAACTTGAATAACCCCAATAAAACGCTGGACGTTTCACTGCAGCCGTCTCCTGCCTGCCCCCAGCCCTCCCCCGGCGAGGGGGAACAACGGTGGGGGAGGCGGCGGGGACCCGGGGGAAGCTCCGTTGCCACATCTCGTGCATCTGTACTAAGCCTTTTAAAGTGATAAAATGGAGAGTGATAAATCACCAACCTACCCAGCTTTAGAGAAGTAAATGGGAAGACTTTAAAACTTATTCTAGATGTGAAATAAACATTTCGTAGAGCGACTTTATGAGCGGATGTCACAAATTGTGATATCCCTGCAAAATGATGATATTTTTATTCTGTATGTAATAGCTTGGCACATTAACCCAGGTCAGCAGATGCTGGAGCAGAAAAACCAATGTATAGATATCTGCGTGAATCTTTTATTTAATATGAAAGACAAAATATCAGGTAAGGGGCCAGATGCACTAAGCTTCAAAAGTGATCAAATGGAGAATGATAAACAGCCAACCAATCAGCTCCTACTTGCCATGTCACAGACTTTGTTTGAAAAATGTAAACCAGGAGCTGATTGGCTGGCTGTTTATCACTCTCCATTTGAATACTTTTGAAGCTTAGTGCATCTGGCCCTAATTATTATTAGGTGCACAATGCGTGGGAAGGCCAGTCCTTAGCTGCAATTTCCACTTGATATACTAAACGTAGCTGTGAAGTCTGCTAATTGTTCTCCTGCCGTAGCACAGTGCAATCTAGTAGCCATTCACAGGAAATATCCAGCTTTCTGAAATGTCAGCCTTCTGCTGGGAAAACTTCTATTAACCACATACTGTAGCTCTTTATCCATACTGTAATTCCAAATCTGTTTTTGCTTGGGGCCAAATTTGTGAAAAGATACAATGCATAAGTGGCATTAATACATAACTAAGAAGTAGAAATAACATGAATTTGTTTATTATATATTCATATGTCAAAGCAAACATAACATGGGGGAATTCCATTGAATAGGTAATATAATGACATTCATCCAATGATGTCCTGGCGGAATACACACATACAGAGCTTAAACTGCTTACGTAAAGAAAAGCAGAATTAGTTTTTTATTTAGATATGGATTTCGATTCCAGTTCCCAGACTGAAGAGAGCAGGAAATATGCCCCCTTATTGCTGTCTTCTAAGTTAGTGAGCAGTATGGGGTGAGGGAAGGGCCGGATTAAAGGGGGGGGGGGGGGCAAAGGGGGTCAGTACCCCTGGGCCCCCCTCTTGCTAGGGGCCCCCTGTGGTTGGCATGTATTTTTTTTGGCTAAAGATTTTGTGCATGGGAGTGGGGTAGTGCTGCAGCTTCACCTATCTGCCAATGTGACAATGATTAATGGTGCTGAGCATGGTGTGCCAAGGCACACTGGCTGCACAAGTTCGTAGGGCATTACTGGGAGTTGACTAAGTCCCATGACACAAGAGGGCAGAGGCTGAGAGGTTTGTGCCGAGCTCTGATTGGTGGAGCTCATTACATGCTTCTCAGGCCCATGGAGGACAGCAGCAGCAGCCTAGTCATGGCAGGGTTTTTAATCAGAGGCAGCACTGAGCCTGTGAGGTCTCCTACAGTCAGTCCTACAAAGTAAGGTGCAGAGGGACAAACACAGGCTTTTAAAGTGGTATGCAAGTATGCATGTATATATATATATATATATATATATATATATATATATATATATATGGTACTTGTTTCCGAGCACGGCCACAAACTTCTTGGTCGTGTGCCTTAACTTTAAGGCACACGATGCCCACGATGGACCCGATTTTCTTATAAATCAGGTCCATTTTACCGGCAAATGGAAAATCGGGTCCATCGCGTCGGTCGTGTGCCTTTAATAAGGCACACGACGCGACCGACGCGATGGACCCGATTCTCCATAGGCTTCAATGTTAAAAATATTTTAACATTGAAGCCTATGGAGAAATCGCGTCCATCGGGTCCATCGCGTCGGTCGCGTCGTGTGCCTTAACATGGCACACGACGCGACCGACGCGATGGACCCGATTTCTCCATAGGCTTCAATGTTAAAATATTTTTAACCTTGAAATCGCGTCGGTCGTGTCGGTCTTGTGCCATTATAATGGCACAAGATAAGATGGACTTGATTAAGTCCATCTTCACATAGTAATCAATGGGAAAGGGGCCAATATGGGCCATTTCTCATTGTATATGGCCCCGTCATGCCCCCACATTTTAAACGCCACCCCACTATTGACGCCAACCCGAAGCGTGGCGAGCGCTGCGAGCCCGCGAGGGGCGGCGGTGCGCGTCCTCCGACCTTTTCATTCCCCTACTATCCACGTCGGTGTGGAGTTGAGAATAGAATAGCGTGGCGAGCGCAGCGAGCCACCGAGCCCGAAGCGTGGCGAGCGCAGCGAGCCCCGCGAGGGGACGCGTATAACTTCACAGGTATACGCGTCCCCTCGCGGGGCTCGCTGCGCTCGCCACGCTTCGGGCTCGGTGGCTCGCTGCGCTCGCCACACTTTTCTATTCTCAACTCCACGCCGACGTGGATAGTAGGGGAATGAAAAGGTCGGAGGACGCGCACCGCCGCCCCTCGTGGGCTCGCTGCGCTCGCCACGCTTCGGGTTGGCGTCTATCGTGGGGTGGGGTGTACGGCGTGACATTTGGGGGGGTTGGGAATATTTTACATTGAATCCAATGTAAAATCGGGTCCCAGGGACCCGATTTACATTTCATTAAAAAAAAAAAATCGGGTCCAAAATCGGTCGGTCGCGTCGATCGCATCGCATGCGACCAAATCGCATGCGATGCGATCGACCCTATTTTTCCGACACGACCACCCCGATGTAAATCGGTGTGGCCGTGCTAGGAAACAAGTACCATATATATATATATATATACATCCCCCCTGCAGTTACTCATTAACCAAGTTTATACTGCCTTCACTCTGTATTTTGACAGTGTAATATTCTCCCATGCAGTTTGTGGCCAGTAATGACAAGTGCAAAGGGGCCCCCTGTCTAAAGTGCCCCGGGCCCCCCGAAGGCTTAATCTGGCACTGGGTGAGGGTATTGTCTCCAAGAGGATGGCCCAGTTAGGGCACACACAGTGCTCTTTCCGGCCCTCTTTTCAAACAAACACTCATAGAGGTTGCATCCATGTGTACCTATTAGGCATGAAAACAGACTATTCTAGTGTGCGATTTCAGTCATCTGTGTACCAAAGATGGGCTAGTGCATAAGCAAATAATAAGCCTGATGACTGCTTGGGCAAACAGAAGGCTAATGAGGTATGACCAGGATCTGGTCAGCTTACCAGAATTCGGGATGTTGGTAGTTATAATGCCAACTCTGGAATCCTGACACTGCTGAGAAGGCTGGCACCAAAAATGCTGCCCGGAATTTGTTGGAAAGCATCCATATGACAAGTCCAGGCTTACGAACAGAGGAAAAATCATTTGATGGGGAGTAAACATCGAAAGAATTCTCCTCTGTGTGGACACATGCAAAAGGATGTGTAAGTGTACACATCTGCTCTCATGGTAGTGTGAGGATTCGGGCAGTAAGGGGCATGTGTTATGGCCGCCCTACGTTTACCTGCTCACTAGACAGTGAATATATGCAGGCTAGCGAGCGGTCCTGATTTACCCCCTACGTCTCTTTGCATAGTGTGCCTCAAAAACGTTCTGCTGGAGTCTATAATTTGTCATCTGTGTACATGTCAAAATAGTACACATATCACTGGTATATAATCAGATGTCTTATCTATCAAATGTACTTAATTATATGGGCTTTTATTTATGTCTGCTTACTCTGCAGGCCTGGTATATAATCGCATGGTTACTGCTGGCTAGTATATAATCATGTGGACAGGGACAGATTGATATGTCTGAACTACTTATTCATGCAAATAAGTGGAAATCGTTGAATCTTCCTTCTTACATTACAATTATTGGGGCTATGTATTTTAAATCACTTGTATTTAATGAGATAAATGCTCTGACCCATCACTTGACTCCCTAAAACTGCAAGTTACTTTTTGTCCTTTTCTAAATGCAAAACGATCTGCCTCCTAAAATTATCTTGATCATACAACACATCAACTTGCCAAACTGTGTTATTGCTTTGAATTGCATGTTGCTACAGTATGTACTTTATACTAGTTATGGGTATGAAGTTACAATTCAAATAAATATACCTCAGTATTTATGTCCACCTTGACAGCTCAGACTCTATACCAGAGCAAAGCAACAAGGGGGTACTCTAGTTGCTGTGGAACTACACATGCCAACATGCCCTGTGACAATTTTTCATGTCCTAGAAGCAAAATTGTGGCAGGGCATGCTGGGATGTATAGTTCTACACAGGGCCGGATTATAATGGGGGCACAAGGGGTCAGTACCCCTGGGCCCCCCTCTATCCCCTGTGGTCAGCATGTATTTTTTTTAGATAAAGATTTTGTGCATGGGAGTGGGGTAGTGCTGCAGCTTCACCTATCTGCCAATGTGACAATGGTTAATGGTGCTGAGCATCGGGAGCTAAGGCACACTGATTGCATAAGTGTGCAGTGCATTACTGGGAGTTGACTAAGTCCCATGACACTTTGCACCAGAGGGCAGAGGCTGAGAGGTTTGTGCTGAGCTCTGATCCCGCCCACTATCTATTATCCTCTAGATGGTGCTAAATAAATAAGAAGTAGATGTGATGTGAAATAAAACTCCCATCTGGGTAAATTGCCCCCTTAAACTGAATTTATTATGCCAACATTTTAATATGCATAAAGTGCTGTAACAAAAGAAATAATAATGATTTTAAAAAGAAATACTGGGGAAATGTATGATAATGATACTACTTCAGCCTCAGTGTGTTTGCTAATACATATAAATTATTATGATACAAATATCTAGTCACTATTATGAACAATGGGGTGTATGTACAGTATTAAGCCTTGGACGGAGATAAAGTTGGCAGAGAGTGAGGGGGGGGGGGGGGGTTTGGAAAGTCACCACAGAGGTTTGGCTAAATATTGAGTGCATCCTCTGGGTTCATTAGAAAATAGAGTGTATATAGTAAGTACCTCTAGTGCATGCAAGATAATATACCAGGTTAATAACAGTAATGCACTGTACAGAATAGACCACCTACCTGTGCAGTATAAGGTCACATATGGATAATGTGTGCACAGTGTGCCATCTAATCCAGTGGTGTAACAAAAAAAGGTCATCCCCCACCAACTGATAAAGGTTAAGCCCCCTAACCCCACCTCACCCCTCTGTGTGTGCCGCCAATGGGTCTGTAGTCAGGACCTCCAGATACTTGTCTGCGGTTCCAGCGGTCCTCCTTCACCAATGAAAAATGCCCCTCACAAAATGCTTGCACCCTTACAGCAGACAGTTATTAAGGATGCTAGAGGAGTCCGCTGCCTCCTCTAGCATCCTCAATAACTATCTGCTGTAAGGAGGCAGCCATTTTGTGGGTGGAATTTTTAATTGGCTGCAGGAGGAGCGCCTGGACTGCAGACAAGTAAATCTGCAGGTCCCAGCAGGGATGCAGCAATAGCCCTTTTGTGATGTCACTGATATAATCCCTAGAAGAGGAGGTGTACCCCAGGCAGAAGGGCCCACTAGCTGTTCCCCTGTACCCCTGCTGTGGGCTAGTCCAACCCTCTATGAGGCACTAGGGGTAAATTCACAAAGTGTTGACATTTGCAAGCCGGCGCTTGTCAGCAGACATATTGGCAATAATATTAAGTAACATGCTCTGCTTTGCGCTTAATATTATTAAGGCTTTGAATTTTTAGGTCAAACCTTCCAAAAGCAGCAATTTGCTAAAGTACACTATCTGTAAATCTAGCCCTACTGTAGATCTAAAATGTATAAACTCTCTGTATAATGTGTTTGGGTAGGCTTATGGACAGGGATTTAACCCCTAATGTACTTAGCCGCAGTGCCACATATGACTTTTACAGCAGTGTTCGTTTTTTTCAGCAGTTTTAACCTAGTAACACTATGAAATACTGTTCAGCTGTATTTGTGCGGTACTTTCTCCCACCGCTTATGCTACGGAACTTACGTAGCACTATTGTCTGCTCCCCACGCTTTGGGCTCGGTGGCTTGCTCCGCTCTGCTTTGCTTGCCCCAAATGTACTAAAGGTAATAGATGGTGGCATGGACACAGGAGGGTGGGGTACTTCCTTGCCGAAAATCCATACGTAACGGTTAAGTAGCAGCTAAAGTAACTGGCGTAGCGGTGGCCGCAAAGATGAGGAAGTACCATTTGGGTTTATCTTAACAGGGCCGTAACTAGGGGGGGGGCTGGGGGGTCACGCGCACCGGGCGCTGGAGGTGAGGGGCGCTGTGAGGTCCGGTGTATGTGGACGCTGTAGTGTAGCGGCGGGCATGTAACATGCCCGCCGCTACACTACAGCGTCCACATACACCGGTGGGGGGGCACCAAAAGTCTGCCTTGCCCCGGGCGCCGGAAAACCTAGTTTCGGCCCTGATCTTAATGTACATTCAGTTCTCTCCCATACTCTAGTCTTGATTAACTTCTGGGTAGCAAACATTCTGATCTTAACCCTCTGTGTGTATGGCATATCATCAAAATGATGTACAGTTGCTCCAGCTATATAATCCACCTTTAATTGGACCTGTAATACAGCCTGTATCCAATTACTTATTGCTAATTATAGGAGCACACTTACAAGCACGATAAGTCCCTTTTTCATAAGCGCTGATTAGCTCGATGAAAGGTGCAGGTCTGTGGTTAAGTGAGGGCCTGAACAGTGACAATTAGAACATAATACAGTACATGGAAATCAGGGGAATCTGTAGGTGATAAGAGGGGGAGGGAAAGACAGTCACTTGAAATGAGCAGGTGCTGCATAAAAGACAGAGTAAAAACATTATAAAGGCCCAATATTTATAATGACGTTTATTATTGGCCTTTTCATCTGTTGTTATTATAATGAGGTTTCTTTACATAATAGTGTGTAATGTTGTGTTTCTAACAGTGTACACTGTCATAATGTTCTTATTTAATCAGTTATGTATTCTGTAAATCTGCACCATAAAATCCGTAAATCTGCACCATATTGTAAAAAGTATAGACCAGTGGTTCTCAAACTCATTCCCCACACAGTTCACATTTTCCAGGTCACCCGACAGGTGCACTCATTACTGACTGACACATTTTAAAAGATCCACCTGTGGAACTAATTATTTCACTTGATTCTTTGAGGAGACCTGCAAAACATGCACTGTGTGGAGTCGTGAGGACCGAATTTGAGAACATGTGGAATAGACCAACAGTATAATCTACCTTCAACCCCAGGAAAGTACGCAGCCCATGTACTCAATAATAGGATTCTCTGGGGTTTATTTACTAAGGTGTGAGCTATATTGGAGATTGGATTTTGCCATGGGCAACCAACCAGAATGTATTATCTTCTGGAAGGTGCTAAATAAATAAGAAGTAGATTTTGATTGGCTGCACATAGCAACATCTCATATTGGGGCAGATGTATTATAGCAGCGCTTATCGCGCCGCTATAATACTTCCTGCTTCGCCTCATTAGCGAGGCGAAGCAGGAGGGGAGACCGACAAGATGTATTAACATCTTGTCTGCCGAAGCGGGGGAGCGCTAACTCCCCCCTCCGGCGATGTCCCCTCCTGGAGATAGCGCATCAGTTTACACTGATGCGCTGTCTCTTGTCCCCCGGCCGGCTGCACTGGGCATGCGCGGGATCTCGCTACTCACGCGAGATCCCCAGAGCAGCTGACAGCAGGGACAGCGCTGTCCCTGCTGTTTAGATAGGGCTTCGCCAGCCTGATGCTGACCGTTCATACATTCGGCCTGCTATCATTTAGATAGCAGCGCCGATATGGACAGGGGCGCATAGCGCCTCTGTCCTGTACCACACGCTGGCTGCTTCATACATGGGGGAGAAGCGGTATCAGTGCACATAACTTGCGCTGATACCCCTTCTTCCCCATAACGACCCTTCATACATCTGCCTCATTGAATAGAACTTCCATCTTAGTAAATAAACCCCTCTATGGGCCAGATGTATCAAGCTTCACAAAGTGATAAAATAGAGAGTGATAAACAAGCAACCAATCAGCTACTACCTGTCACTTTTCAAACCTGGCCTGTAACATGGCAAGTAGGACCTGATTGGCTGGCTGTTTATCACTCTCCATTTTATCACTTTTTGAAGATGTATACATCTGGTCCTACAGTATGTCTCAAATCATACAACCACATGCAGAGAGCACTTCCTTTCACCTTGACTTCCACCCCTGTCATCTCTGGGCTGGACCTGTTAAATAATTGGCAAGCAATTGGCCACACCAAGGTCTTTTCAGACTATAATTAGATTACATGCACACACTATATGCATATCCAGGGCAGCCATCAGGGAGGGGGACATCAACGACTGTGGGTACTTCAGTCCCAGGCCCAGACAGAAAGGGGGCCCAGAAATGAAATTCATAGAGTAGAATTTGTCATAAACAAAGTTCACATTGCCGCTGAAGCAATGTAAGAGGTGGGTAGTGTGGCCAGTGCTGCAAACAAGGGTCTCCCCTGCCCTGCAACACACAATTACCACAATTTCTGATGGCAACCCTGTATGCAACATGACTGGAGCTGGACCATGACTGTGAATACCTATGAAAGTAACTGCATTTTGACCAAGCAGCACTAATAGCATTACTATACAAAAGTGTTAAAATCACTGGGATATCATAAGTGATTGTCAAATATCTATGCTCCTCACTCCATGCCACCCTTTATAGATACAGGTCCTCACACTACTTGGTTATGTAAGAAATTATTTTTGTGAGGCTGTACCCTGTGTGCAAGCCTCGTTTAATCCCCTTGTACATTTTTTTCCACACAATCTTTGGCCAGGCTGAGATTTCATAGCAGAATTAAAAGCTAAAGCATAGATCGCCTTGGGAATTCTACCCTTAGTTTTTAATGGTGGGAAAACATGGATTTTATGCAGCCAGCCGTGATTAACTTGTGCAGAGCTGTTTTTGTTTGAGGGAGATGTGGTTTAGTTATGCCTCTGCTCTCGGCTTTGCCCCGCTGCTTTTTCAGAAACTTGATGTGTCTGTTAGGAAACAAAGCGTATGAGGTCCCTCTAGGTTTAGGATGAGCTCCTGTATTGTGTCTTCCATTCTGATAATGGTGAAAACCTTAACAGAAATTAGTTTTTGCTGCTACAATATGAACCAGGCTCATGGGAAACCTACCGTATAAGGAAAGTGAGCCTGCATGAAGCTGCATATTCTGCTTGGAAGTCCCATTTTCTGCCTACTAGGTTAGTAAGTCTTGCGGAACAGCCCTGGGTATGTATGGAACGAAGCTGTTTGCATTGTTATTAATTAATTGGAACACAATAATTATGCCAGTTCACGGATGACTGAAAGTAGTAAACAGTTGTAAAACATTTTAAGTAAAAATGTTTGTCTTATTTAGGACCATAATAAATATTTTTACCTCTGCAGAAGATGTTAAAGGACTTCCAATGGCTGACACCTGCGTCTGCGTCGCTTCTGAAGGACACTGTGTCTTGGATTGTCTCTACAGTGGATGAGAGTATATGGATTGTGCTTCACTTGGTGGTGGTTACGATAGAATGGAGTCTATGGAAGGCTCTTTGGTGGCTGGCACGTAGTCTATACGATGGTTCTGCGGCACGAGTGCTATTCTTAGCTTTCTGCAACGTTTTTCCATTGGCCTTATTCATCTTGCCTGAGATTCTTCTGGGAGCTTCTTCCTTCCTTTTGCAGGGAATATGGAGACTGATCTGGGGTGGCTTATTTATTGGATGGTTACTTTTATTAAATGTTTTATATTCATGTCTTCAGATAGTGCTCTACTGTCTTGTAGAAGTGTTTATGCTTTGGTGGATAATTCCATGGAATATTGTCAGCAGCTTCATTCACTGCATTAGTCATCTTGTTGGAAGATTTTTGAAAATATTCAGCTTATTGTAGTATAAAAAGAAGTCTTCTGCAAGCGAGTACAGCCAAATACTAGATGCTACCACAGATGTCTTCTAAGATAACATATCCATATTGTTCTAGGTGCAACATTAAGGCAAGTTCAGCAATGCACGAGAATTTAAAGAGACAACAAAAACAATGCTCACTAAACCAATGATAAAAGAGACTATTTCTACAAACATGTGCAAAACTGAATACTTTATGCATTTGTAAGAAGTAATTGAACATTCCATCTTGGCATTAGAAGAACAGAATAATTATTAATTAGTAAAGATTGGGTAATACGAAAAACTAATATAGATATTGGGGCAGCACGGATGGTGTAATGGTTTCCTCCGGGTACTCCGGTTTCCTCCCACAATCCAAAAATATACTGGTAGGTTAATTGACTCCTAACAAAATTAACCCTAGAATGTCTGTGTGAGTGTACTTGTGGTAGCGAATATTGATTGTAAGCCCCACCGGGGCAGGGTGTTTATGTGAGTGTTCAAAAATATTCTATGTAAAGCGCTGCGTAATATGTGTGCCCAATATAAGAAACTGTTAATTAATAAATATTTGGCTCATTTACATTTGTGATTGGCAGAAGAATATTGTAAGACAAAAGAAAAAAATGTTTTTTTTTTTTAAAGATATTGTTCTGTTTGTTTTGAGGGAGATTGAGATGGATGTGGACCATTGATGATGCAAAACCACTGATGGTCTAAGGCCGATTTCAAATACTTTAACTTCTAATTGTGTACAACCAATGGTTTAATGTTGGCTTGCTTGTTATCCTCTCCCCGTATGTTTTCACTGCTGCTGCACAGGACTGAAATGCTGTTAGCCAGCAGCCCTGTAAAGCCCTCGTTCTTATACAGTGTGCAAGAGCGGCGAATTAAATGTCCCACCTCATTGTCAGTCACAGCTCAGCACCACCCTTGGATCTCTCATTGAAGCAGGCAATGTGCATGCTCAGAAAGAAAGATGGTTAAACCTTCGATGGCACCATACAGAATTCTTACCAGTCATTGGTGGTTTGTGCCAACATAACCATTAATGGTAACACCACCAATGGCCATCCCTAGAGGGAGGTATTATCCTTAGCTCTAATTTGTTATTTTAATATTTTATTTTATATATAAATATCCTAAAGCACAGTAAAAATGCCCTTTTATACCTATGTTTGCACAGCTGCGTGTGATTTTATTGAGTATTAAATGGCATCAGCAGAGTTGCTGAGGAACAACTTGAATTGAGTTTGGGGACCCAATACATTTTCAGGGCTAAAACCCCGTACACAGGGGAGATATATTGCTCAGCCATATATAGCTGAGCAATATATGGCTGAGCAATATATTGCTCAGTTTCTCCTTTTCATCAGCGACCAGAGATGGTCGCTGATGAAAAAGAAAAAGAAACTGCCGGGGGAGCCCGGCAGTGGTAATCAGCTGGTCACAGGAGCAGGTTCCTGTGACCAGCGATCACTACAGGGGTAAAAATGGGAGCGCGCACCCGGCGATATATAGCCGGTGCACACTCCCATCGTGGGCAATTAGTCGCTTAGCATGCTTGTGAGGAAACTCGCTCATAAAATGCTGGGTGTTCCACTGCTCCAGCCCCCTGCCCATCCCCTTCCCTCACAGTGCAAACACCTCGGCGAGAGTGGAGCTGCTCCTTCTGTCTATAGTATTAGCTGTATCAAACATTTAAATAATATAAATAAGTGGTCAATAAAATGTTAAATATATCATTATAATAAATACACAAACATAATAGAACTAGTGCTGCACTTTCTATGCTCACATTCTCCTTGTGGTAAGTCTCTTGTCTCTTCTTCTTGCTAGCTGTTCTCTGGTCTGCTGCACCAATGGAGGACTGAAATCCACACACACGCACACACACACAACACACACACACACACACACACACACACACACACACACACACACACACACACACACAGAAAACTTGTTAGAAGCTGCTACCACTGGGATTTTTCAGCAGCTCTCTTCTGTCCCTTATACTGCAATATTGCTATTGTTGTCATAATTTTAGCTACTTGCAAAAAGGAGGGGGTTTCCGGGCAACCGGAACACCCCCCCCCCCCATGTGTTTGCCTATGCTAGGAGGCACCATTTCATGTGACTTAAAGGCAGGTAAGCAGTTTAACAAACCAATGAGGAAGGCAAGTCAGATGCTTGGTTGCATAGGGAGAAGTAATAATGCAGACTAGATGGGCCGAATGGTTTTTCTCTGCCTTCAAATTCTATGTTTCTATGTAGGCAATTAAATGTGACAACCAAGGAGTTAAAGCTAAATTACAGCAGTTCAGCACTGCCATTTTCGTTTTTTACATAAACTTATAGGAATTTAGCAATTATACAGTAGAAAAAGGATTAATTTCAAAAAGCAGGTGGTTACATTGTGTCTGAATCCCATCCCCCTCATTATCAGAGACATACTTAAGGTTCAATCAGCGGCTTAATGGACCCATGCGAATTATGAGACTAATTAAGTACATGCTGAGCTTGTATAACAAAACAGCTGTGGTGACTGCAGGAAAGAGGGACCGACTCCAGCCTAGTCACAAGGGTGGGGACCTATACAATAATGAATGACTGTGGGATTTGGACAGCAAAAGGGTTTCCCTTAAGACACAGACTGCTGCAAGTGCAAGTTGTTGCTGCTAAATATGCTGTCATATCATGTATAATGGAAAGCTTACTGCTTACACATCGGGATACAGTTCAAATCCTGACACTTTCTCCCTCCGTGGGTGTCTGCGACACCCACAGAGGGAGAATAAATTAGTGTACCAAATGTAGTGAGGCACCGGGCCTGCTGCGTCGCAAGCGCAGCGAGCCCGCAAAGGGGGGCGATCCACGGCTCCCCCTTGTCGGGATTTTGAACGCCGGGTTTCCGACCGCCGGGATTTCATATCAATCCCTACACATCTTTATGTGGAGAGAGGAAGAGAGAGAGTCAGTGTATGAGAGAGAGATGGGGGAAAACATTGTCACAGTGTCAGGAAAAGAGGGAGAGAGTCGTAGTGTCAGGGAGCGAGAGAGAAAGAGAAAGAGAGAGAGAGAGTGTTGGGAGGGGATAAAGACAATGTCAGGGGAGTTGAAGTATTAGGGAGAGAGAGAGACAGTGTCAGAGAGAGGCAGTGTCAGCTACAGAGAAATAGAGATAGGAGCAAGAGAGTGTAAGGGAGAGAAAGGGGTAGAAAAAGAGCGGGGAGCTAGTAGGAGAGACACTTCCTTACTACATCACATGTATCTGATGGGGGTGGGAATTTTTAATAGTATTAGGTCCTGCTCCATAAATATCCATGAATTGTGGTACTGCACTGCTCTGCTGCTGGCCATGTAGAGGCAAAGTGTGCTTGGCCTGGCTGGGGTAATGTTTGCAGCAGTGTGTGGGGTGATGGTCATTCTGTGAATGGGGAGGGACAGGCTGTGGAGGCAGCTCTTGACTGAGTGCAGGGAGAGCTTTGGGCCATGTAAACAGCCCAGGCACCATAGCAGTTGCACAGTAGTTACACCAGTGATTACACTTCTTGTTTATTGTGGCCTTCCCACAGACTGCCGGGATCGCTTTAGGCCTATCTACTTGTGTCAGTGTTCTACCATCAGGATTTACACAATCTCCCCCCTCTCTCTTATTTGGGATGAACTTGGATTGCCGCTGTTGCCAGGTAGGTTTTGGTTCCTGTGATGTTGGCTGGTCCTTTCTTCTTCTTCCTGACTGTCTGCTGCTATCTTGGACAAAATGTAGTTTAACACGTCCACTACTACTCTGTTTTTCATTCAAATACACTTACTTTTGGTATTCAGACAAGTGATTCTTCTGGTTGACCCAGGGCCTTAAGGGATGTACACATGGACTGTAGCTGGGTGATTTTGACTAAGCGATTGTGCTTAGTTAAAACCTCCCCGTTGCAGTGATATAAGCTGGCAGATATCCCCAGCAGCAGTCACTGCAGAGCCGATTTAAGGGGGAAGGGGCTCTGGGGATCAGTACACCTGGGTCCCCAACCCCTGGAAGGGCCCCCCCTCCAGCTTCCACAGATTGGCTTGCTCCTGTCCCGTCACAGCCGCCAGTGCTCCACAGCCAGCACGGGCTGTGATGGCTGTCTTCTAAGTGTTTGCAAAGCTATGGGACGCAGCCACAGCAGTTACCCCTGGAGAGAAGATAGGAGGTGTGTCATATTTTCCCAATGTCTTCTGCCGACCACACTACCCGCCTGCTGCCGCGGCCCGGCCTCCTGCTGTCTTCTGCCTGCCACCATCGCCCAGACACCTACTGCCCACCACTGTGGACCAGACACCTGCTGTCTTCTTCACGCCACTGCTAAATGGCCGTCTGCTGTCTGCTTGCCGCCCGAAGGTTACTTTAGTTGCATAAAGTATGGGGGGTATGTTTTTTTTAAGTGCAAGGTTGACAAGGGTTACTGAGAGGTACAGGGGGGGGGGGGGGTGAGAAGTGCGGAGGGGGAATGGGGGATTAAGAGGTGAAGGGGGCCTGGCGAGGTGCAGGGGAGATGGAGAGGTACAGGGGAGGGGGAATGGAGATGTGCAGTGGGGACGGAAAAGTGCAGAGGGGGGAGAGAGGATAGTGGAAAGCACTCACGGCCATGTGTAATGCTACCACCACGGTGGCGGGCACTCTCCCGGGAACTTCCAGTCTGAGGGAGCCCGGTGTGGAGTATGAATTGGTGATTGCAAGGGTTATATATGATGGTACTGTAAGTTATTGCTGTATTTTATGTGGATATTTGGTGATCCACTGTTGCACATCATAGCCATAGCCCTGATAACGGGGGTGCATCTCCGAAGAAGTTTGGCTTCTTGATGGCTTTCTAATTACTACCAGTCTCTGAGTGTCGTTTAGTTCTATGGATTTTATGTATGATTCTTTGAATGTGCATCGGAGCAGTTGAACCTGAATACCTGGGAAGTGCCAACAGATTTTGGACAGATATATTTATTGTATGTGTGTAATATATATTTATTTGTACTATGATATTAATTTTAGAATTGGAGCCCCCACTGTCTTAAGTACCCTGAGCCCTCCAGAGCCTTAATCCTGCTTTGCCAGTGCATACAGCCGAATAGACACTGCAGCGTCTAGCAATAATATTCTTGCCTGCAGTGTCTATTTGGCCATGCAATAGCGACACTGCGGGGCCACGCATCGCTATCGCCCACTGTGTACACACGGGGAAATCAGGGTCACATTCTAAGTGATTTGGACAATATAGGCAAAATTGCTTAGATGAATTGCCCCTTGTGCACATGGCTTTAATCTCTACTATCTGCTATACTGATTGACCGGCCTGCTAATCTGATCACTACTTAGCACCATGCTAAGGATACCTATACTGGGTGATTATCTCACCTGCTCAATCTTAGTATTCCATGGCAAACGAATTTGACTTTTCCATATCATTTCTGTATATAAATATTAGCATTTATTCCTTTTTTTTTTCGTCTTCGGGGATGAAACCTTACAATTAAAAGAGTCCAGCCAACATAATATTGTCCTGAAGGGGTAAGGTGGGGCATTCACCCTGCCCATAGGTAAATCCGCCACTGGTTTAAACTAAAAAAGGGCTTCTTAATCCCTTTTGGACCCAATTATTGGAACCAGCTCTAATAGGCAACTTATTGGGACTTGGACCAATAAGAGCCTGTCCCTGCAAAGTGTAATCACATCACCTGCTGAGGAAGCCGCTGAATGAAAAATTAGGTGGAGAAACACGTGGAGGACTGGGGAAGTGAGCTGCCAATCGACAGAACCAGCGATTCCAATCTCTGATAGGACCGCGTTTAGGAGTGCACCAGCGGTCGGAGAGTTTCGTTGGGGACTGCAAGCTGGGTCCCTGTTGTTATATCCGGATATTCACTTGAGTATTGACCACATATATGTGTGTGGCATCCCAGAATTGGAGTACCACCTTTTGTGCCACAGAATCATTGGTGGCCAGGGCTGCCTAAAAATGCACAGGATTTCAGGGGGTTGCTAGGCAACCAACCTGCAGCAGCAAGGAGGACAGGAGGGACTTTAGGACCTAGCAAGGTGCTGGGAGAAGCAGGAAGTTAGAGGCCTGCCTGTTGCTGGGCAGATTGGAATGTAACAAGTGTTCTGTGTGCAGTCAGAGGAGCCAGGAAGGAGAGAGCAGTGTGCACCCAGGGAGAGTAAGGAGTAAGCAGTGCGCAGGGTGCTGCAGAGAGAGATCCCCAGCAAAGCCGCTGACGAGGAGAGACACAGTGTGGGGAGCGGCAAGCGAGAGCCGCTGAGAGCGTGCCTGGTGGTGAGCGACAGCTGGCGGAAAGGCGCCCCCACGAAAAGACAGAGAGCCCAGCAGGGGAGACGCCATTCACACAGCAGCAGTGATTGACAACAGGCAGACCGGCCTGCAGGGAGACGTGACTGACAGGAGTCAGCAACAGCACCCGGTGTGCAGGTACCATACTACCACTCCACACTGACACTGTCCTCCATTTCACGCCACAAGTTAACCCAGCACAACGCCATTTTTAGCCTGAGGCACAGTCCACCTTGCAGTGACTGCCTTTACCATTACCCTTTCAGTTATTAGAAACCTTTTGAGAAGTAACCCCAGTGTTGGCATTGTGCCAGAGCTCAGGACATAACTTGCCTTGGATTACAACTCCTTGTATTAGCTGTTACTTCAATTACGGTGCACCTAGGCCAAAAGGTACCTAGGACCAACAATAGAACTGCAGTTCAGGGACTTATTGTTTTTAGCCTGGACATTTATGGTTCTTTATGCAAGGTATGAGTGCTGCATACTCTGTTCATTCATGTGAAAGCTATTGCATGTCTTGTTTGATGGTTTGAATTGTTTACACTATAATCCCATTGCAGAGTGATATTGGTGATGCAGTATATCGTGCGAACTGCGGCCTGCAGGTGTTACAGGTGGCCCCATTGCGCACGATATCTTCTGTATAGAACATCTTTATTCCTTCATCTTTACTTGAATTTATTGTAGAGACCAGGGTATTGTATTGGTTGTAGTGTATTGTGCGAAGTGCGGCCTACCAAAGCCACAGTGACCTCATTGCGCACAATATAAAAAGGGAGAATTGTCTTCATATTATCTGCCAATTATTGCATTCCAGCGTTATTGTCATTTCATTGTTAACTTCTTTCATAGCGGTGATCCGTGAATCTTTCAGCAGCTAAATAAATTATTTTGATCACCGTCCTCACGTGTGGTGACCATTCTGTGTGGTTGTGTTGGGGTATTGTCTTCCCGTGGTGCCTTTGTCCCTCCGCCCTCTGAATTGCAGGCAAGTGAAGCAGTCAGGTAGCAGCCAAGCAGTGCCGAAAGGAGAAGAGGAACACCAGGTAACGGTCACACACCTGCACGTAGTCTGACAACATCACACTTGGCGTCCGCGAACAGGATTCAGCGATGTCAGACTCAGACCAAGCAGAAGCTCCCACATTGACCAGAAGGAGGAGACGACTTCCTGCATCACCTGGAGAAGGAAATCCAGTGTCAATGACGGCGGCACCAATCACCATGCCATACTATTATGGCGCGCCCTGGGTACCGACTTATTCGGGAAACAACACCCCGGGGACGCAAACGCTGAAAGAATTCAAAAACCGGATACTCTCCATGACACAGCTGTACCGGCTCAGCAACGAACAAGCGATTGAAATACTGGTGGGGCAACTGAGAGGCCCAGCACTACGTGAAGTAAGAACGTGGGAGGCCGACGAAAAGGAAACGGTGGAGCAAATTTTTGAAAAGCTGCAAGAGATCTTTGAATCAAAGACAATAGCAGATTTGAAGAGCCGCCTGTACTCGAGAAAACAGCGACCGAATGAACCACAGCGGGAGTATGCACTAAGCTTACAGGAAGCCATGAAGGCCATACAGTTGAGAGAAAAGAAACCAAAGGAACAAGTTGATGAAACACTAACCAACCTGTTCATCGAAGGAGCGCAGGAGGAGGCAGTCAAGTCCCAATTGCGCATGTGGAGACGACAACAACCTGACAGCACCTTCGCCAAATTTAAGGAAACTGTCCTACAAATCCTGGGCCTGAACCAGAGTGGTCGGGATGAAGATGAGGACTCAGCGGAAGGGGAAGCCTGCCACCAGGCCTCAAAAGGGCAAATTGCAGACACCCTATGCCTGAGCAGAGCAGTCACCCAACAGACACAAGCCCCCATGGAACCGGGCCCACTGGAAGTGCTAACCCGCCAGATGTCTGAATTAACGTGTAATATGACGCGCATGGCGCAAAAGTTGGAAGACCTAGACAAAAATCAAGGCAGAAACCGACGCAGAAAATGGCGTCAAGACCGTGACACAAGGAACCGTCCGTGGCGGGAGGTGACCCGAGAATCGAACCGACGACCCACCGACAAGTATTATCTACAAGGCTGACCGATTTGCAGAAGGTGCCACCAGAGTGGGCACATTGAGAGGTACTGCCCAAACGCCACCTCCAGACAAGAGGATCCCGAGGCAAGAAACAGACTCTCAAGAGAAGCCCCAAAAACAATAGTGCAGAACCAAGTCCAAGTGAATGTGCCATCCGACGCTGTGGATTGGCGAATCAGAACAAGAAAGTTAACAGGCCATGTGATGTGGTTTAACGTAGCACGTGGCTATGGGATTATCCGAAGAACAGATAATGGGAGAACCGTATATGTCCACTATACGGGCATCCAGAAGACCCATCGGAATGAATGCTTCCGGACCCTAGCAAATGGAGAGTGGGTCGAATTTGAAATGGCAAGTGGAAGGAGAGGCGTCAAGGCCATTAACGTGACAGGCCCCGGTGGTGCTGCGGTAAGAGGCAACAGAGACACAGGCCAGAGTGAACACAGACGCTTCACGCATGACTGTAATGACCCACACAGCCACCGGCCATATGGTCAGCAGAACCAAAGGGAAAGAAGACAACAGAAAGGTCTTGGCGAGACTGACAGGCCTAACACGAATTCTCTGCAACCTGAGCAGATGCCCAGACCACCAGAACCTAAAGTCCCCAGGAAGAGGGAATGGCTGGAAACGAGCCAGAGACCAGTTGTGATGACGCAGAGCGAAACAGAGCAGCAGTGCATGGAAGGTGTGGTTAGGCCACAATTTTCTCCAGAGCAGAAGCGTGCTGCTACACAGGGAATGGAAGATGCAGATAACGGAGAAGCCAACCCTCGACTGACAGATGTTGAAGCGACCGACCGAGGAAAGGGCAGTGAAACCGTGCATCACGTGGCAGCGGAAGAAAGGATGGACCGCATGGAACCGAAGGGCTCAGAACCCATTATGCCACTGTCTAAACCCAATGTCCCTACAGAGAACCCAAAGGAAGTCGAGAAGGTTGAAGCCCAGTCTAAGGAAGAGAGGCCTGGAAGTGAGTATGAGTACACAACGATTTCAAGTGAAAAATTCCTATTCTTGATGCAACAGGCCATCAACAGGTCCAAGAAAAGGCAGAGAGAGGAAGCACGTGCTCATTGCCGACCGCACGCAGTGATTTAAGGTGCCGTCGAAGAACACTGCTGAAGAACAGGAGAAAAGACTTGCCTGAGGCGGAGGAGCAGGGAACCCAGGGGGGACATGCCTCTGCACAACCCAGGCCCCAGAGTTAACAGGTTTTTACCAGGCTTAGGTAACCCGCCCTGAATGTAATTGTAAATGCTTTAATGTATAGATGTAAGGCAGAAATGTAGAAATGTTTTACAGTTTACAGGTAATGTTACCTTTTAATGCTTTGTTTCTAAATGAGAGACTGTACCAGGACTTTTGTTGTCTCCGACATAATGCCCGCGGACTGGCATTCTTCCAACGGGGAAGCATGTGGCATCCCAGAATTGGAGTACCACCTTTTGTGCCACAGAATCATTGGTGGCCAGGGCTGCCTAAAAATGCACAGGATTTCAGGGGGTTGCTAGGCAACCAACCTGCAGCAGCAAGGAGGACAGGAGGGACTTTAGGACCTAGCAAGGTGCTGGGAGAAGCAGGAAGTTAGAGGCCTGCCTGTTGCTGGGCAGATTGGAATGTAACAAGTGTTCTGTGTGCAGTCAGAGGAGCCAGGAAGGAGAGAGCAGTGTGCACCCAGGGAGAGTAAGGAGTAAGCAGTGCGCAGGGTGCTGCAGAGAGAGATCCCCAGCAAAGCCGCTGACGAGGAGAGACACAGTGTGGGGAGCGGCAAGCGAGAGCCGCTGAGAGCGTGCCTGGTGGTGAGCGACAGCTGGCGGAAAGGCGCCCCCACGAAAAGACAGAGAGCCCAGCAGGGGAGACGCCATTCACACAGCAGCAGTGATTGACAACAGGCAGACCGGCCTGCAGGGAGACGTGACTGACAGGAGTCAGCAACAGCACCCGGTGTGCAGGTACCATACTACCACTCCACACTGACACTGTCCTCCATTTCACGCCACAAGTTAACCCAGCACAACGCCATTTTTAGCCTGAGGCACAGTCCACCTTGCAGTGACTGCCTTTACCATTACCCTTTCAGTTATTAGAAACCTTTTGAGAAGTAACCCCAGTGTTGGCATTGTGCCAGAGCTCAGGACATAACTTGCCTTGGATTACAACTCCTTGTATTAGCTGTTACTTCAATTACGGTGCACCTAGGCCAAAAGGTACCTAGGACCAACAATAGAACTGCAGTTCAGGGACTTATTGTTTTTAGCCTGGACATTTATGGTTCTTTATGCAAGGTATGAGTGCTGCATACTCTGTTCATTCATGTGAAAGCTATTGCATGTCTTGTTTGATGGTTTGAATTGTTTACACTATAATCCCATTGCAGAGTGATATTGGTGATGCAGTATATCGTGCGAACTGCGGCCTGCAGGTGTTACAGGTGGCCCCATTGCGCACGATATCTTCTGTATAGAACATCTTTATTCCTTCATCTTTACTTGAATTTATTGTAGAGACCAGGGTATTGTATTGGTTGTAGTGTATTGTGCGAAGTGCGGCCTACCAAAGCCACAGTGACCTCATTGCGCACAATATAAAAAGGGAGAATTGTCTTCATATTATCTGCCAATTATTGCATTCCAGCGTTATTGTCATTTCATTGTTAACTTCTTTCATAGCGGTGATCCGTGAATCTTTCAGCAGCTAAATAAATTATTTTGATCACCGTCCTCACGTGTGGTGACCATTCTGTGTGGTTGTGTTGGGGTATTGTCTTCCCGTGGTGCCTTTGTCCCTCCGCCCTCTGAATTGCAGGCAAGTGAAGCAGTCAGGTAGCAGCCAAGCAGTGCCGAAAGGAGAAGAGGAACACCAGGTAACGGTCACACACCTGCACGTAGTCTGACAACATCACATGTGCACATAAAGTGGGGACTGTTACTTATTGATCTCATACTAACGGTTTTAACAAAGGATTATCCATTTAACCGCATGCTGCTACTAACCAATAATATAGACACCACTAAGAAGGAGCTATAAAGCTGAGTTTTACTAATTTGTGTGTGTAAGTCTTGTTTGTCTATAATGTTGGCCACATTATTTAATGTATATTTTTTATAATAAATACTAAATAACATTAAACACAGCGCTGTACCACTTTGTTTTTCCTCCATAGTGTGGCTGCAGGAGGAGGGAGGGTTCTGTCTGCTGGGTGGGGGCAAAGACATTTCAGATCTCCGGTGGCATCAATGTTAATGATGTGGAGTGTTCTTTGGTGCAGGTGGAGCTGCGCGCCCTAGAAGCAGCTCGGGCCCATAACAGCTGCATTGCCTGCACCCACAGTAATTACACCACTGCTACCTATATTCTGTATCTGTAGGAACTGTTCCACTATAGACTTCATATCATCCAACCATAATAACCTTCTAACTATAAACTTTATAAATGCCAAAATGTTCTCTTTTTTACTGTAAGCTTCTGAACTGAAAAATACAATACTATAGCATATTCATATTCAACACTTTGGTTCTCTAAGAGCAGTAAATACAGTTAAATAACATTACATTTTTAGAGCTAAAGTACAGTTTCTCCACAAGATATATGATAGCTTGCAGCAGCTACAGCCCAAACCTTTTTATTAACCACATTCACCGCAACATAAATATCTCAGGAGTCAGAACTCTTCATGTTTTTTTCTTTTTCTGATTACAATGTATTTCCTGCCAGCTCAGAGATGGCTTTAAAATATAAAAACGATTGCAATATCTTTCTACTGTCTCTAAAGAAAAGCCTCCTCTATTTTGCATAGCTGCTCAAACCTAAAGCCCATTGCAAAATACATCCATTTATTATTATATAGTGTTCCCAACATAATCTATAAACATGAATGCTATGACATGAATGCTACCTGGAGCCATTACTTATAATACTGGTCACAATCGGTAGACACAAGAATCATTGCATATTAGTCCACAGCATTATCCGGTCCCCCTCCTTTTATATGCTGAGACAAACCCATTCTTTGCTCATTCTTTTAACTTTCTTTAACACATATACAAGTATACAAAATACAAAGGTCAAAACAAGTAAAAGGACCACATTGATTGGTCAACACTGACATCTGAGAATGGGGACACCCAAATAGAGTTCTGTGTACCCTCACATGGCTTGGTTCAGCTTGCCATGTTTTTGGACAAGGGTCTTTCTCTGGTACTGATGCGCTTGGCACACTTTAGAGTTTCCTACTGGATCCACTTGGATGGTGAAGAATGAAAAAGTCCACAAAAATATATATATTTTTTAAACTCCTGCCTTTTTCATGTGTCAACCATTACCAAGTCAACATTTTGCTTGTGTTGACTTTTTTGGCAGTGTTGATCTTTTGCATGTCGACCTTTTGTCAATGTGGACCTTTTGGTGTCAATCTATTGACTGTCGAAATAGAAATTGTCAGCCATCTGGATGCCTCACTGTGTGTAGGCGACATTCACTTAAAACCTTTGCTCGGTTCACTCTTGATTTAGTATTTTAAGTACAACAATAGAACATTATCTTTAGTATTTAGTGGGGTAAATATAATAAAGGTTCTAAAAATAAAAAGAGGTGACATTGCCCATAGCAGCCAATCAGACCCTATATTTTTCTAGGATGCAATAGAGAATTGATAGACAAAATCTGATTGGTTGCTACATCACCTCTTTTCATTTTGAGAACCTTTAGTAATTTTACCCTAGCGTCTTTACCTGAGTTATACCCCTTTCACACCGCACAAATAACCAGAGTAATTCCTGGGTTGTTGTCAGACCAATTCAGGTTGGCGTGCGGTGTGAATGGGCCATTTTGAATATCCCGGGTCCAGCAACCCATCAATCCGACCTGGGATAAAAGAAGTGTTATTCCCGTGTCGGACCCGGGTTGCTGGGTAGTGTGAAGGGTAACCCGGGTCAAGCAACCCAGGTCCCATTCACTTCTAGGGAGGAGACAGCAGCATCATCTCAGTGCTGCCTCCTCCACCCGCCTGATGCACCACCACTCCACCCCACCCTGCCCCCTAGTTCCCGGCAATATGCAGGCATTTGTGGTGTGAAAGCAATATTGTAGATCATTCATATTTGTAAAAAAGATTCCTTGAACGTCCCTATATTAACTCTGTCTATTCTTTTACTATAATCAGCAATAATAAGCCTAATTTGTGTTGCTTGTGATCTGCTGTGGGGAGTGCAGCCAAAGAGAGACCTTTATTTGATACAATGCCAGTAACTCATTCTCTTTCCCTGTACCGAGCAGCAGCTAAAGTCTGACATGACTCTGCACTAATTGAACTAGCTGAGCTGCATAATAATATACCAATACTCTAGAAAAGCAAAGTCCATCATATCGCATACAGTGACACATAATGTGCCTTCTGTATATCATTAACTTCTTGTACCCATCTCTATGATCCCAAACATCATGCCAAGTATGATAATAGATCAAACTTCTTTTTTTCTGTATTACATGCTTGCCAATGTCTTGCAATACCAAATCAAAAATGGAAATGCCAAAAAGGCGCTGTCACTACAACTGTCCATTTAATGATGGAATTGACCAAAACTTCTTCAGTTCTCTATCACATAAACTTACTAAAGCTTCTAAAATTAAAAGTAGTGATGTTGCCCATAACAACCAATCAGATTCTGTCTATCCTTTCTCTGTTGTATCCTAGAAAATGATAGACAAATTGGTTGCTTTGGGAAACATCATACTGTATCTTTTCATGTTTAGAAGCTTTATTAAATTTACCACAATACTGTAATTTTATCTTTAGGAACAGAAAAAAAACTGAATGTTGCAATTTCCGAATTACATTTTTACACGGCAAGGTAGGAAACCTCTTTGGCACTCAGCTGAGGTGGTATACTTTCAGGGGTTTGGGTTAGGGGTTTGATTAGGGTATTAGGGTCACCGGTCAGGTAAAGGGTGAGGGTTGGGGTGTTATTTTTAAAGTTTAAGATAAAGGGGGAGTTTTAGGGTATTATTGTTAAAGTTTAGGATTAATCCTTTCAAGTCCAACGTCTAGTCAGGCTCAACAGCCCTAACGTTAGTAGCAGATCCAATGGTGGGACACTTTAAAATTGAAGAACACTAACATCATTCAACATTCAATGTAGACCATTTATATATATATATATATATATATATATTGTAAGACAGTGGCAGGGAAAGTCATAGACGGCAGGTACCTTTCCCCTAGAATCCTGTCTTATGGCATATAGACTGCAGGCTGTTTCAATCTGTGTGGTAAGCTCCGGCTTACAAAGGGTGTTCTGTCCTGGGCTGGTAATCAGGAGAGCACCTGATTCTTTAAAAAGGAGTCAGCCCTCTCCATAGAGCTCTCTCTCTCTCCCTGGGTGTTGGAGGCAGTAAGCTGCTGCTAGAGACAAGGCTGTAAGTACTGCATTACTTGATCTATATCTGCTGTGTGTGTCCAGTGTCACATAGTGTGGCCCTGGTATAGAGAGGGACGTTTATTCTGTTTAGTTAGAGCTCAGACGAGCAGGTTTTATTTTCTGTTTTGCCTGAAGTGTAAAGGCTGTTTTTAGTTTCTTGCTCTGAGTGCTGCAATAAACTCAGGCAAGCCCTGTTTTGGACCCAAGCCGTGATGTCACTGTCTAAGTCTGTGCCAAATCCTCCCCTGTGCCTACCCGTTTGATGCTAAAACCCCACATATGGTGGAGAATGCGAGCAAGCATCTCACTTAAAGAGACATACACCGAACTATAGGACTTTTGCTACAGCAAGCTGGAAGTTGTTGCTAAAGGCAACCAGCCACAAGTGAGTGTCTGGAGTGCGCTGATACTTGCATGTCCTGGCTGAAGGCTGCTGTAACACTGCAACAGGAGACTGTTAAAATGGAGGACCTTTTAAAACACTTAGTGCAGGCAAATGAGCTGCAGCGGCAGGCAAACGCATATCAGCAAAAGGTGCATGAGGAGGCCATGCGTGCCCAGGCTGAAACCAATGTTTTGCTGCTTGAATCCAACAGACAAGCCTTAAAGGAACAGCAGCAAACTAATCTGCAATTACAAGAGCAAATACAGAATGTGGCTAAGAGTGTGGCGCAGAGTGTGCAAACACCCCAACCCTTGCTTCCAACCACACGGGCTGCAGTACAGAAATCTCTGCAAAAGATGACTCTCACGGATGATGTAGAGGCCTTTCTTGCGGTGTTTGAACGTGTAGCAGAGCGTGAAGAGTTACCCGTGGATCAATGGGCAGGTGTGGTAGCGCCTTTTCTAACTGGAGAACCACAAAAGGCGTATTTTGATCTGAGTGAGCAGGATGCTAAGGTCTACGCGAAACTCAAGGGAGAGATCCTTGCTCGCTTAGGCGTAAACATGAGTGTGCGTGCCCGGAAGGTGCATAACTGGACTTTTTCTGAACAGTTACCTGCGCGGTCCCAAATGTATGACCTGGTCCACCTGGTAAGGAAATGGCTACAGCCAGAGGAGTCTACACCAGCGCAGATCGTGGAGAGAGTCGTGCTGGACAAGTATCTTTGTTCCTTACCTCCAAAGGTTCAGCGCTGGGTCGGTCAGGGCGACCCTAATGATGCCGAGGGGCTTGTCAACTTGGTTGAGAGGTACAGAGCTACTGAAAATCTAATCCAAGAAGTGCCTCCTGGACATTCCACCCTCAAGAACAGCAAATCGGCCGGATCATCTGGTAAGACTGTTCCGTTTACTAGAGGGGTAAATAATGTTGTAAAGGGAGGTGGCCTAGATGGGGAACAAACAGTGGAGAGGCGTTCCCAAGGGACAGTAGGGTCCAAACCTGGGTCGCAAAAAGACTGGGGCCGCATACAGTGTTGGCGTTGTCATGGACCTGGGCATATTGCTGCCAATTGCCCCCTTACTTCTGAGCCAATGGAGTGTGATACAGCCAGGCGAAGCTCTTTATATGCACGTTCTGTTTTCTCTGCTGAGACTGTGACAGAAACTGGACAGCAAATATGTCATGTAAAGGTGGATGGTTATCCCGGGAGGGCTCTACTGGACTCTGGGAGTTTAGTTACTCTCATCCATGCCAGCTTGGTAGACCCTGGGACACTCACAGGACGTTACATAGGGGTCTTGTGCATACATGGGGACACCAAGGAGTATCCCACAGCTTTAGTCCAGCTAAAGAGTACTTGTGGAACTGTGTCCCATGAAGTGGGCGTGGTAGAGACCCTGATGCATAGTGTGATCCTGGGAAGAGACTTCCCATTGTTCTGGGACTTGTGGAAACAGAATGTACACTGCACTAGAAATTATGTTAATAATGAGAATGTGTGCCCTGTGATTAGTCCTGAGCCTTTTGATCAGGATACTGAGGTTCAAACGGTAGGGGTGACCACTATTGAATCTGACCGTTTTCCCCTAGCTGTTCTTGCAGGTGAAGCTGAGGAGCAGGAAGAAGCGTGTGACATGCCTGAGCTAGAGATGTCACGTGATAATTTTGGGACTGCTCAACTTAGAGATCCCACCTTATTAAGAGCTAGGGAAAATCCTAAAGTCATAAATGGTGAGCCCCAATACCCCAATGCTGACAAAGAGTTCCCATATATGGCCATTAACCAGGATCTACTGTATCGGGTAGATAAAATCCGTGGGGAGATAGTTGAGCAGCTGGCGGTGCCCCGGCCATACCGTAGAATGGTCTTAGACCTTGCTCACAAACACGCGATGGGAGGACACTTAGGTACTGAAAAGACCACACAACGCGTGTTGCAACGGTTTTACTGGCCCGGGGTTCACCGCGCAGTAGAAGACTACTGCAAGTCCTGCCCTGACTGTCAGCTGACGGCTCCCATGACACATTTTAGAAGTCCCCTGGTTCCGTTACCTATTATTGAAGTGCCCTTTGACAGGATTGCAATGGACCTGGTCGGCCCTTTGGTAAAATCCTCAAGGGGATTTCAGTATATTCTCGTGGTGTTGGATTACGCCACTCGTTACCCTGAGGCTATTCCTTTGCGGAATACCTCTTCAAAGTCCATAGCAAAAGAGCTCTTCAACATGTTTACCCGTACCGGCATACCCAAAGAGATCCTTACCGATCAAGGAACCCCCTTCATGTCTAAAGTCACGAAAGAGTTGTGTAAACTATTGAAAATTAAGCATCTACGTACATCGGTGTATCACCCACAAACTGACGGTCTTGTTGAAAGGTTTAATAAAACATTAAAGGGGATGTTGAAGAGGGTAGTGAGCAAAGATGGGAAGGACTGGGACTGTCTTCTGCCTTATTTGATGTTTGCAGTCCGTGAGGTGCCCCAATCGTCCACAGGTTTTTCCCCTTTTGAGCTAGTATATGGCAGACATCCTCGTGGACTGCTTGATATAGCAAAGGAAACTTGGGAACAGGAGACTACACCCTACAAGAGTGTCATTGAGCATATTTCTCTTATGCAAGACAGAATTGCTGCGGTCATGCCTATAGTCAGGGAACACTTAGAGCAGTCCCAAGAAGCACAACGTCAAGTGTATAACAGGTCAGCCAGGGTAAGAAGCTTTAACCCAGGTGACCGCGTGTTACTATTAGTGCCCACCGTAGAAAGCAAATTTCTTGCTAAGTGGCAAGGGCCTTATGAGATCATCGAAAAAGTGGGAAGTGTAAACTATAAAGTGTATCAACCAGGTAAACGGAAGCCAGAACAGTTGTACCATGTGAACTTAATTAAACCCTGGAAAGACAGAGAGACTCTGACAGCTGTAAGTGCCCCCTCTAGTGATAGCCCAGAGGTGCGGGTGTCAGAGACCCTGTCCAAATCCCAGAAGCAGGAAACTAAAGAGTTAGTACAAAGGAATTATGATGTGTTCTCAGAACTTCCAGGGCGCACCACAGCCATAAAACATGACATTGTCACCGAACCTGGAGTTCGGGTACGCTTAAAACCCTATAGAGTACCAGAAGCGCGTAGACAGGCCATATCTGGGGAGGTCCAGAAAATGTTAGACCTCGGGGTTATCGAGGAGTCTAAAAGTGAGTGGTCAAGCCCGATTGTGTTAATTCCAAAACCAGATGGCTCATTGCGCTTCTGTAATGACTTCCGGAAGCTGAACGAGGTATCAAAATTTGATGCCTACCCAATGCCAAGAGTTGATGAGTTAATTGAAAGACTTGGTCATGCTAGATATTTCTCTACCCTCGACTTAACTAAAGGTTACTGGCAAGTACCTCTTACCGATAGTGCCAAAGAGAGAAATGCAAGGGTCACGAGATGGTTTCTCAATTTGCAAAATTTCAAATTTACAGTGGAACACAGAGCAGGAAGGCTTCAGGGTAATGCCGATGCCCTATCCCGAACATACTGCCAGTTGGCAGACAGTGTCCGACCCCATAGGTTCGAACAGAGGGGGAGGGTATGTAAGACAGTGGCAGGGAAAGTCATAGACGGCAGGTACCTTTCCCCTAGAATCCTGTCTTATGGCATATAGACTGCAGGCTGTTTCAATCTGTGTGGTAAGCTCCGGCTTACAAAGGGTGTTCTGTCCTGGGCTGGTAATCAGGAGAGCACCTGATTCTTTAAAAAGGAGTCAGCCCTCTCCATAGAGCTCTCTCTCTCTCCCTGGGTGTTGGAGGCAGTAAGCTGCTGCTAGAGAGAGACAAGGCTGTAAGTACTGCATTACTTGATCTATATCTGCTGTGTGTGTCCAGTGTCACATAGTGTGGCCCTGGTATAGAGAGGGACGTTTATTCTGTTTAGTTAGAGCTCAGACGAGCAGGTTTTATTTTCTGTTTTGCCTGAAGTGTAAAGGCTGTTTTTAGTTTCTTGCTCTGAGTGCTGCAATAAACTCAGGAAAGCCCTGTTTTGGACCCAAGCCGTGATGTCACTGTCTAAGTCTGTGCCAAATCCTCACCTGTGCCTACCCGTTTGATGCTAAAACCCCACAATATATATATATATATATATATTACAATCAATTGAAACATTTATACCAGACTGTTTGAATTGCAAAAAAAAAATTGGACTGCAAAAAGGTTAACAATGGTTAAAGGTTAAAGGTTAACTTATACCCTAACCTGGGTATAAGTGAAACAGCACTTATATACCCTTTAGATCAAGGGTGCCAAACTTGCGTCCCTCCAACTTTTGTGAAACTACACATACCAACATGTCCTTCCATACTTTGAGCACTCACTAATAGAAAATCTATGGGAGCGCCTGCTGCGGTGTTTCGTTCTACAGCAGCTTGAGGGCCGCAGGTTTTACACCCCTGATTAAAATGTTTATATACATTAACAACGGTTCAATTTATTTCTTCATGCCTATGTAGGATACATTTCGTTAATTGATCTTGCTAAGATCAATGAAAGAAATAAAGACATTTGATATAAAATACATAAAAGCAGATTTCAAGTACAACTATGCAGAACTAGACATTTTGGTGCCCTGTATCAGAAAGATAATTGGTGCCCCTCTCCTCCCACATTTGAAATGGGGATAGTACAAGCTGAAAATAAAAGGGTGTGGCTTTGTGAGGAAGGAGCATGGCCATATAATTCTTCCAATTCAGTTATTCACATTACACTACACAGTAGTGTGCTTTAGTCACAGGAAACCAAAGAGTAGAGCCTCTTTTTAAGTTATGCCACACAGTAGTACACCTTATACACATTACTCCACACAGTAGAGCCCCTTACACAGATTACACCATACATTTGAGCTCTTTATACACATTACACCACACAATAGAACCCCAAACGGCGTGTTATGCCACAGTAGAGCCCCTTATACACAGATAGCAGAGCCACGCATACACTAACTTCTTCCACTTGCACATGCCACCCTTTTTTCCCTGTGCTCACCTTAATCCATTCTCACCTTTTGCACTGCACCTTCCACCCCCTATTCAATTTGAAATTTCCTTGTACCAACTGCTTTCAGACACCAACATAATAATGTGGGCTAGCAGGAAAAATCAGAACATTAATTAAGTGATGTACAGTATATTGAATTGGCTTCTCCATGCCATTGCCAAAGTCAGCAAATTCTCAATGCCATCGATATCTCCTGTAGTATTATCACTGATGGTAGGGAGGAAAGAGTAATGAAGCACTGTCGTCAAATCTTTCTAAATTACCTCTAATTTTAAATTCTGAATGCACTTTTTTGCAGTATTTAAAAATATCTATCTATCTATCTATCTATCTATCTATCTATCTATCTATCTATTGTATTGTGCTAGAGAGAAAGCTAATAAAATTAACGTACATCTGTAACAGTGTCATGTAAACGATCAGTTGCCCATAAAACCCATCACTGCTGCCCTGGCACTAAGAAATCATTTAATTAGTGTATTGATTGGCCAGAAATAATAAGACATTACAGATCACCTGGCATTCCTAATGGCTTCTTATGTCCCGTTATTTCCACTTCATGATTATCTACAAGCCATTAGCTATGGCTCACTGCCCCCCCATTACAGGATCTGTTCAATGATATTAGGGAAATTAAGGAGTTTAACTGTTTCTATGCTAGACATGGATATGGACAGAGGGCTATAATATGGGCAGAAGGATAAAATTGTGAATAGTTTGGTACACACTGGGACTGACTAGCCATTAAGGTCACATTTAAATGTGTATCTGTCATAGGTGCAAAGAATGCTCCTGCTATGGGGCCCAGACCTGAGAGTGGCCCACATTCCCTGTTAAAGTAATGTGTAATATACATGTTTTGAAAATGGGTGGCATATAAGGGCCCTTACACTCATTTGCCTTTTGGCATACAATATGTCTAGTTATACCCCTGGACCTGCTCATTGTACTGTGAAATAGCCAACTACTACAATTCATAAAATAAATGACAGCAACACTATGGGGCATACCAATAACTAAGGCACTACTATGGTTCATAAAATAAACCAGAGCACTTTTATGGGGCATAGATAATATTAAGCTCCAGACCTTACTGTATCTCTCCTATTTATCTTGGAACAAACATCTTATGGTTACTGAAAATGGATATATAGTAATCATCAGCAATAAGGCGTTGCCCTCTATATAAGAGACCTGTGGGAGTCTATGTAACTTGCTCCTGTAGTGCGACAATACAGCTCAGAACACAATTAGTACAAAAGTGAATTCTTTGACTATAGTATTATTATCTTCAATACGGTGTGAATAAGCTAGCCAGGCCACATAATCTATCCCTCTGATACAGCCGGGGGAAGTGGTAAAGTAACAATTACCGCTCAGGTTCTTGCTGCTAAACTCCTAAATTAGTTTGTGCATTTAACCTGTCTCCCCCACCCATTGCACCACATAATTAGTCTTCAATTTGCAAGTTTTGTTTCCAGTACGTGGATTTACTCCTAACTATGTATCTACCAGGAAGATGGCTCTGGAAACCCTTGCAAAAGTCACAGGAAATTAGTGCGCATTACTCACACAGAAAAATCAGGTAGAGACACACAAGCCACTTAACATGTTTATTCATTAGCCTGGCAAACCTAACTGCAGTTAATCTATAGATATCAAACCAGAACATAAGAACATTAGTTAACTTTAAGTGGCTTATGTAGTTGTTGCAGTAGATTAAGAAATATAGAAACATTTAAATTACAATCACAAATGACAATTCACACAAGTATTGAAAGCAAAAGTTTTTCAACTGACAATAATGATGATACAAAACATTTGTATGTAACGATATTTGACATAATAATATTTCATATTTCTTATATGTAAATAGCTATATGAACCCATGCCATCATACAAACCATGCCAGTTAGGGTAACCCCCCCCCCCCCCCCCAGGATTACTGCGAACAGTCCGGTAATTAAGACAGAGGGGTGGTGGTCCTGGACTACATAATGGCTGGGAATAGGAAGCTAATAGCTGCCCATTCCCAGACACTGTATAGTCCGGAAACGCCAACCTTCTGGTGCCACACACCAAAAGTTGCCAGCTATTCCCTCGCTGAGAGCCAGTGGTATCTGGAAAACTGCTCGCAAAGACTGAATGTTAATACGCTTACAACTTCAGTTCAGCAAATAGCTGTTTTTATTATATTTTATTTATATGGAGCCCCAGAGTGTATGTAATGTCATACAGGCAAAATTACAATGATACATATAAACAATTCAATATATAAAGCAATCATGGTTTAGCTGATATTAGACAGAAACTTGTGATGCACTCAACAAAATGTACAACAGCAGAAAATGAAACATTTAGGTTAATGGTAATTCTTATTTTTGTGTACCTTCCATTGTATTGTAGTTTCAAACAGCAATTTTTGTTCCATAATGAGCTATAATATGCAAGGTTAATTTGGAGATTTAGTTCTTTGTATCTGGCTCACAAAAAATTTAGATTCACACACAAAAAAAGAGTTTTAATTTAAAACATTAATTTGTTTCTGTACACATGATGTGTGGAGAAATTTTGCCCAAAAGAACCTACATTTGAACAGCAAATGAAGGTCAGAAACAACTTTCAATTCTTTTCTGCCTAATTGCTTCATGGCGTTATTTGTGTGGTAATTGCAACTTCATTATCTCTGAAATAAACATATTTGAGCTGAAGAGACAAAGCAGTAGTCTTTCTAAAGATGAAACAAGTGTTTGACAACATCATACTATCTCTTGTTCCTCTTGCAATTACTTAATGTTGATTTTATTCTCTCTTCAACTCAAATATGTTTTTTAACTGTGTGAGGCCTACCATAAAAAGGACATGTCAATAGTCTTACGCATAAAAATGGTAGAAACAGAGGGCCTAATTCAGACCCGATTGCTGGGTTGCTAATGTTTGGAGCCCAGCGATCAGTAATACGTCACCCAGCCAGAGTGAAAACTGTGCAATGGCTTCCGAAAATTAGCTGCATCGGCGATGAGTTGCAAATCCATTCACAGTATTTTTCCATTGTGTGCAGTCTGTGCGTAGCCCAGGACTTACTCAGTGACTGTGATAGTAACAGGCTGTTCGGGGCCGGAGCTGACGTCCCATGCTTTACCATAAAACTCCTGGACACATCTACATTTACCCATAAAAAGGACCGGTTACCATCCCTAAACGCCGGCTTCTTGTCAATCAACTTGTGTACGGCCAGTGAAAAAAAGTAGCAGGATTTTATTGCAGGACAGCCTTGCGCATGAGTGCTATGCTTGGCCTGCCACATTGACTGATTGCTAATGGTAAAGTGTGCCAAGCACATTGGTAGGTGAGTAAAGCACCTGCCCCAAAGCATCCTAGGGAAGCAAACCTAGCGAGGGTATGTGCTACAGTACCTGGTGGTCCACATGCTCAGGTGTCGACATTAACACATGTTTCGACCATTGCTATTGTCAACCTTTTGTCACTGCTGACCTAGGGGGTTATTCTGGTTGAATCACTCAGATGTGAATTTGCATCCTTGTGAGTCAACCAGCTCCCGCCTTGTGAATGGTGGTACACAGTAACATCCATTCGCAGGCTTGTGGGATCCGCCCACATCAATCAATGGTTGGCAACCACAGAATGATGGCGAAGGCGACACATTTAAAAGTGACTGTGAAGTCACTTATATATGTGTGGACGCCCGGGGGGACGTGGTCGGGTAGCCAACATCCGCATCATCGGTCCATTAGCATGAGAATGCCCAGAGTCCATGGGAATGCCCATGAAACACTGGGAGTTCCCATATGCTAATGGGCCACCCTGCCGCCCCAAACCCTCAACTCACAAGGATGGGCGTGTGCACCCAGCGAACTGTTTGTACACCGTGGGTGCAGAGGCAAAAAAATTGGACCCCACTATGAACAAAGGGGTCCGTACCCAAGGACCTGACTAAGGTCCCTAGGGCATGCCGAACTACTGGAGGTCGACCTTTTTTCAATGTTGACCTAGTGCATGTCAACCTTTTTTTTTGTGTTGACTTATTGACTATCTACCTAGACATTCTCTGTGAGATAATCCAGATCTAAAATTTAGATTTCAGTTTGGGTACCATTCACCCAAATCTAAATATCTCTGCACATGTCACATCCAAAGGTAAAATTTCCACAAATCAACCAAGGTGCCTGCCTAGTGCCCATCAGGTCTTAAATGGCTCCATAAAGATCTCTTGGCCATTCAAAAAGTTCCCAGAGGAGCATTGCATGACTACTACGTAACGTAATGACATCACATAGACCTGCCCCCAGTACCAAAATCCCTTTGGGGTACTTAGATAGGATTAAAAAAAATTGGAAACACAAAATAGTACTGTATGTGGGAAGTCAGTTTACTTTAAATGCTTTTTTGTTTTACTTTACTTCCAAATCAGAATCAAGCTCCCTGGTCCTCCTTTGCAGTTGTGACACCCCTCAGAACACAAAAGAGTTGCTACGAATTGGATAGTGACTTAAGGTGCCCATTATCGGTACAATTATTGTATACAATTTGGAATAGCTTGCATCTCATAGGTTTTGTAATACAATGAGATGAGATCTAGTACAAAAAGTGCGATGAGATGTGTGACGGGAGCAGGCATCTCATCGCACCCAGCAATTTTACCGTGTATGGGCACCTTAAGAATTTATTTAACAGTAACGATGTGTCACTATTCTTTAGTGAAGGAAAAGTTATGTTTGCAGAAAAAAACACATACAATACAATGCATCTGTAACTGACAGTGGATCAGATGTACTCAGGCCTGGCGACAGGGGGGGTCAAGGGGGACATCTAACCCGGGCCCCAAGGCTCGGAGAGGCCCCATAATCACGGGGCACAAAAAAATGCACTCCGTTTTTATTATTATGCTGTCTGCTCCGCTGCTGGCTTGGAGCAGACAGCATAATAATAAAAACGGAGTGCATTTTTTGCACAAACATGCAGAGCGATCACCCTCTCTCCTCTCCTCCTTGGCCCCGGTTACCTGTCATCTGGTATTTGCCATCTAGCTGCGGAAGCCAGGGTAGGCAGAGGATGGCTCTGCTCCTGTATCCTGCTGAGCATGCAGCAGGAGCTAAAAGAAGATGGCTGCCCCCATACAGACTACACAAAGATGGCCGCCACCCACCAATGGGAAGCCAGGGTTTCCTTCTCCAGGAAAAATAGAGTACATAAAAAAGGGGCGGGGCTTAACGGAGAAGTGTGAGAAGAAGATTTGCAGGAAAAAGGTCCAGAGAACCTGCTTAATGCCTACTCCACCTTTTTAATTATCCAGGTAAGTGCCTTGGGGGAGGGGAGAGAGTATCTATCTATCTATCTATCTATCTATCTATCTATCTATCTATCTATCTATCTATCTATCTATCTATCTATCTATCATAACTCTGATCTATCTATCAGAAGTAGTTTGCAGAAGAAAAATCTAGACCATACATACTGTACATACACACACACACATGTGTGAAGAGGGTTTTTTTTTTGGAGGGGGCCCGGAGATGTCCATGTACCGGGCCCCAAGATTTCTGTTGCCGGCCCTAACTTGAAAAGTGATAAAATGGAGAGTGAGACAATACCAACCAATGAGCTCTTAACTGCCACATCACAGGCTGTGTTTAGAAAATGACAGTTATGAACTGATTTGATTGTGGTTTTAAGACTCTCCACTTTACTTTTCAAAGCTTAGTACATCTCACCCAATACCTTAAAAAATGTAACCTTTCGATTAGACATGAACAAGGTATATAATGCAATAAAATGTCAAAACATCACAAAGGTTGCATTACATTTGCAATATCTCTGTACTCATATAACACAATATTATTATACTATATGCTCTACTTTTCATCAATACAATAGCACACTGGGGGTTATTCTAGTTCATTCTTTCTGACAAAAACCTTCTTAGATGGACAAAACCATGTGCACTGCGGGTGGGGCAGATGTAACTTGTGCAGAGAGAATTAGATTTGGGTGGGGTTTTTCTTCAAAGTGAGATCTATATTGCAGTGTAAAATCATGCAGTCAGTATTTTCCCTGCACAGAAACAAAAAAACTCACCCAAATCTAATTCTCTCTGCACATGTTACATCTGCCCCCCTGCAGTGCACATGGTTTTGTCCATCTAAGAAGGATTTTGTCAGAAAGAATGAACTAGAATAAACCCCACTGTCTCTGTGGACTAACAGTTCCTTAATTATGGTCTTTCCTAAGAGTCCGTTCTAAGACCTTTCTTAACCGAATGTACAGTAAGTATATGGCTTTTCCAGTAATATCCAGAAATTGTCCCAGTGATATCCAAGCAGCTAGTGGCTGCCTGTACACAATAAAAACAAACTCTTATCTAATGCCTGCCTGTGCTACAGTATGCATATGTTTGTAGAAAGTTTTTGTGCAAGTTATATTGTACAATTCCTGGTATCAAATAAGTGGAACAGAGCAAACTCTTGTGCAATTATGTTAGCACAGCTGAAAATGAGTTTGCACATTAGAGAAGCTATAAACGGTCCTTCTTTTGAGTTAGTTGAGTATCTGGAGCATCATAGTTTGATTATACTCATAAAATGGGCAGAAAAAGAGAACTTTTATGTGAAACTCGACAGGCTATTCTTGATCTTCGAAATGAAGTCTATTCCATACAAGATATTTCCAAGAAACTGAACATACAAGGGTGTGTACTATTCCCTTCAGAGAACAGCAGAAAAAGGCTCTAACCCAAGTAGAAGGTGAGCTCAGGGAGGACAGAACCCTCCCATGAAGGAGAAGGGCACAACTGAGCAAGAAGACAAGTACATTAGAGTCTCTAGTTCAGGCATTCCCAACCACGGTCCTCAAGGCACACCAACAGTGCAGGTTTTGTAGATATCCAGGCGTGAGCACAGGTGACTTAATTAGTACCTGAGGGATTCTGATTCAACCATCTGTGCTGAAGCCTGGATATTACTAAAACCTGCACTGTTGGTGCGCCTTGGGGACCATGGTTGGGAATGCCTGCACTAGTTTGAGAAATAGACGCCCAACAGGTCCTCAAATGGCAGCTTCATTAAATAGTACCCGCAAAACCCCAGTGTCAATGTCTACAGTGAAGAGGCAACTCCGGGATGTTGGCTTTCTAGAGACTGGCCAATAAAAGGAAAAGATTAATATGTGCCTTCTGCAACAGACATTGGACAGAGAAAGATTGGAAAAAGTATTATGGACAGACAAATTAATGTTCTAGGTATTTGGATCACACAAGAACATTTGTGAGAAGCAGAACAAGTGAAAAGATGCTGTATGAGTGCCTGATGCCATATGTCAAGTTTGGTGGAGGTAATCTGATGGTTTGGGGCTGCTTTGGTTCTGGTAAATTGGGAGATTTGTACAAGGTAAAAGGGATTTCGAATAAGGAAGACTATTACTCCATTTTCAACCCCATGCCATACCCTGTGGACAGCGATTGATTGGAGCCAATTCCCTCTTCCAACAGGACAATGACCCAAAACACACCTCCAAATTATGCAAGAATTAATGGGAAGAACAAAAAAAGAAATAGGTTGCACAAAATAGATTTCTCTCAGCTGTTCAAGTAATAAAAATATGAAGACATTAATTAATCTAATAAAAAAGATAAACAATAATTAAAAAACACATATAAATATACAATGATAATAAATTACTGTATGTTTCCAAAGATATTGGTATAGTCACCCTAATTGCCCAAGGGCTTGCATATATTTGAGTGTCCCTTCCTATACAGCCTGATTGGTTGTAGTTTGTTTGTATATTAAACACATAGGTTTTCTCCCCAAAAGGTGGCAATGAAGTTACAGCAGTTGTCCGTTTGAATACGGCTTCTTTAGAGAGACGGCATTCCTCCACAATGATGTGCTGTCGTTGTGAGGTGGGGAATTCCAGTGGATGCAGGTGGCAAACGGTGGAGTCCATTTGAGAGCATAAAGGGCTGGTCGGGTCACTTGCAGAGGGTGTTGATGGTTTTTTAAAAAGGTATCACAGCAATGCTAGGTCCAAGTGTCAATATTTAGGGAAGACGCAGGCAACTGGTATTGTTTCCCTTATGGAGTGCCCAGCACAGTCCCCAGAACTCAACCCCATTGAGCTGCTGTGGGAGCAGCTTGACCATATGGTATGCAAGAAGTGCCCATCAAGCCAATCCAACTTGTGGGAGGTGCTTCAGGAAGTGTGGAGTGAAATTTATTTAGATTACATCAACAAATTTTTTGCTGTAAATTCTGCAAAAAACTTTCTTTGATGAAAGCATACTGTAGCTTGAAGGACAAAATTATTATTTCAAATAGAAATCATGGTACTTGTGTATTATCACGGCGCCCCCGATGTTGGTCGTGCAATGTTTTAATCGCATCGCATGCCATGCACCCGATGGCAGGCGATGCGACCCGATTTTTGCCCCCTATGCGATGAAAGATTGTATAAGCACCCTAAAGGGTGCTTTTAAGCACCCAAATGGGTGCTTACAATGTTAAATGCACCCCCACGCCACCCCCCCACTATAAACGTGAACCCGAAGCTTGGTGAGCGCAGCGAGCCCGCGAGGGGCGGCTTTACGCGTCTTCCAACCTTTTCATACCCCCACTATCCACGTCGGCGTGGAGTTGAGAATGGAAAGTGTGGCGAGCGCAGCGAGTCACCGAGCCCGAAGCGTGGCGAGCGCAGGCGGATACCTTCACAGGTATCGGCGTCCCCTCGTGGGCTTCACAGGCATCCACTGCGCTCGCCGCGCTTCGGACTCGGTGGCTCGCTGCGCTTGCCACACTTTCTATTCTCAACTCCACGCCGACGTGGATAGTGGGGGTATGAAAAGGTCGGAGGAGGCGTACCGCTGCGCTCGCCACGCTTCGGGTTCATGTTTATAGTGGGGGGTGGCGTGGGGGTGCATTTAACATTGTAAGCACCCATTAGGGTGCTTATACAATTTTTAATCGCATCGCATTGTATGGCATTGTATGCCATATACAATGTCATACAATTTTAAAATTGTATGACACTGTACAATATCGCGCGATATCGCATCGCATACCATCGCATGCCTTTTGGTATGCGATGCGATGGGCGCCGTGATAATACACAAGTACCGAAATCATTATTTCTAACCTTGCCAATGTCTTGAATATGGGTCTTATTCTGGTTCACTCTCAGAGGCAAATTCCTTCTTAAATGGACAAAACCATGTGCACTTCAGGGGGGGGGGGGGGGCAGATGTAACATGTGCAGATAGAATTAGATTTGGGTGAGTTATTTTGTTTCTGTGCTGGAAAAATACTGACTGAATTATTTCTATACTGTAATATAGATCTCACTTTGAAGAAAACCCCCACCCAAATCTAACTCTCTGCACATGTTATATCTGCCCCACCTGCAGTGCACATGCTTTTGTCTATTTGAGAAGAAATTTGCCTCTGAGAGTGAACCAGAATAAGGCCCTATATGTTCTTTTCATTTAAGAAATAAAAATCTGTTTTCATGTAAAACACGAAATTGTCTGGGTGACCCCAAACTTCTGGACGGTTATGTATGTGCAGCAAGTATTATCAGTATTATCAGTTGAGCGACCTCTCAACCTGTGGGACCTCGAATCGCACACAATCGATCGCAAAACTCATTGAAATCATGAGTTTGGGCCTGATATCATTCGAATGTATGGCCAGCTTTAGATCAGTGAGAAGGAAGGGACAGGCTTGCTCAAACCTGCGGCTTATCAGGGCTAATTATATGGCCAATAAACAATTTGTGAAAAAACTGACATTGGTGCCTCCCGATGTTTTACCTGGGATACGAGGTATTACGTCTCATATGTGGGTGGTAGCAGATGCATATATCTTATTAAAGTAGTTGAGGCTGTTTCTCACCTACAGCAAGATCAATGCTGATGATGATATCGAGAAAACGTGACATAAAAACTTTAGAAAAAAATTATCACAGGATTTTCTGGAACAATTGTCACTAAAACATGTTCAACTTACGTACTGTAAGGACCTGCCCCCCCCCCCCCCCCCATGCTGATTGTAATAACTCAGTTGGTTCAATAAATAATCCAGAATTGAATTGAAATCCTGTTTTTTATTTTTTTATACAAATGACAATTTGCACATTGAGGAAATGGAAGCGATGACTATTTGACATATACTTATATATTTTTTAGTAGAACATGAGTATAATCAATAGCTTCCAAGCCATAAGGACATCCTGAGAACCTATAGAGCAGGGGAGGCCAAACCTGTCCTCAAAATCTACCAACGGTGCATGTTTTCCAGGCAACCTGTGGATCTATAGCAGGAATGAATGCAGCAGGTTTGAAAATGTGACAGTTAGCATTGACTGCAGCTGTGCAGCATCTAGGTGATTTGGAAAATGTGGACCATAGGTAGATCTCAAGGATCGGTTTGGCCACCCCTGCTATAGAGCAACCATTATGTCCTGAACTATGACTGAAAAAGTGTATGTGCATAATTATTTCTGGAAAGTACCTACTTGGCTTAAGCTCCTTGATAAATTAATGATTGGAAGGAGCCTGAAACCATAAAGTGCAGGGCATGCAATAATTTATGCCGCCCATGTAAAGCATAGGTAACCTATTATGAGATTATTATGAAATAAAGGTTCTACACAGGGGGCAATTCATGGAAACATTTTTAAGCAATTTTGACGAGAAATCACTTAAATAAATCGCCCCTATGTACACGGTTTTTACAGAATATACTCGATCTGTTTTACAGTATTTGAATTTGCAGATACAGTATAATGTTCTTCATTTATGTCCATGCCGCGTGTTTCATTGAGACAGCACATTTGGAAATGGCTTAGGGATTAATTAACTGCTATATTTCACTGCATTTTAACTGTGTTTATTTTACAATTCTGAAAAGCATTTTTCTGGATGAGCTCAAAAGAACAAACATGTTTCATTATTTTTATGGAAATTAGATAACAGTTACAGAAACCTTAAATCCATATATAAATAATAAACACATTTTATGCACAGATATGATGATTGCATTACTGGCCCTGCCATGTAGTTAGAACCATGTGTATATATATATATATATATATATATATATATATATAAATATATATATATATATATAACAACAAAATCCCCAAAGATTGCGCTATTTAAAATGTACTCCTAGGCGGTAGCTGCTGACACTCTATCCCCTACTAGTTGGGATAGACAACACCTCACTACACCAACAAGAGTCTCTTCAGCGCCCTTACTTAATAATGTCCCTCAAACATTCCAATATATGAAAAAAATCAATATTTTTTAAAATAATAACAATACAGTTGTAATAGTTCTTTTTGTGAGAAGTTTTTTCTCTTTTTATTTTCAGTACAAGTGACCAATACCCAACGCGTTTCGTCTCGTTAGAGACTTCTTCAGGGGTTCATGATCTTAAAAATAAATATACAGGGTGTATTAGGCCCTTCTGGGTCCACAAGCATGAATACCGAGAATTGAATAAGGACCGTGGTTGGGGTCCAAAAAAACGACACCTCACAAGATGATTGGTGTGATAGGAGCATTCTTATAATATTAAAATGATAAGTTGCTTTATCTATTCCGATGTCATTGACATTCACAGTATATAGATATGCTTGAACCTATTAGGGCAAAATTCTTCTCTTATCCCAATGTATTATTTCCAATAGTACAGGATTCAATTCCATGTGCCTGTGGGAGACAATACGTATGTGGCCACTAGGGTCACCCAAAAGCGCTGGTTCCTACAGTAGATTAGCAAGGATATATTCTCTTTTTTGACCAAGCTGCAGCCTCCTATTTAGAGGAATTGTGTACCTCTCACGATGCAGATAAATGTATAACAGGTATCCAGCTATAAGCTGGTATCCCTAGGTGGCGCTGCTTAGCCAAAAACAATTATTCATTCAGAACCCAAATTAGGATAAGCATATATTTATTTAAAAACACAATTCATCATATTTATAAAAAGAAATACATTCTCCTAGACATACATAACATACAACATATAACATATAATATAATATACAAAGCTGATTTAGCTTTAAGTGTCTATATACTGAGGCTTAAGTTATGGAATGACTGTTCATTGTGTCATAGAGGCATTTTAAGTATAGAGGCTTTGATAGTTACCAGTCCCAAGGGCCATATATATAAGAGATGGATCTCAACCTTTTTTCAAAGGGACCGGCTCCAGGTGGTGTCCGTCCAATGGATCTGACCTGTTACACAGTGCAAGCTGTGTGTCAATGTAGTGCGGCGCTGGGCTGGACTGTTTCCGGGCTGTTTGCGAGGCTCCCAATACGCGTTTCTCCGCCTGTTATTAGATCAGCGGCTTCATCAGCTGGGTGCCTCCATAGCGTCTGCCTCCGTTATTTATGCGGTGTCCGTTCGCGCGAACTTCCGCATTTGCGTGTCACGCCTCGTTTCCATAACCCTTATTTATCAGGTCCGGTGGCCATCTTTGATTTTGAGTCCAAGCCTCGTTTTGAGTTACCAATCCTTTTCAAGTTGGTGGCCATTTTTTCTTTTCATGAAAAATATATCTCTCACGCCTCTGTTTGCGTTTCAAGCCTCAGTATGCGTTCCAAGCCTCGCTTTAGAACCCGGATTTCGTCCGTTATAATCATATATCCTTAATAAATCAGCTCGCCATCCTAACAAACATTTACAACAAATGTTTGTTAGGATGGCGAGCTGATTTATTAAACAATGGAAATAAAAAACGAGGCAGATATAAAAAAGTTACTAGGAGGCAGAGGATATATGATTATAACGGACGAAATCCGGGTTCTAAAGCGAGGCTTGGAACGCATACTGAGGCTTGAAACGCAAACAGAGGCGTGAGAGATATATTTTTCATGAAAATAAAAAATGGCCACCAACTTGAAAAGGATTGGTAACTCAAAACGAGGCTTGGACTCAAAATCAAAGATGGCCACCGGACCTGATAAATAAGGGTTATGGAAACGAGGCGTGACACGCAAATGCGGAAGTTCGCGCTGGGAAACCGCGCGAACGGACACCGCATAAATAACGGAGGCAGACGCTATGGAGGCACCCAGCTGATGAAGCCGCTGATCTAATAACAGGTGGAGAAACGCGTATTGGGAGCCTCGCAAACAGCCCGGAAACAGTCCAGCCCAGAGCCGCACTACATTGACACACAGCTGCACTGTGTAACAGGTCAGATCCATTGGACGGACACCACCTGGAGCCGGGCCCTTTGAAAAAAGTTTGACCATCCAAAGGAATACAAATACATTCCTGGCTCAGATAAAGGGAGGAAGTCCATTAGGACACTACAGCAAAAACCTGTGAGATCCATCTCTTATATATACGGCCCTTGGGACTGGTAACTATCAAAGCCTCTATACTTAAAATGCCTCTATGACACAATGAACAGTCATTCCATAACTTAAGCCTCAGTATATAGACACTTAAAGCTAAATCAGCTTTGTATATTATATTATATGTTATATGTTGTATGTTATGTATGTCTAGGAGAATGTATTTCTTTTTATAAATATGATGAATTGTGTTTTTAAATAAATATATGCTTATCCTAATTTGGGTTCTGAATGAATAATTGTTTTTGGCTAAGCAGCGCCACCTAGGGATACCAGCTTATAGCTGGATACCTGTTATACATTTATCTGCCTGTGGGAGATGTGTGCTCATTGGGATCCAAACTGCAAGTCTATATATATATATATATATATATATATATATATTTATATATATATATAAACAAACGGAATGCCGGCACTCAGCTCCTGAAAAGCTTCATGGGCCCCGTGCCCTCGGTAATGACCCGCTAAATTATGAAATGACCATGGCTGTTTGTTTCCTTTATTGAACCAAGTCCCCAGTGCCGCGGCTGTCTACTCTATATATATATATTTTTTTTTTTTTATGAATGTTTTAAAATACAGTAATTTTGGTTTTAGTGGTGCTTTAACTAGATCCTACATAACTATATGGATTTCAATTTTAACCATAAGCTTGAAAGATAGTAGTGTGCGTTCCCTTCCGTAACATTTGGGTACCAAATTCAACCCCTGCAGTTGCGGGGCTTAGAACTACCAAGTTACACACCTGTGTGTTAAGCAGTCTTCCCATCTGCCAGATGAACACACAAAAATAATAATGAACGATCTCAACCATTTGGGCATGTGGATAGGTTGAGAACCCACACTTTAGTGAATATTATTACATAATTAAACATTGCAATAATCAAATACAATATGATAAGGCACTTGTGGGCCATTGGCAAGTACCTAGAAATGAAATGAAGCCTGCACTAGATGTGCCAGGAATTTATTACTTTGTAAGTGATATGCTCTGAAATCCTAGCGGCATAAACCATATTTATGGAGTAATAACAGAATAAAGCCTTCTTACGGCTGCAAGAAAAAAGAAAACACCACAACAACAATATAAGTTATCCTTAACAGGATGTATAGAATTGAATGCAACCTGTTGTTAAATTGATTTTATAACAAGAGACTCCTCAGGTGTTATACATGCTCCTACAGTATGGTGTATTGTTGACTTTCTATGGATTACTTTCTTGGATTCAGACTATGTTAAGTAGCATTCCGTGCAGAGGAGTTTGATGTCTGTGAGAAGTGACTGTGTGGCTGTACACATCTCTAAAAATTCATTTTGCTTGCAGTTAAATGTTATACTACAGTGTTTCTAGTCTGGTATTGTAAGAGCAATTGAGAATTTGTTATATTACGCTGGTTACTGAGTTTGCAGCGAATACAGTAGGGTCTTCGTTCATCCAGGTGGACAGTGATAATGTTGACAGCAGAAGGTTGCATTGATGATGTCATGGTTCAAATCATGTGATTGTCTAACATAAATACTGAACCTCTCCACAGTCCTTACATTGCTTCTATTGCAGCCCTGTTTCCTAACTCAACACTGTGCCCTGTAATTGATTTTTATGTATCAAAAATGTTTTATTAAAGCATTCGATTTCGATTCCGATTCTATTCGATTCTGCTTCTATAAGCAAAATCGAATAGAAAAATAGTGCATATCTCACAATGTGTACCCTCTATTACTGCCAGTAACTAGAAGCTGTTGTTAAGGTGCGTACACATGGTTAGATCTGGCATTCGATTCCATATACCATTCGATTCGATCTGGCATTTGATATAATTTCGGTTTGATATGCCGTTCTACTTTTTACTGTATAGTCTTGCCTGGTAAGACTATTTTTCTTTTCGATTTCCACTATACGTGAACGCGCTTTGGGATCAAGTCAGCATCAAATGCTGCTAAAAGCATTCGATTTCGATTCAATTTTGCTTCTATAAGCAAAATTGAATAAAAATATATTTTTATAGAGGGTACACCGTATGTACCCTCTATAAAAAGATGCAGCTGCCACAAGAAGCGTAAGAAACTGCTAGACAACAAGGGACTGTTTGTTGACATTCTCTTGTTTTGACATTTCAGCAGTGTCCTCATGATGATGATCAACATGATGTGCTAAGCATGTCAACATTTGGTCAAATTCTGATGACCTTGTATACTACACCCCTTTAGAATGACAGCTTTCCTGTTGACCCCATCTTAACAAAGTACTGACCCTACTGCAGCCCCCGAAATGCCCATCCAATGGCAACATAGCAATTGTTGCTTCAGCTGCAGGACTGTATTATTCCTTAGACCCTTGGTCATTTCACCATTTGTTTTTACAGTGGAACCTTAATTCTCTTGTAATTGTATTCCAGGTTGTGCCCCATATCCAAAATACAGAATGTTTTCACAATATGGAATTTTTTTGTAGCACCAACTATAAAGGATAATATTATGTGGGTTAGACTCTTTTGATCGTTAGACAAAAAGACAAAAAAAGTGAATTGTATTTTTTAAGGGACAGGGCAAAATGACGCAATTATCATAGAACTGTCACAATGGGGGATTGGTGGACCCAAGCGTGACCTACTGTAGGTGGTTAGAAATGTTAGCTGAATACCAATAGAAAGAGTACACAGATGCAATAGGATAAAATGAAGAAACTTTATTCACACAATGGAAATGATGGTACAGGTGAATAATTGAGAAAGGATGAATATAAGAAACAAGGTAAATATTTGAGACGAAGTAGTAGACTGTGGCTTTGAGGCTGAAGAATTGAAGACTGTAGCTTTGAGGCTGAAGAATTGAAGACTGTGGCTTTGAGGCTGAAGAACTGAAGACTGTAGCTTTGAGGCTGAAGAACTGAAGACAGTGGCTTTGAGGCTGTAGAACTGAAGACTGTGGCTTTGAGGCTGAAGAACTGGACTGTGGCTTTAACGCTGAAGAACTGAAGACTGTGGCTTTAACGCTGAAGAACTGAAGACTGTGGCTTGAAGAATGTAGAAAAGGAGACTGTGGCTTTGAAGACTGAAGAAACAAGAACTGTGGCTTTGAAGACTGTAGAAACAAGAACTTTGAAGACTGTAGAAACAAGACTGCGGCTTTAAGGCTGTAGAAGGACACTGCGGCCTTAAGGCTGTAGAAGGACACTGCAGCTTTAAGGCTGTAGAAGGACACTGCGGCTTTAACCAGAGAATGACCAGAAGACTGGACCGGAGACACTGGAGGAATACAGCAGACATTGGGATGAAGCAGATAGTGAAGTATGGGTGACTTGAACAGAAGAATGACCAGAGGACTGGACCAGAGACACTGGAGGAATACAGCAGACTGTGGGATAAAGCAGGCAGTGAAGCATGGACACAGATGGGGGCAGGAACAGGTGAGGCCTGCAGACGGGAATGCACTGGACACCTGGAAGCTCATGCAGCATCAGAGCTGATAAGCGACAATGCAAAAGCAATGACTACTATTTAGATCTGGAGACTTAAACCCCTTGGGTTGCACTGATTGGACAGCAAGGCAAATGGGAATTGTACAAAATGGAACATATTCTGAATGGGGAAATCCGTGTGAAGCAGGAAACTTACATGATTTCACCCAACAGATAACTAAGGAGTTGCAGTAGATCTGACAAAGCTAGGAATTCAACAGGTGTTAATTGTAGTACTGCACAGTTTCTCGGGAAAGCATGATTGCAGTAGGCTGGAATACTATTGAACATAGAAACTGAAGAGCAGACATGACAGGCCAGGTACACAGGATTTAAGGATTGTGATAAGAGCTGTGCCATAATGGCCCCATCCCCTTGGCAGAGACCCACAATTCCCATAATTGTTCTCCCCATTCTGTCCAAGGTATGTGGCTGTTAGGTGACTGTGTCTGTCGACAGTCATTAGGTGGACCACTTTTGGTCGAAAGGCAGTAAGTTGACATGCATTAGGTTGATATGGTCAAAAGGTCGACATGGTCAAAAGAATGAGATAAAAAGGTCGATATGAAAAAGGTTGACAGGATCATACTTTGCCATCTCAGGGAACATGGAGGGGGAATATACCCGAAGCAGCAAGGGGACGCTGTACACTTATATGGTGTCTATGCCGAAATTTTTCATGTCAGCATTTTGCTTGTGCCGACCTTTTGACCTAATGCATGTTGAACAATAATGGTCGACCTAATGACTGTCGACCTAAAACTTAACGACCTAATGATCCATACCCATGACCACTTCACATGGTAAGGGATGCAGGAGTATTATCCATCTGTGGTGGATTTCACCTATGAGCTGCAGCTTCCCCAGTAAAATCCGCCACTTCAGGGAGCCAGCTGCAGTTCATGACTGCAATGGCTACACTATGACTAGCAATGTCTTCCTATTGTCCTATCTGCCTGCCGCCTGCAGACAGCCAGTTCCATCGGGACATTAGCAGATAGCTGGCTTTCTGTGGGAAACGACGCCTTGTTTCATTGTCAGCCCTAGTCAGCTTCTATGATCTGCTGCTGATGCAGTCCATAGAAGCTGAAGACTTGCACATGCACAGTCTCCAGTGCCAGTTATTTACATATGCCAATCCAGGTGTTTGCAGATCTATTGTGCATGTGCTGGAACCAGCATAGTAGGTAAGATGGAAAGAGGGATATCTAGTATTACCCCAAATGAACACACTTTTGATTATATACACTAGGTACATGTAACAGAATGTACCAAGAGGTTCAAATAGAATTGATTGGGTCCCACTACAACATTTAAAGGAGAATTCTTCTCTGCTGTCTCTGCTTTATATATACAGATGTGATTTATTTTATTGTTGTGTACAGCAACATTTGATAGAGGTAACCAGGCCTGGCGACGGGGTGTGTGTATGTGTCAAGGGGAACACCCGTGATGGGTCCCAAGGGTCAGAGGGCCCCCTGGGTAACTGAGGGTGGGTAAGTGTGCACCATTGGGAGGTGGGTAACTATCATGGTGAGGCTCATTATGGGTAAGGGACATTACTGTGGACATTATGCACAAGCAGCATTACTGTGGAAATTGTGCATAGGCAGCAATACTGTAGGCACTGTATGTAAAAGGCAATAATGTGGGCATCGTGTGTAAGAGGCATTACCGTGGGCCGCAGGGTGAGGGAGGGTATCACTGTGCTAGAGTGCAGGCTGCAGGGTGAGGGAGCATTATGGTATGATAGGAAGCAGGCAGCAGGATGAGGGAGTGTGCCGGTGTTATGGAACGCAGGCTGCCGTGCATCCAGTTTATGTTCCAGCATATGGGTAGGGGTGTTAGTATTTAAAGGGGGTGGGGGGGACCTGAGACATCAGTGTATGGAGTCACAAGATTTCTGTTGCTGGCCCTGGAGGTACCACAATGTATACCGCGCTTATTCGCAGCTGCCTGCTACCCATTGAAGCTAATGGATAACGGGTGCATGCTTAAACGAGGTCCCCGATATACCATGCCATGAATGCCATGAAACAGGACCCATCTGTATTTTGTTCCACTCTCCTCCACTAAATGTATTGCATTACAATACTGTATCTGGCTTTCACTGCCTCTGAAGCAGTGTTATTCCCCTATTAATTACATAGCAGACAGTTATTCCGCTAGGTCTTTTGATAGACAAGTACACAGCGGGAATCGTTTTGTTAATGGCTTAATGAAATTTCACTTTTATAACATAAAATTAATATTGTTTTCTTTTTTTTTTTTTGTCACTGAATGCATATTATGCAATGAAATGCAAATTAAAAACCTGGAAATGATCTTGTCTGATAAGAACTAATAACAACTTTGTTTTTCACATAAAATTAGAACTGGTGACTTGCACAGGCTACATTATGGAAAAGAATTGTACAGTGTGCAGGTGCACCGGCTACCCAGTTTGCCATGCAATTGCCATTCCTTACTCAATTACAGAAGTGCTTATGAATGCCAATTTATTTTTGTTACAATTGATGAATCAATCAATCTGTGGGGGAAATTTACTAAGCCAAACACGGCTAAAAAAAGAATCGTATTTGTACTGCAAATTGTTATTCGTATTTTCAGGATTTACTATCCAGAAAATATGTTAATTCATATTCGTATTCATGGCACATTCGTATTTGTATTTACAAATAAGATTGTATATGCCATTGATAGAATATGAATAGGATTCCATTATTTATTTATTTACAGTTTCTTATATAGCGCAGCAGATTCCGTTGTGCTTTATAATTGTAGACAGTGATAAAACAAACTGGGTAACAACAGACAGACTTGGGGGTTAGAGGGCCCTGCAAAAGAATGGTGATTTCTAATTTACTAAGTGGCTTTATTGAAAAATACAGCTCTAATTGCCGGCAATTAGTGGGATACGGCTGCTAATTGCCGGCGAAATACGCTAGCAAAATATGCCTAGCAGCCAATCAGTTTTATTTTTCTTGTGTGTCTGTGTGTTTATTTAACTATTTGTATTGCTGTGGAACGACAAGTTCCAGCAGGCCTTTTAATGCCCCGCATGCTGGGACTTGTGGTTCTCCAAGTCCCTGCATGGGGGGGAGGCTTGCTGGGACTCATAGTTCCACAGCAATATACAATAGTTTTAATCTATTTTTTACACTTTTATCAGAACGATGCCCACCGCACAGGGGCATCGGGGACAGCCCCAGATTTCAGCTTGAGCAGGGAAATTCTGGAGGTAATGTTTTGGCCGCCGGACCTTATGTAATAAGTGTCCCCTGGCTGTGACATTACCCTGCTGGGTGGTTGGGCCTGGTGCTGGTTCTTAAAATACGGGGACCCCTAGTCATTTTGTCCCCCGTATTTTGGGAACCAGGACTTGCCCTTGGGACTGGTGCTGGTTTTCAAAAATCAGTGAAATCCTATTCAAATCTTTCCCTGATTTATTCAAATCAGGACCGGCTCTGTGAGCCTGGGGCTGGTTACACACTGCAGCCTGTATGGATCTGACTGATCCGTGCTGGCTGCCTATACGAATTTGTATTAGCGGCGTAATATACAAAGCAGTCCTATTTGACTGCTTTGTAAATTCACCTCTCGAATACGAATTTGCATAAGGCTATAACAGCCATATGCATTCGTATTCATTCGTATTTAGAATACGAATACAAAAAATCATATTTGTATTAGTAAATTTCCCCCTTATATATTATATATTTTTAAGGGGTTATGATTGATGTAGGTTTACTTATGATGGTTTGATATTGCGTAGTGCATTAATTGGCATCTTGTATATTTGTGTGTATTTGAAGCACAAAGGAATTTGACAAAGGAATTTGACATATTGCATTGTAGAACATGGAATGCAGATTCCGAGACTCAGACGCACATACATATACAATACAATATCGATCTGTTTTGAATTTCATATCGGATTCTTGTTTAACTAACTCATAAGAAGGAGATGCTCCTACCTACCACTATGGGTATATCCATATTGACATCTTACTAGTATCATTCATTTTGAAACTACTAATCGCCCATGATGAAGTCACCTAGTTGACGAAACGCGTTGGAAGAGATTCATATGTTTTGATCACATGCTGTGAATGAACCACATACAGGATTCGAACTGAATTGTATTTGTTTTAATCTTTTGTATACAAAATATTATAAAGGTAAAACCTGTTATAAATAAATATCTTTTATATGATATGCATATTAGTGTATCATAAGCGCACTCTGTAACCTCTCTTTGTTCATCTCTAAATTTCGGGTCCCATCTAACGGGATCCAACAGGGTTGCTGCTCCAGGATATTAAGGCACAGATTGGGGTAACCCCCCCTTGTTTCTATCTATCTATCTATCTATCTATCTATCTATCTATCTATATATCTATATATATATATATATATATATATATATATATATATATATTAAGTACTTCTGTATTATTTGCCTATCAATTAAAAGTTGTGTTTTAACTGAAACACAATTACATGTATCAAGCTTCAAAAAGTGATAAAATGGAGAGTGATAAACAACCGGCCAATCAGCTCCTACCTGTCATGCTAAAGGCTGAGTTTGAAAAATAACAGGAAGAAGCTGATTGGCCAGTTGTGTATGACTCTCCATTTTATCACTATGACGTTTGATACATCTGGCCCTAAGAGTGCACCACAAAGGAGTTTCAGTGTGTTGTCCACGTTAGATAACCACACCCTTTTATATCAGTGGATATCTCAAGGATGATAATCACAGTTTCAGCAAAGTCATTTAAACATAAAAACAATATTATTAAAATTCCCTTTATATGGAATCTTTAGTGCAAGACGACTTCATAAGATATTCAATTGCTTCCTTCAGGCATAAAATTATGTAAGACATGGGTATATGTGAACTGAATAGCTAAGATAATGATTAGAGGAGAGAGATGAAGTAAAGCTCTGATGACATGATCTACTAATTTAGATTTGTCTATAAGGGCCTTATTCTAGTTCACTCTTTCTGACAATTCTTCTGAGATGGACAAATCCATGTGCACTGCAGGTGGGGCAGATGTAACTTGTGCAGAGAGAACAAGATTTGGGTGGGGTTTTACTTCAAAGTGAGATCTATATTGCAGTGTAAAAATAAAGCAGCCAGTATTTACCCTGCACAGAAACAAAATAACTCACCCAAATCTAATTCTCTCTGCACATTTTACATCTGCCCCCTGCAGTGGCAGCAGTGCACATGGTTTTGTCCATCTAAGAAGGATTTTGTCAGAAAGAGTGAACTAGAATAAGGCCCTAAGTAACTTTGGCAACATAGTAAGAGTCACACATTCACTAGGCTTCAAAATTTTAAGTATAAAAATGTAGAATTCCATTGACCTTCTCGCATCATCTCAAAAGAGTACTGCAGTGTCCTGTGCTCTGATTGGTGGAGAGCTAGAATAATCAGTCAGTCTCCTGCTGTATTTGGTGGATGGTCAGTGCCATTCCCAAAATGGCATTCTTTCAACCATGTACTGGATGCAATAAACAATGTGTGTCACTGCATGCATATTTAATAGATGGACAAGACATGTGGCTAGAAAGCAGGTAGAGAATGAGGGCCGCTAGGGGGCATCCCCTACCTACCTGCTCCTAGACATGTGCATGCAGCATGCCCTGCTGGTGGTTCCAAATGCAATAAATTGTACTAGCCTGAGGAGAAGATGCCACCCTGTCCTCCAGAACAGCTCATACCTACCTATCCACATTGCCAATAGTGGCACTATACCTTGGATTCAGCCAGCACTTCTTATGTGGGTATGATGTCTACACATGCAGTTCTGTTTATTTGGCTTGTATCCAGATATTTTGGGGCTTGGTTCAATGATATTGCTGGGACCCCCAAACCCCGCCCCCCTTAAGCAGCAGGTTTTTATTTCATTGCATATTGAATGTGTTTTTTAATTATTAATAACAACATGATAGTTAATATTCACTATGCAATGTAATAGGAAAGGGAAGATGGGAGAATGCAGCAATGTGCGGTTTAGTGCATCGTGGGATGTCACTAAATTCATTGGAACAGGTAGTCGGACAGGTGATCGACTGAAATGAGAGGGTCCGAGTAAGTTCTCTTCCAGGGATCCAGGCCAGCCGGTGCCTTTATAAACCACTGCTAGGTGCTGCACTGCTGCAGCAGTGCTTGCAGCTGCTGAGCCCTTCAAAACCTTGGGGCACCTCAAGAGGACTTGGTCCAGTAAAAAGGTGTCACCTTTGACCCCCCCCGTCACCTGTTCTGCTTGTATCCTATTATGTTCAACATTGTTAAGAGCTGTAAGTGATAGGAGATTTATGATACTCTTTAACAAAAGCATAATAAGAATTACATTGGTCAAATTGTGCCTGGGTAAAAATTCAGGAAGAAAAGTGCTGTTTGCCCTCTCTTGCAAGCCCGAAATTGGAGCATGGTCTATGTCAATGGGGGAGTGGCCTCGTGTGGTGGCATGGCCAGCACTGTTTAAGCTGTTGGCCATGCCCTCAGCACCACTGCTACACTGAATAGACGATATGCGCATGCACACAGGGTCGATTCCCTGCTGCTCTACTTTCCGCTTGCCTTCCTGCTCCACGGGAGCTTTCTGTCCTCCCTGATATCGCCTTAGGACACCTTCATTACGGTTTGACAGGTGTACTGCCCCAGTCAAACTCCTCAACTACCACTGTCCGAGTAGAGCAGTGGCAGGCAGGGAGAACTCCCAACTGCCCCCCCCTCCCAGTGCTGTCCCGGGTGGGACAGTCCAAAAAACCCACCACGACTTTTCCACGAAAATCTAAACAATTGGGAGATATGTAAATGTTTGGCCACACTTGGCTTGTTTTAGTTAAGTAATCTAATCATGAAAACATACATTTTGTTTTTTCATGTGGGTGCAAAACTAAGTACATGTGCCCCAATCCATACTAAACAATGGCACAATTACTGTCAATTAGTGGAAAGTACTACAGCGCGGCAGGCACCTCTTACAAATCAGTGTGATAACTAGTGCAACTGTGACTGCTGCCGGGCACACAATGGCATTTGTGCTGCACTTTTCCAGGTCATTACTTTTTGTAGAAAATTATTCATATCATAGTTATTCATTAGACTAACAGCGGGTATTAAATCCAGATTACACAAATTGTGCTCAAGCATGTTTTTTCCTTTTCTTTAAATGTGCAAGATAAACACAGCTTGGACATCTGTTACCATAGAGAGCGTTAATCTCGAAAGTAGATGGGTTCAGGAAACCATTGTTGTCTATATTTTAAACAGTGGGCCTGATGCCGGTAACTACAGTACATTATACAGTATTAGTGTATTTCAGAGCTAATGCCATGTATAACTGCTTATATCTGGACCCATGTATAACTGCTTATATCTGGACAGTTGGGATTCAAGGGGGCTTCTAGTATCAAAATAGGTACAGATCTGGATTCGGATGTATCTGGGATTGGTCAGGGACCCTATAACATATGACCTTTGCATATAAATAGCAGACATTAAATGCATATTAAAGCACCAAAAGTTAACCATTTGTTTACTTCACATCTCTGTATAGTGAGGCCCAGTGGTATATTTACTTAAGGCCCATACACACTATAGGATTTTCTTTCCAATCTGGCTGATTGGAATGAAAATATGAAAATTTTGGGGAGCAATTGACAATATCCTAAACATGGAAAAAAAACAAAATGGTCATTCTGACAAATGGGTTAAATCAATTAATGCAGATGACTGCTTTTGTCCATTTTCCAGCTTTTGGGAGCACATGATGGTTTGTACTTCATTCCCAAAAAATTCCAGATTTTCATTCCAACCAGCCAGAAGGAGCCTTGTCAAGGGTTTATAGAAGTGGAGATGTTGGCCATAGCAACCAATCATATTCTGGCTATTATAGTCTAGAAGTTGGCAGATAAGTCGAGCCTGATTGGTTGCTATAAGCATTTCGCTACTTCTATAATCACGCACTTTAATACCTATATCTCTTGAATTATGAAAAAATGTTATATCAAAGAGGTATAATCCACTATGTTACCTGCCCACCCCATCTAGCGATCTCTATACAGGATACAGAGAGCATTCTAGGACAATGTTTAAAACAAGCATGCCATTCACTTCTATACAATGTAGAAAGCATTCTCATAACCATTATACAATACTCAGATAATTCTAAGGACTTCTATGCAATTCATTGACATCCATATATGTAGAGATACTCTGCAAGCTGTCATCCACTCCTTTCCCCTACACATCCAATCTCATTTCTATCTGTACTTCCTCTCTCCAGCTATTCTCTGTTTATTTCCTCCTCACTAACACAGGTTGAGTATCCCTTATCCAAAATGCTCGGGACCAGAAGAATTTTGGATAGCTGATTATTCCATATTTCAGAATATTTTTATATTTCAATGATGTATCCAGGGCCGTAACTAGGGGGGGGCTGGGGGGGCACGCGCACCGGGCGCTGGAGGCAGGGGGCGCTGGAGGCAGGGGGACGCTGGTGTGACCAGCGGCAGCAGCGGGGAGCTAGCGCCGCAGCCGCTGCCACATCAAAGATGGCCGCCCGCCGCCGCCCCCTCGTCTCCCCGCTCCCCCGCTGGCTGCCCTGCTCCCGTCCCCTCACGTCTCCCCCGCTGTGTATGCGGGAGAGACGTGCTGCTGCGGTATTGCATATGCTGCTGGACCGCTAGCCAATGGCCGCTCGCGGTCCAGCAGCCACCAGTTGATTGGCTGCTGGACCGCGAACGGCCATTGGCTAGCGGTCCAGCAGCGGGAGTTAGAAATCATACAGCACAGCAGCAGCACGTCTCTCCCGCGAATACAGCGGGGGAGACGTGAGGGGACGGGCAGGCAGGCACAGGCACACTGACAAGCCTGCCTGCCTGTCTGCCTCCCGCAGGCGGGGGAGGGGGGGGTTCTATCCCCCTTGGCAACGAGCACACTGGCATTCTATCCCCCTTGGCAACGAGCACACTGGCATTCTATCCCCCTTGGCAACGAGCACACTGGCATTCTATCCCCCTTGGCAACGAGCACACTGGCACAGATCAATCCCCCTCGGCAACGAGCACACTGGCACAGATCAATCCCCCTCGGCAACGAGCACAGAGGCACAGATCTATCCCCCTCGGCAACGAGCACAGAGGCACAGATCAATCCCCCTCGGCAACGAGCACAGAGGCACAGATCAATCCCCCTCGGCAATGAGCACACTGGCACAGATCAATCCCCCTCGGCAACGAGCACACTGGCACATATCTATCCCCCTTGGCAACGAGCAGAGGCACAGATCTATCCCCCTCGGCAACGAGCACAGAGGCACAGATCTATCCCCCTCGGCAACAAGCAAATTCAGTCCACCTTGGCATCGGCATGAAGCCCCTGGCATTGAGCATATAGGTAAGTGGCACTTATGTGTCAAATGTGTATGGTGTGTTATACAGTATGTCATGGGCATTGCGTCGTGTTATATAGTATGACATGGGCATTGCTTAGTGTTATAAAGTATGACATGGGCATTACGGAGTATTTATTTGTAATGGGCATTGCGGTGTTATATAGTATGTCATGGGCATTGCGTAGTGTTATATAGTATGTAATGGGCATTGCAGTGTTGTATAGTATGTAATGGGCATTACGGTGTGGCTGGGGGCATGGGGGCTGGGGGCATGGCTAGAGGCTCACAGAGCCTCTGGGTCATGCCCCCATAGCGGCAAAATGGGGGCGTGGCCTCGCGGGGGAGCAGCGATTATAGGCCACGCCCCCAAATTAGGCCACGCCCCCCGAAAATTTCGGCGCGCCTCCGGCGCGCAGCATCACTAGGGTGGGGGGGGGGGGGGGCACCAAAAGACTGCCTTGCCCCGGGCGCCGGAAACCCTAGTTTCGGCCCTGATGTATCCTTAGGTATTTTGCATTTATGTTGTACAAACACATCAAACACATGAAATACACACAAATATATTTTATTTGTGCATAAAACAAGGTTTTAAAACATTAAACAAATTTTGTCTACTATCACAGGTACTGAATTTGATTGGCAAGCAAATATTTTCGTGCACATATTTAGTGCCAGTTACGTATCATATCATGCACGGCACCCATCGCATACCTTAATTAGTGGTATGCGATGGTATGTGATCGGACCCGATTTTCAGGTCCTAGGAGCCGCACTGTACATTTTTAATATCGCATTGCATCGCATGCCATTACAATGGCATGTGATGCGATTTCTAATTGTACAGGCACCCTGATGGGTGATTAGTATGTTAAATGCACCCCCATTGTTAACGCCACCCCCACTATCAATGCCAAACCGGAGCATGGCGAGCGCATCAACTCCACGCCGACGTGGATATTGGGGGTATCAAAAGGTCAGAGGACACGTACCGCCGCCCCTCGCGGGCTCACTGTGCTCGCTGTGCTCGCCACGCTTTGGGTTGGCGTTAATAGTGGCAGTGGCATTAACAATGGGGGCGCATATAACATACTAATCACCCATCAGGGTGCATGTACAATTAAATCATCTTTTTGATCGCATTGATCACATCGCATCGCGGGCACCATGCTAGGAAACAAGTACCGATTTTTTTCACTTTCTGTAATGTACGGATACTCAACCTGTAACTACTTTCCATTCCCACCTTCAAGTTTTCTCCTGTGCTGTTCCCACCCTCTAGAATGCTCTCCCTTGATCAGTTACACTTTGACAGGTATTCAATGCTCTGGCGAGCGCAAGGTAGCGAATCCTGTTTTGGATTCGCTGTGCGCTCGCCAGCAAATATCGCTGATCTTGAATTCGTGTGGCTCCCCCAGCCCACACTATTCAATGTGTCAGGGGCTCGCTGCCCCTGACTTCGAATACAGGCGAATGGTAGTGGGGAATGGTAGTGGCGATTCCCCCCCCCCACCCCCCCCAGCGCGCACAGCCCGCAGCAGCAGTCCTCCAGCTCCGGCAGCCCCAGCGCTGACATCACCGTGCTGTGGCTGCCGGAGCTAAAGGCCTGCTGCTGCTGCGTCCCTGTGGGGGCTCCCGGCATGAGTGAGGGGGGCAGGCGGCAGGCGGACGAATCCCTGAGGCGAATCCCCCTTTCCTCCCCCCCCCCCCGCACAGCCTGCAGCAGCAGTCCTCCGGCAGCCCCAGCGCTGACATCAAGAGGTCTGCTACTGCTGGAGCCGCATATCTCTCCCCCCTCCCGTCCCCTCTCCTCCCTCCCCTCACCTCACCCCCAGCAGAAGGGCAGGGTGCTGCTGGGGTCGGAGCCGCTGCACTCACTGGTCCCGATAGTGCCTATGTAATGATCGGGACCAGTGTGCAGTGAATATATGAATATTAATGAGCGGCTCCGGCTCCCGGCCCCCTGCTGGCGAATGTGTAAAAAAAAAAAAAAAAAAATATTGTTAAAAAAAAAAAATTGAAAATATATTCATGTGCTGCAAGTATATGAATAAAAATAGCATGCCCTTTCATAGAAAAAATATTCAGATTTTTTAACACCAAAAAAATAAATAAAAACGCTTTAATTTAAAAGAACACATTACAGTTCACCTAAAAAAGATGACGAATGCTAAACGGAGACTCATGGCGAATTTCAATGGAGAATGCAGCACTCGAATTGAGCATTGAATACACTGTCGGCGAATTCCACTGAAAACCCCATTGAAAATCACAGGCGAATTGTGGAGAATCATTTTCGGCGAATCGGCAGACATTCGTGGTTCATTTATGGCGAATTGCCTCCATAGAATATGGCGAATTGATTTTTCTAACAGAAAATTCGCCATTCAACCAGGGAATTGCCAGATTCACTGAAAAAAACGGCGAATCTGAGGCATTGAATACTGGCCTTTGAATCAGAAATATCTTTTAAACAAGCTATGAAAACTCATCTTTTCATTCAAGTTCAGCTCTGCATTGCCTACCTCTGCTTCAGATTCCCTCATTGATATATAAAGCGCCTGGTACTTTATCAGCGGCCAATCAGCTCCTGACTGTCCCTTTTTAAAATGTGCAGAGAGAATTAGATTTGGGTGAGTTATTTTGTTTCTGTGCAGGGAATATACAGACTGCTTTATTTTTACACTGCAATATAGATCTTTGAAGTAAAACCCCACCCAAATCTAACTCTCTCTGCACAAATAACATCTTGCCCACCTGCAGTGCACATGGTTTTGTCCACCTAAGAAGTATTTTGTCAGAAAGATTGAACTAGAATAACCCCCTATGCATACCTCCCAACTTCTGTCCTGATGAAATAGGGATACTCGCGTGCGTCCGAAAAGGGTGCGGGGCATATGCAAATGAGGGCGCAGCTTATGCTAATTAGCCGTGACCTCATTTTCATACGAGAATAGACGCTGTGCGCATGCGCGCAGCGTCTATTCTACTAGATTGGGGGGTCTCCCAACTGCCACCCCCCGCAGAGGGACAATGCGTGCCGCGGGTGGGACAGCGGGACAGGACCCGAAAATCGGGACTGTCCCGCTGTAATCGTGACAGTTGGGAGGTATGCCCTATGTGAAGTACTGTGGAACATTTGTGGTTAAAATCATCCCTAAATTCATTATAAACAATATAAAATAACTAATATTTAATAACCAGGGATTAAGGGCCTTATTTTAGTTCACTCTTAGAGGCAAATTCCTTCTCAGATGGACAAAACCATGTGCACTGCAGGGGGGCAGATGTAACAGGTGCAGATAGAATTCGATTTTGGTTAGTTATATTTTTTCTGTGCAGGGAAAATACTGACTGCTTTATTTTTACACTGCACTATATATCTCACTTTGAAGAAAAACTCCACCCAAATCTAACTCTCTCTGCACATGTTATATCTGCCCCACCTGCAGTGCACATGGTTTTGTCCATTTGAGAAGGAATTTGCCTCTAAGAGTGAACTAGAATAAGGCCCTAAGTCACTAGCAGGTGAAACAAAATCCCCGATAAGCACCGGGTTTTCCGGGATGCAAATGTGAAAACACATGGATTTCACTTGTTTTTGCAAGAGAACTGATTTTTTTTGGGGTGTGCAATCACACCAGATAGGAAATAGGTAAGTTATTATTTTTATTTTAAAAAACTGAAGTCCCTCTTTGTGATGCGGGGAAGTGGGTTTTCGAAATAGGGAGGTGATAGACTTTTAGAATTGATCAAAATAGGTGTGAAAACATTTTTATTCATCATAATGACCTGAAATGTTTAATTATATACATATGCTCCTTTTTAAAATAACTTTTTTATTTGAATTTATATAACATATGTGAGCGACGCAGGCATTTATAGCAGATATTTTGCACATCTCTCACAGAGATGTTGGCACTCAGAGTTGAGGCACCGAAAAGCATTGCACCACCCCTGAGACAGGATTATTGCGTGAGAAAACCCCGCCAAGTTGATTTGTTGTAAAAAGGGCTTTTCATTGTTTTTGCATAGATAATAATTCTTGTTTACAGCTGCAATGAACTTGCACATCAGATGTCAGTACACCCACTAGAAAATCTGTATGTGAACAAGCTCGTAACTCAGTCATCAACTCATTTTAAAAGAAGAAACAACATAACAATAGGCCCATTGTTTTCTTAAGACACCTGGGCATAGACGTACAGTAAGAGCTTTTACGGCCTCATATGGAAGGCCGAATGCCAAGTGTCTTGGTGGTTTAAGGAAAAATGCCTTGTTATTGGAAGAGGTCTGTACACAATTTCTGGTACTTATGTAGTATCTGGGCTGCCGATTTTTTGATTGTATGCCTTAAGTTAAGGCATACAATCAGATGCGATGCGATGCGATATCGCATCGCATCGCATACGATGCGATGCGATGCGATGCGATGACCCGATTTTTCCATAGGATTCAATGTTAAAATGGACTGAGTCCATTTTAACATGGAATTCAATGGGAAAAAGGGGTCCTTTTCATACCCCTACTATCCAAGTGGGCATGGAGTTGGATATAAACCTGTGGCGAGCGTAGCGAGCCACCGAGCCCGAAGCGTGGCGAGCGAAGCGAGCCCCGCGAGGGGACGGTATTCTGTGTCCCCTCGCGGGGCTCGCTACGCTCGCCACGCTTCGGGCTCGGTGGCTCGCTACGCTCGCCACAGGTTTATATCCAACTCCATGCCCACTTGGATAGTAGGGGTATGAAAAGGACCCCTTTTTCCCATTGAATTCCATGTTAAAATGGACTCAGTCCATTTTAACATTGAATCCTATGGAAAAATCGGGTCCATCGCATCGCATCGCATCGCATCGCATGCGATTTGGTCGGGTGCGATGCGATGCGATGGACCCGATTTCAAAATCGGCAGCCCAGTTACTACATAAGTACCCAATTTCTATTTAAAACCCTATTCACTGTGCCGTGAATTGAGAGAGAGGAGGGCAAAGCAGCATGGGTAGAAGTTACCTACCTGTGTGTGAGAGACCTAAAGAAGATATTAAAATAAATCTATAACATAAAACAACAGGGCGCCAAATGTTCATGCACAATATGAAAGCATACAATTAGCCTTATAAAACCATCCGCAGCATCATTATCATGTTCTCATGAAACCTCTAGGAACAGTAAATGTTAAGTATTAATCAATATGTCTTAGTGAAAATTGAAAGCACAGTTACCTTTACAGAATATGAGGGCTTCCTGCTGTTCCTGTCTTTGAAGCAGTTATAACCTTTCAATTATTTACTGCCAATAGTGGCGAGAGTTTGTACAAATCGGAAACTACTTAATATATATTAGTAATGTTTACATTTATAAGCATATCACTGATCAATTGCTCACAAGTGTATTATTCAGGAAATAAATATTTTCTAAGTACCGGCAAATGCATTCCATAGAGCTGCATTATCAGGAAGATAAAAACAAAAAACAATTAAAAAAACCAAAACATTGAAACACTGTATAGCCTAGGTGACAGATGAACTTAATATACAGGAAATGAAGGCCAATGAATAATTTATTGTTATATTTTATTTATGTTGCACACAAAAGTTCAGCAGCGCTGCACATAGGCGTGACACATAGGAATGCAGAAGGCATTTTCCATACTTGGCGTAAGTTACAATTTAAGACTAGGGTCACACAGCACACAGTTAAGGATCATAGGAGATTAATTAAGTACAAGATACTCTAATTAATGAAACTATGGTGTATTGGCCTAGTGGCAATTTTGGGATGTGTTATGAGCATGTTTATGTTTTGCATTATTGTTCTGTTGGTGTTATAGTGTGTACACACAGTAAGATTTGGCTTCCGATGTTCCCGATATAGGGAACATTGGAAGCCATATCACATGCTTTTTTAGGGCTTGCGAGCCCGATGCGCTGCCGATGCACACTCCCGTGTGAGCGCAAATCGGCAGCCAGATAGAGAGGGCAGGCAACACTATATAGTGCAGATCTGCACTATATAGTGTAAATTGTGCCCCTCTAGCATGCCGTGAGTGGGAGTCCCGATGCTATCTGATCGCATCGGAACTCGCATCTCACGGCATATCCTGCCAGGTGTACACACCTTTAGAGGTTGCTCTCTTCATGATCATTTGGAGTAGGAAGTACAAGTAGTTGCATTGTTTGCTAGTAGATGGATTGCCTATTGTTTTCTTCCATGTACAGGTATAACTGATTTCACAAACTTCACTCCTAAAATACTGCTCAGTTTTAACTTATAATCATGATACAGTAGTAAGCTGAAGTTAGGGATACAGCACCTCAGGGTCACCCAAGGTGGGGAGACACACAGGGTTATTCAACTTTCCCTGATTTGGACCATTTTCAGGAGATTAGTCTTTGTTATTTTCTAAAATACTGCTCATAAATCTAGGGAGGAGAGATCAGTGACATGGCACCAAAGTTTGAGGTGCGGCCCAGGGAACTTCAACTGACCCTTATACAAATCATTTCCAGGAGTTATAAAATATGTTTTTATCCTAACATTCTACTTGGACTAGCCCCATTTACAATGATAAAGGCAGAACTTGTCAGGCGTTTTATGATGAATTAGGTTAAGAAATAGCGAGAGGATACGGTTGATAGAGCGACCATAGATGGTCGACAGTCATTAGGTCAACACTGTTGGGTCGACATATTGGAATGTCGATAGGGGTCCAGGTCGACATGTGTCAAGATCGACAGGTGTCTAGGTTGACACATGCGTTAGGTTGACATGGGTTAGGTCGACAGTCAAAAGTTCGACATTGGGGTTTTTCTCAGTTTTTTGAGCTGACATGTGCCGACTGGCGGTATTTCATGCCCTACCATCCACTAGGGCATGGTGGGAGAAGAAAATAGTGTGCCCGAGCGTAGTGAGGCACCGTGCCTGAAGCATGGTGAGCGCAGCGGTGCACTTAAAACTGTGTCAATGTCGACTGTGTCGACATTCGGGTAAATAAACTGTTAAAAACCCCATGTCGACTTTTTGACTGTCGACCTAACCCATGTCAAGCTAACGCATGTGTCGACCAAGACACCTGTCGACATTGTCCCATGTCAACCTAGACACCTGTCGACCTCTACCCATGTTGACCCCAACGGAGTCGACCTACATTTGGTTGACCCAATGAGCCCATTCCCTAGTGAGGCTTCTTTTTAAATATACTGTATATAATTTTTCCTAAGTAAACATTGTTCAAACATCTATGGATGAAATATAGGTCTATCGGTCATCAGGGACCTATTTTTCCTATTGGCTGCTTCTGTCAGTCATGTATTTCTGTCAGTCATGAGTACTTATTTATTTATGTATTTATTTATTAACAGTTTCTTATATAGCGCATACACAGCACTTTACAGAGAATATTTGAACATACACATCAGTCCCTGCCCCGCTGGAGCTTACAATCTATATTCCCTACCACATGTACACGCACACACAGACATTCTAGGGTTAATTTTGTTGGAAGCCAATTAACCTATCTGTATATTTTTGGATTGTGGGAAGAAATCGGAGTACCCGGAGTAAACCCACGCAAGCACGGGGAGAATATACAAACTCTGCACAGTTAGAGCCATGGTGGGGATCGAACCCATGACCTCATCGCTGTGAGGAAGTAATGCTAACTATTACACCATCCGTGCTGCCCATATTAGGGTTCATTTTTGTCAGGAGCTATTTAACCCACAAGTATATTTTTGGATTATGAGAGGAAGCAAGCATTTGGAGAATTTATGACCTCAGAGCTGTGAGGCAGTAATACTAACCATTACACCATCCGTACTGCCCTAGATGTACAACACAATGAACGTGCTGCTATAGTGCACTTTGTAAATGAAGCGATGTAGCTTTGCTTACATAATATTGCATAACAATATCCGTTATGCAAATAACCTGGTGAAAATGATGCAGACGCTAATTAAGGTTCTGTTTTTCTCGTTAGTGCCTGTACTGATGTTCCATGTTTAAATGAAGACATTAAACGCTGATTGTTATCATTTGCGAATTCTCCTGGTGGAACGGCATTGCAAAGATAAGTGTTGGATTTAGACCGCTCATAAAGGTAATCTAGGAGAGAAGCATCTGATACCCACAGTATGTGAAATCAACTAGAACATCTTGTGTGCTATTTATATGACCAGTCTCTTGAGTCTTGATTTTAAATAAGAGCTGCAGCACCTGTAATAGTGTTTTCTGACGCCATAAAATCACTTAGTAATGTGTTTTTGAATACTTGAACAGAGAAGTGGATGCTTGGGAAGAGTAAATGCTACGTTAAAGGAACGGAAGTGTATAAGTAGTAAAGTGTTCATTGTGTTTTGTCATTTTTGATTTCTTCAATAAATATCTTTTTCAGTATTCATGGGGAGTCCAGTATTTAGTGTTCCTGTTCTTTCCTTTTTGCATTAGGAGTTTTCAGTATTAGTGTATAAATATACCAAGAAAAAAAAAAAAAACTCCATATAATTTGTTATTTTTTTGTATTATTCTTTTTTTTTATAGGGAATGTATAAAAAAAATTTTTTTATTGTTTTTAAAATGTATCTCTTTTTTATATATATCGCTACCAAAAATATTATAGAAAGGGGGCACCATTGTACATACTGTACTTACCTATTTTCAATGTATCCTCTCTGGAAAAGAAAGTGCTCGGAATCAAAAGTTTTATTGTCCTATCTGGCTGATTGGACAAAATATCTGGTAAATTATGGGAGCAAATTAACATTTGCTTCAAAATGCAGGAAAACTGTCAAAAATGGTCATTCTGATATTACCAGATTTTTGTTCCAACCTGCCAGGTTGGACAATAAATCTTTAGGTGATTGGCCAGCTTCAGTCTCTAGATCTTTTGGAAGTACACCTAAACATGTGTCATATTTAAAGTAAACTTACTGCCCTCATACCTGAAACCACTAATAGAATCATGTTCTAGATCAGGCCTGGCCAACCTGTGGCTCTCCAGATGTTGTCGAACTACAAATCCCATCATCCTACCTCTACACCAAATTTCTTTGAATTATTTATTGAACTTAATAGGTTCATTAGAGCATTATGCAGGCAGAGATTCTTTGCTACTGCATCTTATGCAAAAGATGAGACAGATAAAGACATCTGTCTGGATCACACCGACGAAAGAGGAGTGGAGATTTTGAGCAAACTGCTCCTGGAGAGTATAAATGAGGATACAGTGAAGGAGGAGACACAGAATGTTAATCATAAAATATTCAAAAAACAATCACAATTTTTTCCTTTACAGCACAAATCGAGTGCTATTGACACTTTTTATAAGACCACATTAGAAGAGTTTCAAAATCTGTGCGATACCAGAGTACACCAGAGCCTGTTCAATTTATCTCAAGAGGAGAGAAAAGTTTTGAAAAATCTGTCCGAAGACCCCTCCCTTGTCATCAAGGCGGCTGACAAGGGATGGGGTGTGGTTATTCAGGATGTTGATGAATACGTAGGGGAGGCCAAGCGCCAGCTGGCAGACACTAAATTTTATAGAACTCTGAAAAATAATCCAATGACACACTACCAGTTAGAACTCAAAGTACTACTTGAAACTGCGGTAGATTAATGTGTCATTACGAAAGATGAGTTCGGCTTCTTCTACCCCCTCCACCCTGTCACCCCCATTTTTTATCACCTCCCGAAAATACACAAAACACTGCACAATCCACCTGGGCGTCCCATTATTTCAGGGATTGGGGGTCTCACATCTAATTTGTCACAATTTATTGATAGTTACTTGCAACCACATGCCTCCTCTCTGAGATCCCATAGCAAAGATACCACCCATTTCATTAAGATGGTGGAAGGCATTAAATGGGACACAGGATACCTACTGGTGACCTGTGATGCCCAGGCCTTATATACAAACATCCCCCATCAAAATGGGGTCTCAGCAGTAGATGGATCTCTGAGGAGAGATATGGGTATCTCAGAGGGGAGTCGGGAATTTATTTTGGCGGGTATCAGATTTATTTTGTCACACAATCACTTTTTATTTGATCACTGTCACTATCAACAGGTCCTCGGTACAGCGATGGGGACCAGGTTCGCTCCTAGTTTTGCAAACATCTACATGGGTAAATTTGAAGACCAGTATATCTGGAGTGGGGACTGGGATGCGAACCTGGTCCTCTACGGTCGCTATATCGACGACCTGTTCTTCATTTGGCACGGTAGCACTGAATCTGTTAACAACTTTGTTATGCACCTTAATAACAACACTTATGGTTTATCCTTCACTCACTCGCACCACCCCACACATATGAGTTTCCTTGATGTCACGGTGGAGGTGGTAGAGGGAGTGCTGGCAGTTGCCGGCTACAAAAAACCAGTTGACGTCTGTAGCTTTATCCCCTACTCCAGCAATCACAAAAAAAGCTGGCTCAACAATGTTCCCAAGAGTCAAATACATAGGATAAGACGTAACTGTACATCAGACGTCAAATTCTCGGAACAAATGAGCAGTCTTTTGGAGGAATTCAAAAAACGTGAATACCCCCAACCCGTTCTTACTGAGGCTCTGGAATACGCTGGCACCCTAAATAGAGATCATCGCCAGCAGCAACAAACAAGGTCCCAGCAGTATGACCACAAATGTGAATAAATTTAAAAGTGGAGCCAAAAACAAATTATGTTTCATCTCCAAATACAATGTAGCTGCAAATAAAATCTCCAACATTATAAAGAAAAACTATAAACTACTTAGCACTGATCCGATACTCAATGCAAATTTAGAAAAGGAGCAAACCATTATATTCAAGCGTGCACGCAACTTAAAAAACATCTTGGCACCCAGTTTTTTCAAGGGTTCTTCAGGCAATAAAAGTGGAAACATACAAAGTACAATATCAGGACCAAAGATAACTGGTTTCTATAGATGCAACCATGCACAATGCATGACTTGTAAACATGTACTGAATAAAACCCAGAAAATCACAGCGTCAAATCAGGACAAAACTTACAGTATAGAGACTTTCATTAATTGTACCACTAATTACGTGATTTATTTATTACTATGTCCATGTAATACTTACTATGTAGGACGAACTATACGGTCTGAATGAGACGATAGATCTTGAATTTATTTAAGTCCCCAAATAATGGTATACATTGTGACATCTGTATAACGCCTCTAAAAATATTTTCAATGAATATTGAAGATTAATTTAAATCCTTAAAAACTTTAAAAACTTTAAAAATTAAAAAATGTAAAAATTATAAATATTATAAATTTAAATCTAAAAAACAGTAAAAATCTGTATACAAAAAGTGTCCCTAAAGAACAATGATTAAACTTTCCGGTTTCTCCCCTCTCTCCCTCTCATGTGTACTCCAAACTAATAAATATTTATTCCACCAGCATATACCCCGTTATATCTACGGGACAGGCTTTAAATGGATTGCAAGAACGTTTGAAATACTCTTCAAAATGAATAGAACATAAATCTATAGATACTTGTCTTCTCTCTTTGGGTTTGTGCGGTTTTTGCCCACCTCACCATATCACTTAAATTAGTGAATATTATATCCCCATGTTATTTATCTTAGCATGCATTCCCTTATATTGAAGTAAGCATACGTCAATGTACTGGATAGATATGCACATAGTGTTGGTATACGACTTTCCCTCCTACATCTAATGTGTTTACATAGATTCTTTTATTTTTATTTCTATTTTTATCTTTATTTTTATCTTTATTTTTATTTTTATTTATCATAATGTTTATGTTTATGTTTATTTTTATTTATATTTTTTTAGTTTTATGTTTATTTTTATTTCTATTCTCATTTAGTACACTCCCACCAACAATAAAGCTTGTTATATTTATTCTTTATATATTTTTTTATATATTATGAATTATTTTATTTAATTGTCTGATGTATTTGATATGCATTCGGTCCTCATCAAAAGACCGCCTAGTTACTATTTTTATTGGGTAATCCAATAAAACTCTCTCTTTTAATAAATATTGTCTACCCCTTTTTGAATTAAATGAAAGTCTGTCTAAACCCTTTAGATATATTGTGATAAGCTATACATCAGTTTAGGAATATAGTCATAATACCTATAATTCAATACTGTCAATGTCCTTTTTTGACAATTAATTATAGGAATGGTCTGTCAGTGTAACATTTTCGGAATACTCTGGGAATGTTGATTTTAGATCCATATAAATATATTGGGAAGTGGATTGTATGCTCCCAAGAATTCATATATGCGTATATTTGTTTATATTTATTTTTATTTCCCTTATATTTAGTCCATTAGAATTATTAGTATTTTTAGTACTTTTTGATATATATGTAACTATATATATATTTTTTTTAAATATATAAATGCATGTGCTGATACAGAACGCTGATTCTGTGCACAAAACAGCTCCTTTTATCCTGATAAAATGTAACAAAGATTTCTCTGGCTGACTCACAGCGCGAGATATGGTAATGAACCCGGCAACCGCAAAGACACTAATTATTGATCATACACACCTGTGCACAACAACTAGCCAGGTATAAGACCAGCCCACCAAGTTGAATTCCCTATCCTCAATTGAAAAAGCCGCCGTAGCGCGGCGAAACGCGTCTTGAATAGGAATTCCTGTTGCTGCTGCTGAGACCGTTGACCTGGAGTAATCTCTCACCTAGCGTGAGCTCCACACCAAGTACCATACCTCGGTCCTTGTCATCACCTCAAAAGCGCAACCCCGGAGCGTCCCTGAAGACGATATACAGCCACCTTGCCATCCTTACGGCACACGGCAGCCGCACATCCAGCAGAGCGCACGAGACCCACTAACAAGGCAGTCTCCGCCCGCCGCAGTGTTCAGCGGCTTGTACCTGGCTCGCTGGCTGGTACAGCTGCTCTTTACAACCCAAACACTGACAGGCGTGTGGCGGATCGGCGCACTTACCTACCCGTATTGGGACCTGCTGAAGACCCCATACCTGCAAGTGAGATACTCATTGGCTGTCGTCTCCATCGACCTAAAGGTGTCGACTGCACCTACTCTGCAATTTTCTGTTGGGCTACAAAGCCTATAAAGGAATACCCTTTGTGGATTACAAATATTGGTTTGGGAGATTCTACAAGTATCCACCTACTCCCACAGATTGCTGGTAATTTTATCTTCCAAAGCAGGACACTAGTACCTGGCCTCATATGCGCATATGAGAATCACCTACCGGGACCTGGTAACTATATACCACATCAAATCAGCATTTTATTATTGCACATGCTTTTTAAGTATTTTATGCATATATAATATTTTGTGTTTATTTTGTCCATATTTTGTTTATTAGTACCTTTTTCTTTTATGTGATTTGTTCATTCAATAAATTGTTATATTTGTGTGCAAAAGGCGCCCACTGGTATCTTTCTTCCTCTTACAAATCCCATCATGCCTTGCCACAGTTTTGCTATAAGGGAGTGTTAAAACTGTGGCAAGGCATGCTGGGATTTGTAGTTTCACAACATCTGAAGAGCCACAGGTTTGCCTGTCCTGTTCTAGATGACTACAAACATCTGTGGGCTCCAATGATAGCTGTGCCTCAGCACTAGCAGCTGATTTTGGGAAGGGGCATCGGATTTGCTTACCCTTGATGCAACTATCACATAGTCAACGATCAGGATTGCTTGTACTCATTCCTGTCTCCATTCCATTTTAAAGTTTTTGTTTGTCCTCTAACCATAACTATTCCAATTTCCTATGGACCAAATCCATAGTTTGACTAAAGTCAGCAGCAACCATCGTATAACATGGTAGCTTAAGCTAGGTCCACACTATACAATTCAATGCACCAGATGAATGCTAAAACACTGAGCAATATTGTTAATGACCTGTGGGCCCAGGTATTGTTAATGATATAGTAGGTACACAGTAGATGATATGCACAATGGTATCGTTATCGTGCATATTGTTTGCAAATATCTTATAGTGCGTAACCAAGTTAAGATACAGAGTTGTGCCTTCTGTGAAATTAATTTTGTAGGTTTTAGTCTCAAAGATTCTGATGGCAATTGATTAGTTTAAAGGTCAGGTACAAATTAAACTTCTTTAATATCTGTTGGAGCGCGCATCGCATAGTACAAAACGGAGCCGTACACAACGGACCGTGTATGGGCTCCTTAAGTAGTTCTTTCTAGCTACTATCACACCGAACACTATTCTGATCCCAAGAGAGAGTGACAGCATCAATGACAGTACAAGCCTACATGTAGGATACAATATTGCCAAGAGGAGAATATTGCCTTTGGTATTAGAGACCCTGTGGTGGATTACAAATACTTCATAGAAGTTATACTCCTATTATTCCCGTACTCACCTTACAGGACTCAGGTGGGCACAGTAGTGACTTAGGAAATCCAGCAACAGATATGTGGAACGCTACAAAATAATCCAAGCGCTTATATTTTTTAGAACTAGTGTACACTTGCAAATACTAATATTATTGCGCAATAATAATTCAAGGTTAATTAATATCTATTTATTTATTGGTGTTGGAAACTGTTCTATTTCCATTGTGTCTGAAGTGAAATGTGTTATATGTTTTAGCATACTACCTTAGGAATGTATAATCTTTTTATTACAAGGATGCATCTCTGAAGTATACTAAGCCGGAATACTCTGCAAAAATTCCAGTCAAATAAAACGTTGGTGGAGGTTGATGCCCTTGTCTCAGCTATGTCTGATGTGTGTATTATTTATGTCAATGATATTATGGTTATGTAAATGAGTTGTAACTTTAGGGGTTACCTAATCTGTCTGAGGGTGATTCCCCAAGTTCGCCCTAATATCATCATCTAAATATTCAGATAGATAGCCATACCCTATAACACCAAATCTTGGGGTGGAGGCACTTGATAGCACCTAGACATACTCAGTGCAGAAGACAGCGTTACACTGGTTTAAGATAATTTAAGGACTTTGGGCCTTATTCTAGTTCACTCAGGATGGTTCTCATCCTGTAATTGTAGCAGCTTTGTCCTTGATATCAGTGTTTCATTCCAGTGCCACTACCAGAAACTTGAATTCGGGGATTAAGTTTCACAACATAGCCATAGTGACCATTTCATCAACTATCTTGACTCCAACGGATGCCAATTGCTGGGAGATAGACAACATCTTATCAATGTATTCATTTATATACTTTCCTTTAATAAGTTCAGTCCCGTAAAAAGCGCATCTAAGGTTTATTCTCCTAATACAGTAAGTCAGTTATCTTCGTAAGCAGTTTGCAGGGCTACACACATGTCCTTTGCAGACACATTTCCATTGATAATGGAATACATTTGCTGTTGTACAGCTAAGTCAATAGTTTCAATGATCCTATTAGCCTATTTGGGATTTGGGTTTCTATAGCGGATTTACAGTTTGAATTTTTTTTAGGATATTGGATACAGGTGTTAGAAGATATACAGCAGTCAATACGATTAAGAAATACATCTCTCCTGGGCTAAGTACTGTACAGTTGTACAGCCATGTGATTGTCTAATAACACAGTGACAGGCTTGGGCACATGCAGACCTTTTAAAGAGCCAAATAAACACAATGTTCCTCTAGACTAATTTGCCTGACTTTTTAAAAGTCTGGTTGGTGATGAATCATATACAATATACAATAAAACAGACATGGGATGTTATTGTGGTCGATGAGTTAAGAGAAAGCTTTTAGCATTTAACCATGCATTCCTTGTGCCTGAAGCAAGATGTACAGTAACTCTTCCTTGTCCATCTCACCTTTAGAGTTCAATTCCTATGGATTTATGTCCAGCAAAAGGGTTGCCACTGCTAAATAGACAGTGAAATTGGGGATTAAGGATTTATGAATCATTCAGACTTGGGTGGATAGGATAGTGTCAGACCAGGATCGGTGCTTACAGGGTCGAGGCACAGAGTGTAATAGGATGGGCATAACTGTCGAGAGTCAGCAGTTTGCGGCTCTCTATCTGCCCCCTGAAAGTGACAATGTGGGAGAATAGCTGAAGTGGGGTACAACTTTAGCAGGCAATAACATACCTAGGTGGTCACATGCAAAGTAGGAAAATAGTAGATCATTTGAGGTCAAGTGACACAGTAAGCTAGGGTCAAGGAACACAGCCAGGTGATGGAACTGTAGTCAAGACCTCAGGAATCAACAGGCAATCTAACAAATGCTGAGCAAGGTGAGCTGATACTCTGCTACAGTGCCACTTAATTAGTGCTCAGAACTTTCCTTAAATAGTCATTTGAAATTTGTCATCAATGTGACATCAACCATGCCTGTAACTTTGCCTTTGAGGCTTGTAGATGCTACTGCAGAGGGAAAGAGTTTAGAGCTTGTCTGTAGAAGTGACCCTGGGCCGACTTCACACAATTGGGAAAAGAAGATGAAGACCCCATCTGACACCAGAAAATCATCACAAATTGTAATTTTGTGACAAACTTGCAATCTTCCCTAGGAATGAATAATAATCTGTCTTCTTATGGCAAAAATGTCTATATTACAGTAATAATGGATGTCTTATGAATATATGTGATTATGAAAATTACATTAGACAGTACTTTGTAGGGGCCTTGAATTATTATATACAGTATAATAATTGGGTCATGTTGAAAGTACATTTTTATTGTTATTGAACGATTGTTGAAAATAACAAGGTTGATGCTGAAGACAACTAAGCTAATAGAAGCGGTAACCCCAATAGTAATTAAGGCAAATAAAATCTAAGGGATTCAGTACTGAATCCCGGCGGTCGGGATCCCGGCGGTCGGGATCCCGGCGTTCAGAATCCCGACAGCCGAAATGCCGACAAGGGGGAGACGTGGATCGCCCCCCCTTGTGGGCTCGCTGCGCTCGCCACGCAGCGGGCCCGGTGCCTCGCTACGCTCGGCACACTAATTTATTCTCCCTCCAGGGGTGTTGTGGACACCCACGGAGGGAGAATGTGTCGGGATTCCGGCGTCGGGATTCTGAACGCCGGGATCCCGACCACCGGGATTGTAACTGCATCCCAATCTAAGACGTATAGCCCTTTAAATAATTGACACTTGAAAAATATATACAGACGGACTCGTTGAGACCCGGCAAATGCCTCTTGTTGTATTGGACATTTGACAGTGCAATCCCTTGTCCTTGACAATAGCAGGGGGTAAGCAATGCATTTCTCTTTGGGGCCATATGTTAAATATAACAAGCCCCAAAAAGGTGCCATTATTATTACAACATACAATATAATTTACAATACTTACAAGATGAAATCACTGACAAAAGTAATACATAAATGGAACTTCACTAAAAGATTTAGGGGCTTCCTTGTCCATCCTTTCTTGAATCTACTTGAATATAGTCTGTTATCGAAGACATAATTCAGAATTGTATAGGTTTAATTGACTATGGACCTGATTCAGACCTGATCACATGACTGCTAATTTGCTGCATCCAGCAATCAGGTAGAGTGAAATCCCTCCCATCAAATAGATGTGCACGGTTTCCAAATGTATTCGCAGCCCTACAAATATTTAAAAAATCCATTTGCAAGAAGCTCAATACTGAATTATTTTTCCAGTGTGTACAGGCTCTGAATAGCCCTGGACTTACTCAGCGGCTGCGATGAAATCAGTCTGATCAAGGCCGGAGCTAATGTCATACACCCTCCCTTAAAACGTCTGGGCACGCTTATGTTTTCCCTGAGCGCTTCTGCTTTTTTCTGGCACTCCCATTAAACAACTGGTTACCACCCCCAAACATCTGTCAATCACCTTGCGAATGGCTAGCAATCAAAAAATGTAGCAGGCTTTAATTGCGGGGCGCTGTTGCGCGAGTGCATCGAGGCCCAGACTCATACTTAGTCTATCAACAATCCGCCGTGGAAATTCATACCGCAGCGATCAGGTCTGAGTCAGGCCCTATGAACAGGAGGGGAGGAGCTTTGCAGCACACTTAGTCATAGAGGGGCTAACCCTGCAGGTGCCACTTGGAGTCTACATTGTTATTATTATTAACAGTTACTTATATAGAACACACATATTCTGCAGCGCTTTACAGAGAATATTTGAACCCAATGGTGCTTACAATCTATATTCCCTAGCAGATGTACACACACACATTCATTCTAGGGTTAATTTTTCTTGGAAGCCAATTAATTTACCAGTATATTTTGAATTGTGGGAGGAAACTGGAGTTCCCAGGGGAAACCCACTCAAGCACGGGAAAATTAGATAAACTCTGCACAGTTAGGGCCACGGTGGGAATAGAACTCATGACCTCAGCACTGTGAGGCAATAATGTTAACCATTACACTGTCTGTGCTGCCCACCTTATAGCACTAATGCCGGGGCTTGCCTATTACTGCTATATACCATAGCTCCCAACATTGTGACTGTAGAACTCTGGACGCCAGCGATGCTTATGTCATAGGGGGTATGCCCTAATAGGGATGCCACGACTGCAGGTCACACCCCATTTTCTGTTACTACGGTGGCATGGCCAGCACTTTGTAAGTTGCTGGCCATGTCCTCAGCCCCTCTGCCTCTCTAAATAAATGCTGTGTGCATCTATTCCACGCTCTGCAACGCCAAGCAGGGAAGACTCCCAACTGCCCCCCCACACCATGGGACACTGTGTGGGACCATCCCCCCAAAAAAGGACAGGCCGGCAAAAACCGGGATGGTCCCATGAAAAGCAAGACAGTTGGAAGGTATGATATAGTAGTATTATTTATACCTATAATATCATTATCAACAGTTATTTTTTGGGAAAAAAAGTTAAATGCTAGTGGTTTTCTTAAAGAATATTCCTTAGCTACATATAATTCCACACTGTGACATAAAAACCTGTATTATTCTGTTTGCATTTCATTCTTATTCTTTTGTAGCCTCACTATCTTCCTAAATTTTAGAGAAAATCGAAAGATAGCAAATCACAACTTTTAATCTGTGCTCTAATGAGAAATACATGGTGCATTCGTTTGGATAATTAATTTTCCAGAAGAAATCTGCACTTCATATTGACAATATGCTCCTTGAGAACAATACAGCACTCTATCAGCAGTTACATTCCCGCCTTTGGAAGGAAAAACATATTTTGTTAGCTTTTTTTCCCACAACAATGAGAAAATACTTCTAGCCCTGGCCTAGATATTACATATTAAGAGTCTGTAATGTGTGGTAGTTTTGAAACATTCACAAAGTACCAGTGTATAGTACATTTCATGTAGGAAGCTGTAAGGAGCTTTATGTTAGCCTCTGTTCCCATGAATAATTGGCTGTTTGATCCTGATCTTTAGAATTCATTTTAATTCCCTTTTCTCATTTGATATTGTGTGCTTAGTAGTAGTAGAACTTTGGCATTATGTATGAAATTAAATTGTGGAAAAATGAGCTGCTAAGGATGAATGGCACATACAAGACAAGACTACAGATTATACCAGGGTTGCCTGACCCTCCCCTTAGGGAGAAAATGCTCTGTTCCTGGACTTCCCTGGTAATGCATGATTGCCATCACCTGTGGAGAGCTGAGTAATTGATAAGAAAGGCGTTTCACCACAGGTGATGGCAATCATACATTACCAGGGAAGTCCAGGAACAGAGCATTTTCTCCCTGAAGGAGAGGGTCAGGTAGGCATCCCTGGATTATACTCACCCTGGAGATCTAGATGGGAAAAATCACCCCCCCCCCCCCCCCAAAAAAAAAAGAATATTGTATTTTTTCTTTCATGTGCAATATGACATTTCTTTGATAAAGGGAATATCATAGAGAAACATGTTCTGTGACCTCTCTACTTTTGCAGAGCCTATGTGTTGTTGTCACAGTTCTTGTCATGTGTGCTATTTCATTGTTACTGCTTGGTTTTCAAATATTTATTTCATGGATAAAAAAATTCCATCATGGAGGTCATGTACAAAGAGTAAACATGTGAGATGATTTTTCATGTGAGAGGATTAGTTGAGCAGGGTGACTCTGTGCCTTGAAAAGTGTGGAGGAGGAGCAAGAGTGCCTACCTGAGTTGAGCAGTACACAAGTGCATTTTGTGAACAAGATATTCAAAATGAGCTATATTACTGTAGTGGTGCTAAAGGGGTCTATGTACTAAGCCTTGGAGAGAGATAAAGTGGACCAGTGGCGGAACTTTTGGGTGGTGAGTCCAGGCACAAATATAGAATTTGGGCCCCTTTTCTCGACCCTAAGCCAAGTTCACAGAATGCAACATGGCAGTGGGTGGCATGGAGGGCAGAGGGTAACAGGGAGAGGCAGGGGGAGGCAGAGTGTGACAGGGGAAAATAGTGGGGCCCTTGAGGACTGCACCTGCTGCCCCAATGATAGTTCTGCCTAAAGAGGACGGAGATAAACCAACTAGTGGTGAATTCAATTTTTCTGGAAAGGTGGAATTAAAGTGTGGCGCTCCTATAATTCTGCTGCCTGTATTTCCAAACCTGTGGATCAATCCCTATTGATCCAATGAATGTATAGGAAAAAAAGAAAGGGGTGGGGTTCTGGAAAAAGTGGCGCTGAATGAAGAATATGTCTGTACTTATCTTTATATGGAGGTTCTTCTGGTTGATGGTATTCGTCTCCAGAGCAATGGGAATATGAAAAGATAAGATTTGAAAAAATAGAGCGATATGATGGTCTATTTTCTTACTGAAGGGTTAATCAAGAGAACGTCCAGTGTCAGCAAGGGGGGTACCTTACTTACACTGGTGTGTTGAAAATTACACATATAATGGTATCTTTTTAGATGATGGGTGCGTACCCGTACTCACGGCGTATTAGGTGTTGCCACTCCTCAAAAGGTTTCTTTTTGGATATCCTCGTTCAAAGAAAGTGTGCAATTCTTTTGTCATAAAAATAATTTATTTTCATAAAAAATACACCAAAATTAAAAAATTGTTTTAAAAAATGTGTACAAGACTAAGCCCTCTCCCGGGGAACTACATTTCCCAGATAACCTCATGATACCCGTCCTTTTGGCGGGAAAAAGACGCAATATTTAAACAAAAGGACTTATTTTACTTCTCGTTTTTGATGTTAAGTAATAACAATGAATGTATAAAGTTTAACAAAAAGGAATAATGTATTGTAAATAAGTAAATGATAAAAAGGAAAGCTAATTAATGGACAGGAACAGGAAGTTCAGCCATCTTGTAGATAGCCTATATATATAAACTCTGCTAACATTACCCTCATGCCTTGATAAAGAGCGACAGCTCGAAACGCGTTGGAAGGAGGAAGGTGCCTTTCTATCTGAAAAGTGTTTGAGGTGATGGTTGGAGAGAAGGTAAGATCCCACTATTTGACATCTGGGTGTATACCGGCACTACCCCGTGGATCAGGACCCCATCTCCTTACCTCCCTCATTACACCGTAGGAGTGAAAAAGACACATTTTTTTAAATAATTTTTTAATTTTGGTGTGTTTTTTATGAAAATAAATTCTTTTTATGACAAAAGAATTGCACACTTTCTTTGAACGAGGATGTCCAAAAAGAAACCTTTTGAGGAGTGGCAACACCTAATACGCCGTGAGTACGGGTACGCACCCATCATCTAAAAAGATACCATTATATGTGTAATTTACAACACACCAGTGTAGGTAAGGTACCCCCCTTGCTGACACTGGACGTTCTCTTGATTAACCCTTCAGTAAGAAAATAGACCATCATATCGCTCTATTTTTTCAAATCTTATCTTTTCATATTCCCATTGCTCTGGAGACGAATTCTCAAGCAAAAAATACCATCAACCAGAAGAACCTCCATATAAAGATAAGTACAGACATATTCTTCATTCAGCGCCACTTTTTCCAGAACCTCACCCCTTTCTTTTTTTCCTAGTGGTGAATTCAGATGGCACCGAGGCATCTGTTCCCCAACCTGTCATTCAGAAGTATTTTTATTTATAATTTATAGAGCACTCAGGGTCCCTTTCACCCTGGGTCTGATTCAGGCTTTATCGCTCATCTGCAAATTTGCAGATGACTGCGAGTAGTTAGCCGCCGCCCAGAGAGATATCACTATCTGGTATCCTGTCACATCCATACGCAATTCACTCATCATTGAATGATTTTCCCAATTGTGAGTAAGTCTGACCCTTCCACAACTCTGCGACAGAGACAGGCTCACGTCACAAACCCTTCCTTACAATGCCTGGGCATTTTTCTGACACTCCCGGGAAATGGCAGGTTGCCACCCTCAAACGCTGACTTCCTATCGGTAAAAATTGCTAATCGATTGTTTTTAGATAGTTTCACTATTTATGACACTATTTTAGTTCATTCGATAACTGAACGGATTGCAAATTTGATTAACTCTGAATAAGGCCCTCTGTACAGTATGTGCTGATTTGTGTTTACCGCTACTCTGGGCACTGGATCTGGGGCAGCTCGGCATCTAGATGGGACTGGGAGTCACACAGTGTTACACATGGTGGGGGTGGAGTTTGAGTCACAACAGTATATGTGTGTGTTTGTATGGGCGGGATGTATTAAAATACATTGCCGCCCTTCGCCGCGATGCCAGCGCATATGTACTAACATATGCGGCTGGCATCGCGGTGCGGAGACAGAGTCTCCGTCATCTCCCTGCCGCCTGCTTCTCCCCTTACGCCAGGGACAGCTAAGCAGGATATCCCCGGTGTCTCCTCCTCCCCCTGCAGCCAGAAGGACATCCGCCTGCTTTACTAGGGGGAGGAAGGGCTTACCTTCTGGATCAAGGAGGACCTGGACTAAGGTAAGCCAGAGGGAGGGGGACAGGGGGGTCAGCGGGTTTGCGGCAGAGGCGTCGGGTGGCGAAAAGAAGCCCATAGGCTTCAAAAGGACATTGCCACCCAAAGGTGGCAATGTCCTATAGAAGCCTATACTTACTTAGGAAAATGCGGTAAAACAGGGGTTTTACTGCATTTTCCCCTTAGTACATCTCGCCCTATATTTGGGAAGTGTCACAGGTGGAAAGTAGCATCATGGCGGAGGGATAAATGACATCACTGCGGTTGCAAGAGGCACCCAGGGTCCTCCTCAATCCCTGCACACAGTTATGCTCATCACAGATCACTGATGCCCAACTTCTACCAGCAACAGCAAAGGGAAGGAACATCTGTAGAAGCCAGAGGTCTTGATGGTGCATGTATGGGACAATAGAACACTGCCCCTCTGGAAGAGACTGGAGTGGAACCAACAATCTGCTGTAGAGGCGAGCCTTGCTTTCCACAGAAAGCAGAGACAGATATTTTTTCAGGCTGTCTGGTTCTGGAGGTAATATATAAACACAAGCCATAGAGGCAGAGTGCCATACCCACAAATCCCAACCCTACCACAGGCTGGCTACTAGGGCAGGCAATTAGGCAGATTTTCTGCTGTATATTATTTCCTCTGCTCTCCAGGTAAAAGCAGTCTTTGGATACATTGATAACCTAAAATAGAATTTATAGAATAATGACCGCGCTCTAGACACTGCAGCCCTAGATACACCCCAAGACTCCTAAAATCCTGAACAAATATAGCAAACACAATGGGTGATCTTTTAGGCGCTGTATCTTCCTCTTCCTTTCCTCGCAGCAGTGGCGGAACTCCCGGAGGCAATGGAGTCATCTGCCGCCGGGCGCCAGCCTTAAAGGGGGCACTGGCTCCATTGCCTCCCGATGTTCCACTCACACGCCTGCATTTAGCCTGGTGCTGCCTGGCGGTACCTTCATTGTATGCCGCATTGCGATGCGTCCCCCTGCTCCTCTTTCCCTGGTTGACTGTGCCGCTGTACTCACTGCTCTGAGAGAGACAGCCAACAGTGACGAGTCGGGCCAGGCAGGAGACTCCGCAGCCAGTGCGGGTAACGAGAGATGATTGATGCAGCTGCGGCACTGTGACGAGGAGCTGGGAGCCGGGTAAGACACGCTGCAGCGTGTGAGGCCAGTACACTACACGTAGAGACAGCAGTCAGCTGGGCAGGAGATGAGTGCCTGAGTTACCATCGGGGCAGTGTAAGTAGGACACCAACTTTTGGGGGGACAGTCACATGGCTCAAAGTTGCCCGGCACTCCAATTTGCATACCATTATATCCACGAGCGCCCGAAAAGGGGGCGGGGCGTATGCAAATGAGGTCGCGGCTTATGCTAATTAGCCACGACCTCATTTTCATACGAGAATAGACGCTGTGCGCATGCGCACAGCGTCTATTCTACTAGATTGGGGGGTCTCCCTGGTCTATATTACTAGATTGGGGGGTCTCCCAACTGCCACCCCCCGCAGCGGGACAATGCCTGCCGCGGGTGGGACAGCGGGACAGGACCCTAAAATCGGTACTGTCCCGCTGTAATCGTGACAGTTGGGAGGTATGTGTGTTTAAAGAGAGAGAGAGATATCTATGTCTATCGGGTATGGGTAAAAACCGGACCAAGACAAAACCCCCGGACCGCCGGGCCAGACATCAAACTCTGCATTTTGGAGCTTGTATCGTCCGGTCCAGGGGGTGTCCTGTCCGGGGGTGTCCTGTCTGGGGGTTCTGCCTGTCACACCTGTCACCAGGTAGAGGAGGAGGGGTAGAATAAAGCCTCCCTGTATGGTCCGGGCATGTAGCAAAAAACGGACGGTCCGGACCACACGGGGAGGCTGTAATCTCCCCTCCCCCATGTCCCTGGTGATAGCTATCACAGGGACCCCCCGGACAAGACACCCCCGAACAGGACACCCCCCCGGACCGGACCCTACAAGCTCCGAACTGCAGATTTTGATGTCCTGTCCGGCGGTCCGGAGTCTAGTCCTGGTCCGGTTTTTACATAGTCCCATGTCTATCTCTTTCTCTCCCTCTCTATATTGCACTTTGTTTAGCCATAGATGAATACCCACCTGGTCAATATATCTATGGCTCAGAGGCTGTAGTTCTATCCATTTCCCATAATGTTTATGCCTACCCAGTTGACCTGAGCACAGTGGGAGCTGCCCTGCCTAACACTGCGCTGTAAGCTTTGAAGCTTTGACAAAGGAGCTCCAGGCCCTGAAACATTGATCTGTTACATGCCCACTATGTTTGTATTTGTAGCATGCAAACTTTTTTTGAATACATTATTTATTCATCACTCTTTGATTGCCGCCATTTGTTCTTTTCAGTACTGCATAGCTCTAGACTGAGGGCACCGGAATATATAATATATATATATATATATATCTCCCGGGCATGAAGGGGGGCACCAACATGTGTCTTGCCTCCGGGCACCTGGGATGAACTTACGCCACTGCCTCGCAGTATATTCAATCCCTGCGTCTTGATGTTCAAAATAGGACACTGTCAACTGACCTGTAATCAGTGCCCTATGTGCACATCAAGGTTTCTTTTTGCTTTCGCACGGTATCAGCTGGACATCAAATTCACACTCCCACACTTCTGATTACTAATAGGATAGAACTCACCAAGGGTCAGAGCCCTATGTTCATCAAAAGGTTTCTTTTGGGGATAGGGTCCGTGTCGCACAGGAATCACCGATATCCACTCCAGTTGGTAAGGTAATGCACTTTATTCCATACACCAACACTCCAAAAGATATGATAAAAACGATAAAAGTCCACACATAAGGATACACCTGGCTCCTTGCAAGTTACAGTGGGTAGCTCTCCAATCCGGATAGAGAGTTTTCCCACAGCCAAAGATGAAAAACAGCAGAGAACTATGCAAAAAGTAATCCAGGTGATCCACCTCCTCCCACCAATTTTGTGTTGCATGTAATAAAGTCATCTATATCATACATGACATTGTTCTGTGTGGATTTATACTGTAATACCACCCTTACTGTACTTTTACATGCCCGGCACATACTACATGTGCCGCAGCGAAAGAATCCCTTAGATTTTATGTAATTAGATGGATTGGGTGTGTTAATGGCACTTTTCACTAATTTGTTTTTTAGATTTTGTGCCTTGCGGTATTGATAACCTACCAAATACAAAGGTAGACTTTATATTCCTGTGCTTTTATGAGCACATGCAGCCGCTTGCTGCGAATTGACTATTTGATGCAGCTGACGGGGGGCAGTGGTGAGCTGTCGCGCACATGGGAATGCCCATCATTTCATGGGTGTTCCCATGAAAATGCTGGGCATTCCCATGGTAATTCGGCAGTGACGTGTGTGCGGGGGGTGGGCAGCTGACGTCAGCGGATGTCAGCTGCGTGCCCGCTTCCAGCACTGGGTGCCTGCAGTCCTAAGACACAATAAAGGTGTCTTAGGTCTGTGAGCACTGTAGAAATCAGCAAACTTCGAATGATTTAATCCCCACACGCAAGCTGCAAATGGATGTTTATGCTAAACATCCATTTGCACGCATGCAGGGGAACTTGCCATGCAAGTGGGGGACGAGCGGCCGTACGGGCAGCGGGCATCGATTGGATGACTTATGAGTCAACCAGAATAAGGTATGTTATGTGTAAGTGGCACTACTACTGTGGGTGTTATGTGTATCGGGTACTACAACTGCACACATTATGTATTTCACTACTACTATGCGCATTATATGTAAGTGACACTATTACTGAGGGCATTATGTGTGAGGGGCAGTACTACTGTGGGCTTGATGTGTGAAACTAGTAATGCATAAATTCATTTCTGCACATGCACTGACTGAAAAAACTCACCATTGCCCGTCTAATTCATAATCAGCCCTTATACATGGACCTTAATGGGTGGGCCATTTAGCCATGCATCGCTACAGTGTGCCGTTATGTGCATGCATCCAATGTGTCATCGGTTTCACAGTAGGAATTACTAATATTTAAATACAAACAAAATGTTCTTCACATGCAGAGAACTTTGGCAGCTAATAAAAAAATGTAAAAAAGGCTTATTCATATTCTTAAAGGTTATTATAATTTACAGTACTATGGGTTAATATCTCCATTTATTCTAATGTGCATTAGAAATGAAATGTTCTTAGCAAAAAATTATCTATAGTAAAAAAATTTGCTATATATTTATATATAGGGAAGAGTGGTGACAGTTGATCCCCACTTTGCTTGTGACAGCCAACCGGCCAAACAGTTAATGTAAGCTGTAGCAATTCAACATCAAAGGAATGGTGATGTGAACAACAGCCAATGTGTCCATTGACAGCAGAGGCGGATTTAGACCTCATGGGGCCCTAGGCAAGATACCGGCTTGGGGCCCTCCTCACTCAAACAATTCATAACACTATATTTTTGCTGCTGATTGCAGCTGGCATCGAGAGAGTAAATTGATGTGTGCACAGTCTACAGATATACTGTATGCTCATCAGCATTGCATACAAATCTGAATCATGCTCTAGGTCTTTTGGAAGTAGCCTTAATACTTGTGGCTGCCCACATACAGTGGATAAAACCATTTTGTGTGTCCAAACATTCTTGTTTTAACAAGGAATATCAAAGAAACTTTGGGAGTGTGGGCAGGTCCATGTGATGTCATAACACCTCCTGATAGCCAGGACATCTTTTCGAGGCCCCTTGGGACCGGTGGGCCCTAGACAGGTGCCTACTATAGGTTTCCTTGTGGAAAATCTACCTCTGGTTGAAAGCAATGAATAGTTCCATTTAAAATCAATATTTGGTGGAAAAACGGAGCAAATGGTTTTCCCCTCATGTGCACGGTGCTATGATTTTGGATATGCACGCACAGCTGTGACCGCTGTTTAGGATGGCCACAGCAAACCCTACTCTGCCTCTGTTGGCATTTCCTAAAGGATGGCTGGTACCTGCAACAACTAGGACTTTGCTTATAATAGCCACGTTTGAAGGGGAAAATTAGGTCCGCCCCAACTCCAGTGCCACCAGGCCTTGAGCAGGGACATGTTACCGAAGATCTTAAAAAGGAAATGGCCAAAAGGTGAAACTGAATGACAACTAACGGTACCTCACCAACTTCAGGGGAGAAGGTAAACCGAATGAGCGACTGAGTGGCAAATCGCAGGCGACCCAGTCACAAGTACAAAAGAAAATGCAAGAAAACACGATGCACGACACACAAAAAACCTGCAAACCACACAAAGTTACAGGTAACTCCCATCAGTTAAAGTAAACCAAATAATGCAGACCTGCGGCATTACTCTGGGAACCCCAGAGGAAAAGTAATAAGTGTGGACCAAAAATAAGCAACACAAGACTCTTATCCACAAAGTTGCTGATATATGAAAAAATAAGTAATACTAGGGCACCAATGTGGAGCACTTATGGTAGTACCAGAACCCGGACTGGAAGCAAACTGGAATCCCAGAAACCGATGGAACAAACTCTGCATGAATAACAGGAGCCAGAGGGAGGCAGGTAACTGCCATAAAGAGAAGCTATCACTGGCGGGGCTGTGCTGGACTGAATCCCTTAAAAGGGCCAGCCCCCCAGACCTAATGCTGCCAGCTGCGGGAAGGCACACTTGAATGCCGTCCCTCATTGCTCCGGCAACCTTTAGACGTAAGTAGTAACCTGGCCAGGTGCTGCCAAGCAGAAGTTCTGAGTAACCAGCCCCAGGGACGCGAACGCCAGACCGGACAGTGGGGCTAACGGCACTGCCAGTCAGAGTGGTTAACACACATGCGGGGTGGTGTGGGGCGGAGTTTACCTAATTACTTGGCTCTGAGTCAAAGTCCATTGATCAGATTTGAATCAGGCCCTATGTCTCTTGACAAAACTGTCTTGTGTACACCAGAAACATGCACACATGTTCTGGAATGTTGTAGAAATCAATATCGGTTGAAGTAAAAATCTCTGATCTACTGTATAGCGAGTTTCCTTGCGATTCGCAGCCTGGAACTTTACCACTTGGCTATACAGCCTTGGTGTTGGGAGCAATGATCCTGGATCATGTCTGTCAACAGCGTGTTTGATCAAGTCTCCCTCAAGTGTACTTTAGTGCACTTCCGAAAGCAAATACCTTATTCAACAAAGAAAACTCAACTTAAACGTGCAAAGTTGGGAACACACTTTCAAAGAAAGACAAATACACCAGTCACATCTGTTTTTAGTGAATATCTGTCTTCTCCAGACAACAAATTATAATGCCCGACAAAAAAGTTGCTAGGACAGCAAATCGAATATTGCGCAAAATATGTGTACAGCTGACACTAGTTAGTCCAGTTGTCTTTTTCGTGATATCACAAAATTCCATAATCACTTTCTCTAATGCGAGACTGTAACGAGGGATGATGTCTCCCAGGGGATCAACTGTCACCACTCTCCCGTATAAGAAGAAGAAGATAGAAGAAGAACATTTCTAAAACAGTTTATTGTAAAATAATTGACTTGGTTTAAATGAATTTACAAATATGGGTATGAACTTTCAATAAATGTACACAAGTTATGCAGATCAGCACTACAGATCGACACCATCAATGTTGGACAATCTGTCTGGAAATCTGGGAAAATAATTTTTAAGATCCCTGACTTGCTGCTTCTGATCGTTTTTTTTTGGTCAGAATCAGTGAATGTGGGATTTAACACATTACCTGATTCCCTGACCCCAGTGTACATAGAATTTGGGCAATGCATTGTGCCCTATTAGAACAAACAAATACTTTAGCATATACTGTAATTGATACAAATTTAGCATCATACAAGTGGTAAATGTTAAAAAAATATCTTCAGAAACCTTGTTTAGTATATTATATTTGAAAGAATACAGCAAAGATGGTGTTAATCTCATAGATCTCACTACGATTGCGTATTAGCTCTCATTATACAGAGAATTCCTTATGCCAACTAATGAGGGCAGAAAAAAAGGCTTACAATAACCAGTTAAATAAAGGCCACTTAGCACAAAGACAGAGGCAATTAGCAAGACTTGTCACTGTGCACTGTATTATTGTATTACAGCTGGTATAAAACATTTTAACCATTATTACCCAGAAAATGAAGTCACATTTCATATCCGGCTGAGCAGCAATCTAGAACAGTAACAGCACGGTGCAGAAAGCAAGCAGATGTATTCTGTCAGCAAGGAGGCATTGCTTATTGTATGGAAAACACTCAGAGAATTAAACATGACTCACCTGAGCACAGCTTCATTTCTCCTAATACACAGCTAAGAGAAGGTTATTATACGATAACATACAGTTACAGTATACTGTATGTAGTCACAGCATACCAGTTAGCTGCAGCCTTTGCCTCCTAAAACACAGACTACATGTGTGTTAAGTGATTGTCCACAAAGTGTTTTTTGTGCTACTGCTGCCATTATGAAGAGGGCAGGTAGGTCCTTATTTAGTTAATGCAGGGCCTGATTTAAGGTTCAGGATGTACTAAACTAATCCACATGTAGCTCTTCTTGTAATGTTGCTCATCACACGTGAGTGAGCACTCAGGGACTCCCCAGTCATACTGCCCAAGTACATGTAACAAAGGTTATACAACTGGCATGTATGATCCAATGCTTGTAGCACAATTTACATAAAATAATGGTTTTACCAGTAAGTAGCATGGACAGGTGATAGCTAGGAAACATGGAATAAATTGGGCCTTCATTTTACTCCTCGGCTGTCATCTGCAAGGCGCACCTTGTCCCGATTATCAGGGCCTGTCCCGCTGTCCCACCCGCGGGCGGCAGTGTCCCGCGGTGTGGGGGGTCTGTTGGGAGTCCCCCCATGTCAGCTGCTAAGCAGCGGAGAATAAACGCTGTGCGCATGCGCACAACGTCTATTCCCGCAGCCAGGGGGCTGGGGGCATGGCTAGAGGCTCACAGAGCCTCTGGGTCATGCCCCCATAGTCGCAAAATGGGGGCGTGGCCTCGCGGGAAAGCCTCGCGGGAGAGCCTGCTGGGCTCGCAAAGTTGGGAGGTATGCAGACTTGAATTTGGTAAATACGTTAACATCAGTTTATGAACCAGAAAAGGCCTTGGTTTCATGTTACACTGGTACATTTGGATGGCTGATCCCATTGTACCCATTGTAGGACAGGTTAGAAGTTGCCTATGTTGATCATTCAGATCAGGACTTTCATTTTTAAGAATGTACTAGATAAATGATTATTGGAACGGATTGGCTACCATGGACAGCTTCTCTACCTGTATTCTTTAGAAAGTGTGATCAATCTGGCCTTAAGACAGAGCGGTTCAGAAGTGGTGTTGGAGAAGCTACAGATTAAGGGCACCATTTAATGATACTATATGCTGCATGCTGGTAGCATCTTTAGTTTAGTATGCCTGTCTGCTGAGGTCCCATGCTGTTCTTCTTCTCCTCTATGGCATCTTCTGATGTGATGCTGGCATCCTAATGCTGCTGGTGATGGGTTGCTGACTATGAGCATGGGAGACGGCTCTATGAGCATGCCCATTGCGCTTTATCCTGGCTGGGACCCCACAAATCCTGTAAGACCTCCCTGAAGCTGGACAGGCCTTGCTGGGTCCTCAATAGGGGTCATAGGGCTAACATCATCTACAGATGGCATATGTGGTACAGTCATAAATAACAGTAACCACACTTACTACTGTTTGCTGAATACTATACTTACCCCTAACTGGGTTATGCCTCATTTTTAATATTGTCCCAATATGCAATGTGATAATTGATTACAAGGTTGTATCAATGGGTGTGGTATGACACTCAGACGGTCAGGAGTCCAACGGTCATAAGTCCCGATGTGACCTCCAGTGTTAAGTTAACTGACGCATTTCAGCATCATCTTACTTTACGAGAAGGGGGTAGCAGAGAGTCCCGATCACCGGACCACCAATCACCGCTTTCTGAGTAGTTGAGTATAATTTTTTAAATTTTTTATTTTTTTTATTTATTTTTTACACAGTGATCAGATTCTGTGTCCATCAGAGCCTGGGTAGGGAATTCACAGCGAGACCCATGATTCTTCAGCTGAAGCTGGCATTATCACAGGACTGAGAGAGGAAGAGAAGGAAAGAAAACTCTGGGTGGGGGCACCCTTATGTCACAGGTATTGTGTATAGATACATTACTAAAATAAGTTACTTTATTAGATATGCTCTAAAATAGATATGTTTTTTCCTAGCTATAACAAAATTAAAAATGAAAAGAAACGCTGCAAGATTATTAACAATGATAATGGGGCAAAAATAGCCTTCTAGGCTAATCAGGGACACATTTACCGATTAATTGGTATTGTGTTATTTTGGCATGATCCTCAAATAATCCTTAATTCTTACCAGGGTCTGGGTATTAGTAAGGAGGATTGAATCATAGGACCTTTTACATAAGAACCGTGTGTCCCAAGGAGACAGATGCTGCAGCAGATGAGGTGTTATACATCTATGCAGTGTAAACATATGTTGCTGTGGGCAGCTTAAGCATAATGTAAATAGAGGTGCCGGTAACTATAGCCGTAGTGGGGGAGGACATTCGGCTGTTTCACACATACACAAAAAACCCCATAAAGGTGTTGGGAGGAAACTTCCACTGGACGCATCCAGTGGTTACCTTGAAGCCGCGCTGGCTTGTAATGCGGAAGCCACGCTGGAGTGTGCCGAAATCCTTGCTGCCTCTGCTAAGCTGACTCCTGCATCTGTCCCTGCCCTCAGGCAGGGGCGCCCATGAAATGCTGGGTGTTCCTATGTCCAAGTGCCGCTGCTTCCCCATGTGCCCTTGTCCCACACCCCCCTTTGCAAGCACCACGCTAACTGTGCAGGTCGGCAAAGGCATCCACACATGCGCATACAAGAATATGCGAGTGAGCAGTAATTGACCATCGGTTCCCAGTGTGAGCACACCGGGGACCGAAGGAATCAGAATAACCCCCTAGATGCGATGTGATCTAGTACAAAACACATCGAGCACACATCTCACCCTGTGTGAGCATCTTTAGTGTTAGGCTGTGACGGTTAGGTGGGGGTTTAAGCTGTGGGACTGGAGGGTTATGGGGGGTAGGTAAGTATACTTGCATTACCACTGTCAGGAATTCCTACATTGGGATGCCAGTGTCGGTATTTTGACCGCCGGAATCCCCACAGCCAGTCATCCCTGACCTTACGCTAGGAGTGCAGCACCATTTCAATGACCTATATAACAAACCTTATGTGAGGGCACCCAGTAATGTATTGGTTTTAAATTGTATACTATAATAGCTGCTACACAATTGCTGACACTACAGTCCAGTTATTAGTATGGATTACCAAATAATTGATAGATAGATAAAGACACCCCTAGAGAGAGAAATGTAGAAACCCCTTAGAGATACAATAGACAAACTCCCTACAGAAAGAGACACATAGAAAGACACTAAGGGGGAGATTCTCTAAGAATCTCCGCCCCCCTTCGCCGCCCATCGCATATTTAATTATCGCATATGCTGTAACATATGCGATAATTAAGGCAAAGGACAGCTCTTGCGTTAAGAGCTGTCCTTTGCGGTGAGAGTCGCCGGGTCCCAGCAGGACCCCGGCGGCTCTCCCCTCCCTCCCACACCCGGCGCTGCTGCTGCTGCGCCGGGCTCTCCTCCTCCCTGCACCCGGAAGAGGATCAGTGCAGGGAGGAGGTCACAGGTCCGGGCAGCACTGCGCTGTGCTGCCCGGACACAGGTGAGGGACCGATGCGGGGCGGCGGAGGGTTGCGATAGAAGCCCGTTGGCTTCTATGGGGCATCGCCAGATTTTTCTGGCGATGCCCCTGCCGCGGTAACCCGGCGGGGGATGCTTACAGCATCCCAAAATGCGGTAAAAACCCCGATAACGGGGTTTTTACCGCATTTTTAGCTTAGAGAATCTCCCCCTTAAACTTACTGCTGCTTGTAGGAGGTCTCTCCCCCACGCTGTCTGCTCCTGTCTGTGAGCTGCAGCCTTCCCTCGAGTCAGCTCTGCGTTCAGCTTCTGATTAGCAGGGCTGACTCAGATGGGGACATCTAGTTGCACCCAGAAGTACTGCACTCAGCAGTGACACCGAAGGAAGCTCTTTAGATCAGTGGTCAGGGAACAGGAGTAAATTACCCCAAATGAGTAAAAATTAAATTCCTGGGGGTAATGGACGATCGCTCTGCCGAGACACAACCGGGCATGCATATGAATCTATATGCATGCCTGGCTGTGTCTCTGCAGCGTGACCGCCCATTACCCCCAGGAATTTCATTTAATTGTATATAGAATCTATATATAGATTCTATATGCATGCCCGGCTGTGTGTGTTATGGTACTGTAGTGTACAAGGACCTAACGCAGTGCAGTGCATCAGGCCCTTGTGTATAACACGCTTTCCTGTGCGATGCCCCGGGCCCCGCCTCCAAGTCTGCCCACTTCTTCAGTAGAGTCTAGTCATTGCTGAGCCATCTCTGCAGAGCGCAGTCTGTACTGCAGCGCTGAGTTTCTTTGCCTGATTAATGGCTTCTGTCAAGGTATACCCATCTCTAGTCTTGGGAAAAGAAATTTGCACAGACTGTCACTATATCATCTTGAAATACTGACACTAATAGTTGCCTGGACATCACATTATCAATTACCACACACAGTCTGGCAGCCATTGATGATAATGATGATTACCATGTATGGTTGTGTGTGGTACAAATTTTGTACCATTCACAGCCATACATGGTAATCATCATCATTATCATTCGCTGCCAGGCTGTGTACTGTACTAACAGGATATATCAACAATTTCACGGGGTACAGTGTGTATTACAATAATATGATTTCCTTCCTTTCAAATCAAGGGTTAAACATAAGCATATCTAAATATATTTTGGGGTACAAGGTAATAAAGTTCCCTGACCCCCGCCCTAGAGACTTTACACCCGGCCGGCTTAGTAGAGTTATAATTTGATGCAGTCTGTACTTGTTTCCTCGAACGGCGCCTAGATTTCCTACGTACGCTAACGTAGGGAAATCGCATTGCATTGCATGGGCCATTTTAGCGGCATGCGATACAATGCGATTTTTTAATGTAACTTTTTCAGTGCTCTGTGTGCCCCACTGTATTACCTATACAATCATATCATTGTAAGTCTTAAAAAGAGGTTTTATGCACCCCCCACTATCCACGCCACCCCGAAGTTTGGCGAGCAGACGCGGATTACTTTACATGTATTCTGCATCCGCTCGCCACACTTGGGGCTTGGTGGCTTGCTGCGCTCGCCACACTATATAAAAGCAACTCCACGCCGACGTGGATAGTGGGGGTATGAAAAAGTTGGAGGACGCGTTCCGCCGCCGCTCGCCACGCTTTGGGGTGGCGTGGATAGTGGGTGGTGAGTAAAACCTATTTTTAGGACATACAATCATATTATTGTATACCTAATGTAATAGCATCGCACATCCTATAAAATGGCTTGCGATTGCATGCGATTTTGCGGCAGGGGCGATGCGATGCAATACCCTGTTGCACACAGAGCAGTGAATAAATGACATGAAAAAATCGCATCGCATCGCACATCGCATGTCACTAAAATGGCCCATGCGATGCAATGAGATTTCACTACGCAGAATAGCCCACTACGCAATTAGCTTAGTGGGTGCCGTTCTAGGAAACAAGTACCGATGCAATCTGTACATAGTGTCTGCTGGGCGGTAATGATCAGGGGGAGAAGGGGGTTTCTGAGAACTCAGAAACCCCACTGCATGTGCCACTGCTGATCTTCCTGTGCCTATAGATTGTAAATGTGTATGCAATGGGCGCCTCATTTTATTCCTGGGCTATTGAGTCACTTTCTAATATTAACTGCTCTGTAGCCTAGAAATCACAATTGCATTTGCATACAAACATGAATTAGGCTCATCGACCCCTAAATGCTATAATGGCACAGAACTGCTTTCACACATTTTGTGAGAGAAAAGCAGTCCGCGTACTATGGTGTCTTTATCACTGTAGATTATTCTATGAATACTCAGCTCAGGAGTTTGTTCCTTTATTATTGATCGAAGACTATGTTAATTTTTTGTGACTTTCATTCAATCTCCAAATTACTAAAATTGCTTGAAAGCGAAGAGGGGAAATAGAGCAAAATTAGAAGTAGAGACGCAAATCCCACACAATGCCCTGAAATCCAATTTCTTTAATTTGTTGATGGTGTGCAGCTCTTTCCCACAGACAGAGAATAACAATGAGATTCATTGAACACAGAGAATTGATCAAATTGCTAATAGTTTATTCTAGATATGACTATAGGCCGACTCAGAAAATTGTTTAAAAAAAATAGTAGTAGTCAGTACAGAGAACTATTTTACCATAGAAAATTGTGCTCTCCAGCCACATTGTCACTACAAGTCCCAGCATGCACTAGCAAACCAGGAAATCAAGCAGACCAGACATATTTGGGTCAATTATTATTAACTAGTTTATTCATTGCCGTCTTAAGGGGCTCTGCTCCCTTAACATATGAATGCCTTTATTACGCGAAATATGTTTAGTATATAGTATATGTTATGTATGGTGTGAGTGAGGAAGGGATGGGTGCGTGCGTACTGCGGGTGGGGGATGGACTGGTGCGGTGTTGCCGTGGCTGGGTGCACGGGTACTGCGGGTTGAAGAGGTCCAGGTGCGGGGTTGCCGCGGGTGGGCGCATTAGTACCACGGGTGAGGAAGTGGCAGGTGTGGGGTTGCCGTAGGTGGGGTAAGGTGTCCAGTGGTGCTGTGGGTGTCGGAGGGTTGGGTGCGGGTGTGCTGCGGGTGGTGGAGTTTCAGGTGCACGGGTGCTGCATGTGGGTGGTGTGGGTGGAGAGGGGCAAGTGCGGGGGACTGCAGTTGGGTAAGGGTTGGTCAGGGTGCCACCGGTGTTGGAGGATCGGGCACATGGTTGGCGTGGGTAAGGGAGAGGTCTGGGCATGCTGTGGATGGGGGAGAGGCCATTGTGCCATCGGTGGGTGAGGGGTGGGTGTGGGTTTTTCTGCTGTTGGGGAGGAGCAGTTGTGGTGTTACAACAAGTGGATGCAGGGGTGCTGTGGGTGGTAGAGAGGCCGGTGTGGTAGTGTTCTTGATCTACGCCAGAGGACCGCCATGAGTATGGATTCCTTCCACAGATACCCATATGGATTTCTTCTGGATGGACGGATGGAGGTAGACCTACCTATGGTGTCAAGATAGGTAAGTATCTGTATGAAAGGACTGTGTATGTAATAAAGTTTTATTGTTCTAGTGTGTTTGTGTTTTTATTTAACTATTGGTTCTGCTGTGGAACTAAGAGTCCCAGCAAGCCCATTAATGGGCCACATGCAGGGACTTATGGTACTCAGTCCCAGTATGTGGATCAGGGTTGCTGGGACTCCTAGCTCCACAGCAGAACCCAATGGTTTATTCCAGTGGTTCCCAAACGGTGTGCTGTGGCTCCCTGGGGTGCCTCAGGACACTTGCAGGGGTGCCTTGGATTGGTGTTCCAGGAACAATTCAAATTATTTATGGTCAATGTAAAAGGCAAAACCATTGCTGGTGTCTGCCAATAATACTATCTGTGGACAAAACAGAAGCTGATCCTGTCCCTCACCCATAATTAAACCTACAGTATGTATGACATATACAACTATTCTTTTTTTTTAATTTCTGAATAAGAAACTTTTGGCCTAGGGGTGCAGTGAAAAAAAAGGACCCCTGCCCAGGCTGATTGGTCAGATGGTTAATGCTTTGGCGATGGGACCTTATATAATTAGTGTCCCCCGGCTGTGGCATTACCCTGCTGGCTGGTTGTGGTTCTTAAAATATGGGACACCCCTACTCAAGGGTGTAACTACCATAGGTGCAGGGGATGCAGCTGCTATGGGGCCCAGAGCTGAGAGGGGCCCACTTTACCTGTCAAAGTATCATATGCTGTATACATTTTTCAGCATTAGGTGATAAATAGGGGCCCTTACAAACTTTTGCTATGGGGCCCACATGTATTTAGTTACGCCACTGCCCCTACTCGTTTTGTCCCCTGTATTTTGGGAACCAGGACCGGCCCTTGGGCCTGGTGCTGGTTTAAAAAAATAAGGGGAACCATATTTAAATTGTTCCCTGATTTTTTAAAACCAGGACCGGCTCTTTGAGCTTAGGGCTGGTTATGCCATGGGGGGGGGAACCCCATGCCGTTTTTTAAAATTATTAATTTATTTTTCTCTTTTTTTTTTACACTGCAGCCTGCACGGATCTGCAGGCTAAAGCCAAATACATCTGTTTTTTCCAGGCATATTTTACCGCCAATTAGCGTCTGTATCCCATTAATTGCTGGTAATTACCGGCTGTATTTTAATACAGCCGCTTAGTAAATTAGGAATCACCATTTTTTGAATGGTGATTCCTATTCGTATTCTGTCAATGCATTTGTATTCGTAAATACGAATGTGCCATGAATACGAATATGAATTGTTGTATTTTTGGCATTCTCAAATAAATACGATTTTTTAATGCGTATTTGCCTTAGTAAATTTCCCCTTGAGGTTCTTTGAAAGAGGCCAAATTGTGACAGCTTGAAAATGGTCAGAGCATCTCCAAAAGGGGAGATCTTGTGGAGTGTTCCCGTTAGATTTTACTTGACTACTTCCGTTTTTATCAGCTGCTTTCCGCACCAGTGGGATTGTGCAGTGAACTGTAGTGTGATAATGGAGGGGCAGAGCTAAAAGATGCAAATTTAGCAGCACCCTTCAAATTGCACTTTAGGGGGAAATTTACCAAAATGGATTCGTAGAAAAAAGGTGTATTCGTAGGGAGAAATACACCTTTTTTTTACGAATTTGTATTTTCGGGATTCCAATCCCAAAAATACAACAATTCGTAGTCCTAAAGATGGAACATTCGTATTTGTAGTTACAAATACGAATGCCCTACACCATTGATAGGATACGACAGAAATCACCATTCAAAAGAATGGTGGTTTCTGATTTACTAAGCAGCCGTACTGACAATACGGCTGCTTAGTGGTGTGAAACACCCACGCAAATACGACAGGAAAATAGAACACCATTTTCCTGTTCTATTTGCGTTTTAGCCTGCACGGATCAGTCAGATCCGTGCAGGCTACAGTGTAAAAAAATAGAAAAATAAATAAATATAAAAAAAAACCGGCGTGGGGTCCCCCCCACAGCCATAACCAGCACCAGGCTGAAGGAGCCGGGGCCGGTAATTAAAAATCAGGGAGCCCGACAAATAGGGGCTCCCCGATTTTTAACAACCAGCCCCAGGCTCCAGGTCCGGGGCTGGTTCCCAAAATACGGGGGACAAAATGACTAGGGGTCCCCCGTATTTCAAGAACCAGCCCCAGGCACAACCAGCCGGCAGGCTAATGCCACAGCCGGGGGGAGACTTTTTATGCAAGTCCCCCCGGCCAAAGCATTAACCCTACCGACCAGTCAGCCTGGCCAGGGGCCCTGGGGGAGTGGGGACCCCCCCAATAAAGGGGTCCCCCCCCTCCAGGACTTACCTGACCAGGCTGAAGCCTGGTGCTGTCCTCGATGCCCCTGGGCGGTGGGCATCGAGCTGATAAATGGTGTAAAAAAAAGATGAACCTATTGTTTTTTACTGTGGCACTACAAGTGCCAGCAAGCTGGGACTTGGAGAACCACAAGTCCCAGCCTGCTGGGCATTAAAGGGCCCGCTGGCACTTGTAGTTCTACAGTTAAAAAAATAGTGCACAAAACACACTGATACACTTTTAAAATAAAACTTTATTACACACAAAGCCCACACATACTAATACTTACCTATCTTCTCTCCGTAGGTAGCCCTGATGTCCTGTGTCGGCGTCTTCTGGTCCTGTGTCGTCTTCTTCCTCCATGTCGACCGTCGCTGTCGCCGTCCGGATCCGACGAAATCCATTTGGGAAGCTGTGGAAGGAAACCATACTCACCTGTCCCAGCGCGACGTAGTCCAGGTAAGGGTCTTTGCAAAAAAACAAACCGATACCCCGAAACCAGCCCGGACTGACGGAGACGCACGGTGTTTACATCGTGCGGCTCCGCCTCCCGAATGCCGCTATTGGCCGCCTTGCGGCCAATCAGGAATCTGCCTCTCAGGCACTTGTAATGGTGCCGCTTCCAATAGTTTTTTTTAATGAGCTTTTATAGCCCTCTGCTTGTCCCCACCCCCTACACGCCTTCTGCTACCAGCTTTTTGCAATAGGGAGCAGGAGGTACAACTTTTGGTGCCTCCAAAATCACTTTAAACATTATGCAGCATTGAACATTTTTACATTAATACTGTATAAAGAAAATACTTATAACACAGAATATGTGTCATAAGAATCTTCTTCGTATTATTTTAACCATAAATGACAGGGGAGGCACTGACTTTCCTGCTTCCCCTGCCTCCCCTGACTGCACATCCCTGGTAACAACATCTAATATTTCTCTGCAACATTGATGGGTGGAATGTTGTACATTCTTTGAAATTATTATTTTTTTTGCTTAATGATGTTTAAAGTTACATTTAAGAAAATAAATAAGACTATGTAAAAAAGGAACAGTAATTACTAAATACACTTTTTTATTATACACATGTTAAAACGTAAAATTATTGGTAAATTTACCCCCAGACGGCTCAATTTCCCTATATACTTGGATCACTTTACCCCTAATCTGGTGTAACTTGAGACACAATTTTTTCATAAATCATATTTTCACCGCCCTTTTTTATATAAACATCCTTATTATGATTGACATCCTGAAATAAAGGTAGATGTTTCCATATTTATTCTACCTCAGTTTTTCTTGCTTAGGGGACAACATACAGTAAGTAAAAATTGGTTAATATCTACCAAAAGTGGTCATAGGCTGGACAACCAGACAATGGTTATAGGCAGCACAGGGTCCTGGGTGTCAGTCTAGCCACTCTGGTCCAAACCTACAGAAGCTACCTAGCATAAATTGATGCAAAATGCTATGAAAATAGTGTCATGACCTGCAGGCTACATAGCCACAATTTGTGGCCCACAAACACAAATTGCATCATCACCATGCCCATTGCATTGGTAAGAGTGGGCTGCAGACATTGGGGAGTGGGATACAATAGGCCACTTTTCTGGATGGCCGGGAGTGCCACCAGTATTTCTGGAGCCCCCCCACCCAACACACACATATACAGTCAATTTGCATCTGTCTCACAATCAGCCATTACAAAATATACATTTTAAGCTACTGATATAGGTATAGGTTTAACTTTAAACAAGGGCGTAAGTTCATCTCAGTCGCCTGGATGCAAGTTGTAGTTTGGGGACTCCCCACCTCAATTATGTTGTGTGTCAACATTCCCCTGTGTGTATCATCTCATAGTCCAGCAGCATTGCTTGCTGCAGTGCCAGCTGCGGGGTACCAGACAGGAGCCACCCTGTCCCCTGTTGCAGATGTTAGCAGGACTCCTGATATAGAGCCGGTTAACTACAGGTGCACCTCAGAGCTCCATTGCAAGAGCAGTGGTCACACTTGGGCCATTATTCTGGTTCACTCACAAATGCTAATTCCTTCTCAAATGGGAAAAACCAAGTCAAAAATACAAAGAATACATATAAAGAATCTTATCTTTATTATTCTAATAATTTTTATAGTCAAAACTCTGGAGTAAAAAGTCTCTGGCAGGTGGGGCAGTGCCTCCCTCGGCTACCTTTTTTGTGCATCTCTTACTAAATCTCAGCGAATCTCCAGCAGTATATACTGCTGCACGTGTGTATAATGCCCACATGTACCCCATGGCTCATAAATTGTGTGCAAATCTGGCTCTGGTACTTGCCAGGGACACCTCAGCCATTTTCCTCACCGCACGCCCCTGCTATGTTGCAGTGCAAAAATAAAGCAGTCAGTATTTTCCCTACACAGAAACTAAATATCTCACCCAAATCTAAATCTATCAGCACATGATACATCTGCCCCACCTGCAGTGCACATGATTTTGTCCATTTGAGAAGGAATTTGCCTTTACGAGTGAACCAGCATAAAGGCCTTTAATCCCGCTGTGAACCTCACAGGTGCTGCTTTACAAGCAGGGGCCCCTTCAGGGATTAGAGCCCATAGGCTGGAGCCTCCATTGCCTCTGGCAGTTATGCCCCTGGTTTTAAAGCAAACAGGTGGCAATATTAAAGGGCATGTTGCTGAATATTTGTAACACAAAAAACACATTAAATAAAAACATACAGGTAAGATAGAAACCAAGCTCCACGAAGTAAAAGACATCTGCATTTTTGCAGCTTTGCCACCAAATACTGGAATGTCAAGAGGAGACAGAACATTCACAACAGACTGGCTCTGAAACAGGTTGGGCCCTGCTTCAGTAACGATCTGCTTTATTTTCAGTGTTCAGTACTCAGATCATTTAAAGGTTTTTGATACGTACGTGGAAGAGCTGCATGAAAACAGATTTTAGAATTACAAAGGAGGTACGTCCATCTAACAGAGAGACTAATCCAAATTGTGCTGGCTTTCACTTGGCCCCCCCAGTCTGTCTGCGAGTCGTAATTGCATTTCAGCCACTCATACTGGCAGAAAAAACAGAAATGACATGAAAAGAGAACATAGAGAAGCAGAACTGGGGCCAGCTGAGAAGCAGCCAGGAGGCAGCGTATGCAGGAGTGAGGGGGGAGCTGACAATCTATGTAACCAATAGGTAAGGTGAGAAAGAGGAATTCAGCTCCTGCAGCGTGCATTGGGATCTACAATGTCAATATAAGCAGCAAATCAACTGATGTCATATATTCCCAGTCACCACCAGACAATGCCAACCTTTGTGAAGTAAGCTTTTATAATCAGTACTTCTGCAAACACATGCATGTCCTGAATTCAAAAGGCTAAATTACTAGTTTTTTAAAAGGCACGGGCGTTCTCACAGGCACAGTAAGCGTTCACAGCATCATAGACATGGTAGCAGTAGGAAGGCAGCCCCAGTGATGTGGTGCATTGTACATACACCATGGTTTTGCATGGCCTCCACCTTCAGATACAGGATCATTTCAATAGCAGTAAATACCTGGATGTCTTTGCCTATACTTCCAGGACCCGCAAGGCTTTGGTGGCGGCAAAGAAATATTAATTGGCTCAGGTGCTTCTACACCTTTCTCACCCAGAAAAAGCCATGAACATCGTTCACTGCCTGCACATGATGAATTACCTGTTTGGTTCCAACGGGCATCTAGCATGGCTGCGGTATGAGGAGGAGTGGTGTAAGCAGCATGGGCTGCATGTTATGGCAGTCAGAGTAAAGGATGTTGACATTTGGTTGAAGGTAATGTAATGCAGAACTCTTCTGAAGGTGTGAAATCCTCACCAGCCAAATGTCTCAATTCAAATGACAGAGGGTCCTTTTGTCCCATTGCAAGCAGCAGGTCCAAGTGTTGTTGTTTAACAACGGCAATTGTGGATCTGGTGCAAAGTGTTGCTTTTGACACCATTGCCTGCATTGCAGTGCGGGCTACCTAGCTAAAGCATGCCCCAAGCCTGCTGCTTCAGCATCAGCCAGTAGATCCCCCGGCATTCGCAGCACTAATTAAGGCCATTTCCCCTGTCTGGGTGGATGCCATGCACAGCTGGCTGAATTGGTACCCGCTTCGCTCTTAGTTGCAATTTTTGCTAGATGGTTTTAGCTTGGGCTTTCGCCTTCCCATTAGTGGTGACTGAGGTATCTTTAACGTCTCCTAGAAGTTTACGCACTGCCAGGGATGTTCCACACATACTGAGGGCTAAGGTGGTCAAGGAAGTGCAGCTACTGTAGGTTGCATGGCAGGTTCGGATCTAGGCATAGAAGTAGATACTGTGGCTGGCTGCTGCAATTTGTCATTGGACAAGGTCAGGGCTGGATTAAGCCTTGGGGGGCCGGGGTCACTTTAGACAGGGGGGCTCCCTTCCACTTGTCATTACTGGTCGCAAACTGCACGGGAGAATATTACACTGTCAAAACACAGAGTTAAGGCAGTATAAACTTGGTCAATGGGTAACTGCAGGGGGAGGGGGAATTAATATAAACATAAATATACAGATGGAGCCGGGCTTGTCTTTGCAGGGGATGGCGATGACGACGCCAGCCGCCATCCCCCGGCACCCGCCATCTGTATCTGCGAAAGGGGACGCGCGATGCGCATGCGTCCCCTTCCGACGGCGCTTCCCCCGGGTCCCCGACGGCTTGTCGGCGGTCACCCGGGGTCCCCACCACCTCCCCACACCCCCCCTAACCCTGTCCATCTCCCTGAAGCGGAGACGGACAGGTTCCCGTGGCCCCGCCGCACGTAAACTGCGACGCCCGTGCGCGTGAGACACACGCGCGTCTCAGTCAGATGGAGAGCCGGGCTGCTGGCAGATGCGCAGGGCCCTGAAGAAGACCGGCGAAGCGTACGCCGGCTGACCAGGCCGTGCGGACGTTCCTCTCACCTTATCTATTAATTATTATCACTAATTGTGACTGTATTTGCTAGTCCTTTTCAGGACTCTAATGTGATTAGATTCCAGATTACCTATCGCCCTAGCTAACCGCTGTGTGCAATACCAACGGCGCTGGGTGAGAAGGTGGATGTACGCCAAGCCGGCAGCACATGAACTCCCCCACAGGGAGAGTCTGTGACTAGCGGCAGCGGCAACACCGGATAGAGACGCTGGTTCCAAACAGTGATATTTTCTATGCACGCATAAGCGCAGTATACAGAAATTGCATTTATTAGGCATATAGCCACTGTGCAAGTTATCTGTACTATAGCTGCCATTTGCGGTGCTATGAAACCGTGCATCTATCTACTCCAGTGATATGGACATTCACCCCTTTCACTAAAGATAATAATTATAAGTGGAGTTGCATGATCACTGCATACAGTTCGCAATCATTATCTGATAAACACAGTCCCCTTTTAGACCCAATTGGTTATCAGAAGGATCATTATTTAATTGTGTCAGATTCATATTGATAAGATAATTAGAGTGAGAAGCCGCACGTGCCATTTTTAAATTCACACTTGTGTCTCACTTGTATTTATGTTATATGTTTGTTCGTTATATTTCGCAGATTTTTAACTGAATAAAGATTAAAAGGTATATTTTATGTCTCATGATTATAAATGGTGCACCACCATAAGACAAGCTACTCTTTCTTCTTTGTATTAAAGTCTGAACTTTTTGTCTGTGGGAGCACACCCCTGAATATTTACTAACTACGTACTAAAGTAACCAATAACCTACTGAGAGGGGGCCTAATTTGTATAAACAAACACTAATATACAACTCCCAGTCTTGTGCAGTGGATTACCCCACCTAACCTACCCTCTCATTGTTGGCAGGTTATATGGCAGGAATAACTGCTTTGGCAAGCCAGTCTGTGGCTCCTGCCATGCTGGAGAAATATTGGGCAGCTTTCTGATGGCAGGAAGCTTTTATTTTGCGAAGGTTGAATGAAGGTAAGTCCTCTTTTCATTTGAAATTAGACTTTATCCGGCTTGTTTCCCCATCATTTTGTTTTTCTATGGTTAGACTCAGACGTTATAAGCCATTATCATGTGGCCTTACACTGGGCTATTAAGCCCAGACATATATGTTATTGCTTATGGGATGGGTTTGGGAATGTGGTTCCCCCTGTGTTGGTAGGGCTGGTCTGCTCCAGGTCAGCACACCCTAACACTTTATTAACTCTTATTTTTCCTATCACATTGTATATATTTTGTATTTTAATCCCACCTTCACTTCCCTACATAGCACTTATGTGCTTCTTATTAACCCTTACTAATTTTCATTTGTGTGCTGCCCTGGAGTACTCAGCCTGTGTCGGCATATTGGGGGCCCACACCCCAGACCCATACCCAGTATTAGGGACCCCCAGTGACAGAGAGGCCTTGACGCACGGCCTGGGGGCTTAGCCCTATATCTGCAGATATATGCAACCAACATCTCTGTATTATCTGATTAATATGTAGTTATTTTCTCATTCAGTGTGCAATTGGGATACAAAATGTTTTTTTCCTAGACAGAATTACCCCTCCCTTTTGGCACCTGAATGACACACCTCTGATTGAGCAGCTTACCAACCAAAATGTTGTGCAGTTGAGAGGCATAGATGGGTCAGCATTAGGAGGGATTGCTGACACCTGAGTGCCATTGGAGAAGCCAGGGGTATCTCCAGGTAAGCTGGCTCTCAGACGTTATAAGCCATTATCATGTGGCCTTACACTGGGCTATTAAGCCCAGACATATATGTTATTGCTTATGGGATAGGTTTGGGAATGTGGTTCCCCCTGTGTTGGTAGGGCTGGTCTGCTCCAGGTCAGCACACCCTAACACTTTATTAACTCTTATTTTTCCTATCACATTGTATATATTTTGTATTTTAATCCCACCTTCACTTCCCTACATAGCACTTATGTGCTTCTTATTAACCCTTACTAATTTTCATTTGTGTGCTGCCCTGGAGTACTCAGCCTGTGTCGGCATATTGGGGGCCCACACCCCAGACCCATACCCAGTATTAGGGACCCCCAGTGACAGAGAGGCCTTGACGCACGGCCTGGGGGCTTAGCCCTATATCTGCAGATATATGCAACCAACATCTCTGTATTATCTGATTAATATGTAGTTATTTTCTCATTCAGTGTGCAATTGGGATACAAAATGTTTTTTTCCTAGACAGAATTACCCCTCCCTTTTGGCACCTGAATGACACACCTCTGATTGAGCAGCTTACCAACCAAAATGTTGTGCAGTTGAGAGGCATAGATGGGTCAGCATTAGGAGGGATTGCTGACACCTGAGTGCCATTGGAGAAGCCAGGGGTATCTCCAGGTAAGCTGGCTCTCAGACGTTATAAGCCATTATCATGTGGCCTTACACTGGGCTATTAAGCCCAGACATATATGTTATTGCTTATGGGATGGGTTTGGGAATGTGGTTCCCCCTGTGTTGGTAGGGCTGGTCTGCTCCAGGTCAGCACACCCTAACACTTTATTAACTCTTATTTTTCCTATCACATTGTATATATTTTGTATTTTAATCCCACCTTCACTTCCCTACATAGCACTTATGTGCTTCTTATTAACCCTTACTAATTTTCATTTGTGTGCTGCCCTGGAGTACTCAGCCTGTGTCGGCATATTGGGGGCCCACACCCCAGACCCATACCCAGTATTAGGGACCCCCAGTGACAGAGAGGCCTTGACGCACGGCCTGGGGGCTTAGCCCTATATCTGCAGATATATGCAACCAACATCTCTGTATTATCTGATTAATATGTAGTTATTTTCTCATTCAGTGTGCAATTGGGATACAAAATGTTTTTTTCCTAGACAGAATTACCCCTCCCTTTTGGCACCTGAATGACACACCTCTGATTGAGCAGCTTACCAACCAAAATGTTGTGCAGTTGAGAGGCATAGATGGGTCAGCATTAGGAGGGATTGCTGACACCTGAGTGCCATTGGAGAAGCCAGGGGTATCTCCAGGTAAGCTGGCTCTCAGACGTTATAAGCCATTATCATGTGGCCTTACACTGGGCTATTAAGCCCAGACATATATGTTATTGCTTATGGGATGGGTTTGGGAATGTGGTTCCCCCTGTGTTGGTAGGGCTGGTCTGCTCCAGGTCAGCACACCCTAACACTTTATTAACTCTTATTTTTCCTATCACATTGTATATATTTTGTATTTTAATCCCACCTTCACTTCCCTACATAGCACTTATGTGCTTCTTATTAACCCTTACTAATTTTCATTTGTGTGCTGCCCTGGAGTACTCAGCCTGTGTCGGCATATTGGGGGCCCACACCCCAGACCCATACCCAGTATTAGGGACCCCCAGTGACAGAGAGGCCTTGACGCACGGCCTGGGGGCTTAGCCCTATATCTGCAGATATATGCAACCAACATCTCTGTATTATCTGATTAATATGTAGTTATTTTCTCATTCAGTGTGCAATTGGGATACAAAATGTTTTTTTCCTAGACAGAATTACCCCTCCCTTTTGGCACCTGAATGACACACCTCTGATTGAGCAGCTTACCAACCAAAATGTTATGGTTAGACTCAACCTGTAGCCTTTTCTCATCTCTGTTTGCATGGTGAGGGTCCCCACGAATTTTGCCCTGCTTTTCTCCTGAGATCCCAGGGGGGCTATTAGCTAATGTGCTCCGTGGTAGGTTTTGCAGGTTTTCACTTTCGGAGAGTCGTTCTCCTTCCCCTCCCTCCCCTGGCCCCCCCTTCCCATCCACTAATGGTGTTAAATTGGTTGCTTTTAGTTCCGATATTAACCTATTGTAATTGTTTGTTTCAGAAGTGTCGCTTGAAATGCGCCCTTTATGGATCTTGGGCCACTAATTTGGTTATTTGGCAACTAGGTTGCCTGTGTCAGGGGACTCATCTATTTTTCCTGTAATACAAAGGGTTAGGTTGTGAGGACATAGGGGGATGAGATGGGAGGAACTATTGCCTGCCTTGACCTTACACGTTAGTTTCCACGCCCCCCCCCCCCCGGGAGTGTTGGCCATTCACCTAAGGGTTAACGAATATATGGTCTCTGCCCTCCTTGAGCTAGTGGTGTTGGATAGTCTGGTCCACAATAATCCAGTGCCAGCTTTAGCATACTGTATTTTGTTGCCCAGAGTTGTTTTGGACAAGGCCAGGCGTAAGGTTAGTGCATTTCGTTGGCAGGAAGGTTTTGGAGCTTGGTGGTGCAGTGGTTTCCCACCCATTTATTCATTTTCTGGGCGCTCAATTATTTAGACCAGATGGCATTCATTTGACTAAGGAGGGTTCATGGTTTTTCTTGGAAAGCATTTTTTGTTTACTCAATAGATAGGTTTAAATAGGTTTAGGGTAGTGTAGAACTTAGTTTAAGTTAGTGTAGTGGTAGTGAGATTAGGGTATGGTGGCATCAGAGGCTCAGGGCAGGCCGGAGTGTGGCAGGAAATAACATCAGTACAGTGGCTATTGTGCTGCTGTTTGGAGGTGTGCTCTTAGACCAATACATTATATAGTATGACCTTCCTTACCGGGGGTCATGTGACTCTGGCTGGCCCTATTATAATTTATTGGAGAGAGGGTTGGTGCCTCAGAATGTATTGGTGTAGCCATTGAGATAAATAAAGTCATGTCGTGGACATGTACATCAGCAATAAGATGTAATGTCACTGATGATCTGGTAATTCTTTCTTACTGCCACCATATTTAAGTATTAACTAAATAAATAACAGTTGACTGTTTTTAATGGCATCTTATGGTCTGTGTCGTTATTTCTAGATAAATTAAGATTATTTATCATTAGCAGTTAAGGTTATGTTTGATGATATCAGGCAATTTAATATCTGCTGACAGAAAGTTTATGTGCATTGTGATCTACATCATCACCACAGACAATGCTAAAATCGCCTTTGTGAAGTAAGCTTTTGTCAGTACCTCTGCTAACACACGCCGGTCCTGAAGTCAAAAGGCTAAATTCGTATTTTTTTTTAAAGCAAGCTGTTGAACATCAAGGTCACAACATATTTTCAGTTCCACTGGAGGGCACAGCACTTATTACTACAATAAATGTAACATTAATGAATGTCACAATAAGACTGAATTATTCAGTTTAAAAGAATGAAAACATAATTGACACAGCAAGGAGAATAATTGTCCATCCTTGCTTACTGACAGTGCATCATTGTACACCCTCTTTTGCGTTCTGGTTGTGTTTGGAAGTGGGGTTGATATCCCAGGGGTGTACTAGTTGCAGCAGCCAGGTTTGGCGCGGTGATACCTATATATTTTTCTTGTACAGCTTATACAATCTGGAATATGTTTCCAATGATGGACTACAAAATGAATTACATCATATCATGATCTGGTATTTGAACAAACTGGAGGTCATCAGCGAAGTACAAAATGGCCGCTCTGAAGCAGCCATTTTGGACCAGACTTTTGTATGTTGGACCAGACATATGTATCACCGGTACCTGTGTAGGTACCACGCTGCGGGCTCGGTGGCTCGCTTTGCTCGCCACGCTATTTAAAATCAACTCCATGCCAACATGGATAGTGGAGGTATGAACTATCCATGTTGGCATGGAGTTAAGTTACTTTTTTGAACATATTTTGTGGCGAGCGTACACCCGGAAGTAGCACGGAGTAGCAAGTAGCATGTAGGTGCTTGGAAGGGAAGTACTTAAAAAAGTGCAAGTTAACTTAAACTTCTAAGTAGTAAGATCGGATGAGCCTCACACAAGAATTAGGTAATTAAACAGTTAGGAGTTCTGGGGCATGAACCACCAAGGAGTGTTTAGGGTGGAGCCAGCAGACATTTTGTGTGAGGGAGGAATAGAATCTGCCTGTTTTTCACTGGATACCCCACCCTCCTTCCCTAATACCCCTTTTACACCAGAAATGCAGGGACAAACCCGGGAATTACATTCCCGGGACAATCAGGGACATTCCCGGGTTGGGACCCTTTCACATTTGAAAAGTCCCTGCATTTTCTGGTGTGTGAAGGGGGCGGGAAGGAGGCCCTCAGGAGGTCGGGAGGAGGCGGGCAGTCGGCGGGATGGCGGCGGAGGTGGGCAGGAGGTGGTAAGAATACTCACCCCGGTTGCTGGTCCTCCGCGCAGGCCTGGGATCCACACAGGCGGCGACACAAATGACGGGACAGGCGGCGGATGAAGATGACGCAGCTCACCGGCGCCCTCACTGCAGCCGGAGAGCTGCATCATCATCATCCACACCTGTCCCGCCATTTGCACCCGCCGCCTGCGTGGATTCCCAGCCGGACAGGACACCGAGGACCGGCAACCCTGGTAAGTATACCCTACCCCATTCACACCAGCCAGGTCCTCGGGTTGAACCCGGGAACAACCCTGCTACTTAGCAGGGTTGGATTGCCGGAAAATTAGCCCGGTAATTTGTCCCGGGTACCTTTCACACCAGCGGTAGTTCCGGGTTGTTCACAGTCACCGTTTTCCCCACTGAATTTTTTTTTTTTTGCTTGAGGTTTGTCAACCTATATGTAGCAACAGTGGTGCAAGTAGACATTTTTTCTTAGTGGTACTAATGTCCATTACACATAATGCCACACACCATAATGCCCATTACACATTATGCCACACACCATAATGCCTATTGCATATTGTACCACACCCTGTAATGCCCATTACACATTATGCCACACCTTAATGATCATCACACATTATACCACACACCCTAATGCCCATTAAATATAAGGCCTCACAGTAAGACTTCTAATTACTCACTGCTATGGGTTTCATGGCAAAAGATGCAGCTTTCTGCATCTTCTCCTGAAGGCACCAATGTTCCTGGCATTTAATAATAATTCCTGTAGTGCCACTGATTAATGCCCGCTTTAGTGCTTCTGCTTAATGTCACTTGTAGTGCAGACTCATCCTGGGTAGTCCCGGGCCGGCCATCTCCTCCACCACTGCTAGTATGAGATCGGAGAGCAGTGCCACAGGCTTCCCCCACTCATCTGGCACCAGTGCCGCTGCCCATGCGAGTATGAGAGTGGAGCACAGCACAACAGGCTTCCCTCACCCCTCTAGCAGCTTGTGGACAAATATGGTGCACCAACCTGTGAGCCAATTAGAGCTCACGGCGCAGAAGCCAATTACCGTGGCTGCTGGTATGTAAGCTCTGATTGGCATTTGAATGGGCCAAGAGCCGCCGGAAGGGTGAGAGAAGCCTCTGCTCTCCTCCGTCTCTCAGTGGTGGCGGGCACTGGAGGGGTGGGGGAAGAATGTGGCAGCACATAGCAGGAGATGTGGAGTGTTATGGCGTACTGGCAACATATTTTCTAGAAGTATGCCGTACCACCTTACTTGCACCACTGTGCAGTGGGAAAGAAAGGCAGTACAGTGGCTATTGTGCTGCTGTTTGGAGGTGTGCTCTTTGCCTAATACATTATGGATATTTACATCAGCAATACGACGTAATGGGTGAAATTTAGTAACAGCTAAATAGCCACGAATAGGCATATGAGTAGCCATTCGTAGCTGTTGCTTGATGTAAATTCTTATTTCCGAATTTACAAAGGCCAGTATACGGCCCTTCATATACTTTTGAAAGATGTATTCGTATTCCTATTCAGGAATACGAATGCATACACCTTTGAAAGACTATGAATAGGAATCACCATTCTTTTGAATGGAAATTCCAAATTTACTAATGTATTTGACCTAAAAATATGGCCAGAAAATACTCCTCATTTCCAGCCGTATTTGGCAAAAGCCTGTACGGATCAGTCAGATCTGTGCAGCCTTCACTGTGTAAAAGTAGATAAAATAAATAAATTATTAAAAACCTGACGTGTGATCCCCCATCCGGCAATTACCAGCCCTGGGCTCAAAGTGTCGGTCCTGGGTTTAGAAATTGAGGAGCCAAAAACAATGGGGTTCCCCCTTATTTCTAAACCAGCACCAGGCTCAAGGTCCTGGTTCCAAAATACAGGGGACAAAATGAGTAGGGGTCTCCCGTATTTTTCAAACAGCACCAGGCCTGAGTGGCCTGCTTCCAGCCAATCAGGAGCCGAGTTTTGCTGAAACTCAACTCCTGATTGGCGGGGGACAGGTCAATTCTGCATTTTGTGGAAGGAGTTGAGAATGTAAACAAAACATTATCCACTTGTCCCGGTCTGTTGGTTACGCATGTACTATGGAACAAATCGGACGCGATCTTCACCAGAGGCCTCGCTAAGTATCATTTGCTTCCACAGCTACCTGCACGGAGTTCTACTGAAGAAGGGGACTGGGCATTGTAAGCCATACAAGTGAGTATAGTGTGAATGAATGTAGTATGTAATACATTTTTATTTCTCTGTGTCCGTGTATTATTTAACTATTTGTTCTGTGGTAAGACTACTTGGAGAACCAGAAGTACGAGCATGACCTTTAATACCCCGAATGCTGGGACTTCCGGTTCTCCAAGTCCCTACATGTATTGCAAGCTTGCAAGGACTTGTAGTTCTAACACAGAACATTAAAACAATAGTTTTTGTCCTAATTTTTACACTTAAATATCAGCCCAGTGGCCACTGCCGTGGGGCATCGGGTGCAGTTTCGGGCTTCAGCCCAGGCAGGGTGTCTCCTAGAGACTGGGAACCCTTCCTTTAGGGGTCCCCACTTCCACAGGGTCCCTTCCCAGGCTGAGCAGTCAGGGGGTTTAATGCTTTGGCCAGTTGAACTAGTGTAAATAGTTTCCCCCGTCTGTGGAATTACCCTGTTTGGGCCCGGTGCTGGTTCACAAAATAAGGGGGACCCCTACTCATTTTGTCTCTCATATTTTGGGAAACTGGACTGTTGAGCATAGTGCTGGTTAAATAAACTGTGGGGATCCTCTATCTTGTTAGGACCCTGAATTTCTAAAACCAGGACTGGCTCTTTGAGCCCGGGGCTGGTTTGTTACAGCCAGGTTTTTTCATTATTATTATTATTATTATTTTTTTACACATTGAAGCCTGCATGGATCTGATTGATCCATACAGGCTGCCGATTCATATTTGTTTTTGGTGGCCATATATATACAAATACGAATGTATACGGCCACCTATGCCATTGGAAATTATGAATCCCATAATTACATCAGATTAATAAATTTGCCCTATTTACAAGTCATATTTTCCCCTGAATTCCCCGTATTCCTATTTCATAGTAAATTTCCCCCAATGTCTCCAATAAGCATTCCGTTCTTGTTTATTGCCACCATACTTAGTTTAAGTATTAACTAAATAAATAATGGTTGACCGAATTTAATGGCATCTCGGTAGCTATTATTTCTAGATAAGTTAAGATTATTTATTATTAGCAGTTAAGGCAGGGTTGCTTACTTTCTGGCTGCCCTCTCCAATGCAGTGCCGGTATTCCAGGCACTGCACAGCTGTGGGCATGGCTACAATGACGCAATTTGCATAATTGGGCCCACGCACCCCTGCCAAGAAGGAGTGTCGTGGGTGACGGCCAGCATTCCGGGAGGTTTGCTAGGAGGGGGACCCGAGGTCCGGGACCCTCACTGCCATTCCAGGAGGGTAGGCAACCCTAAATTAAGGTTATGTGTGATGATGTTAGTTGATTTAATGTCTGCCAATAAAACATAATGATACAAAGAGCTGAAAGGGTGCATTTTTTTTAATTAAGTCAGCACTTTTAGTTTTCTTGCAGTAGTCACCCTTTAATAATACACATTGCTTATAGTGTTTTGTCTTATGATAGCTGCCATTACGCTGATGGAAAATATTTTTTCAAGGGGTTTCCCTAGTCACTGTGTGTTGCATTCAGCATGAAAATAATGTGAAATGTCTCTTGTCGCTGTTTATCTAAGATACAGGTGGCTACAACATTCCTTTTTCATGTTAAACAGTGTGTGGTATGGCCTGTAGCCACGCCTGTGTGACTTTAAAGTCCCATAGTACAGCTTAGTCAGCTGAATGAATGGCATGCATGTCCTAAGTGTCACAGCCAGATGGTAAGAGGCTGGCCCCTGCAGCCAAGCTGCCAGCACACCCCCTCCCTGGGATGTCCTTGAGCTGGTCAGGGTGTGGGACAGTGACAGAAGGCGGCAAGCAGGAGCACACAAGCTGGAGTTTGTTTAATGGAGCCTGAAATGCCAAAGGACTCAAAGTACTTTGCTATAACAGGGACATCTTTCATGGATAATCATGCAATTGCTGAAGTTACTCACATCATGGCCTAAATGCCAGCATGACCTGTCTATAAAGCCTCATTCACAGTATAATATATTTTTCTATTTCTCTCACAGCTTGGTCTGTCTATCCGTTTGCCTCTCATACATAAAAAGGTCTGCCTGCCTGTCTCACTTACAGAATTTCCATTTGTTTAACCAACTCAAGCTGTCAGTGAAGCCAGTGCTCCATACTGGTGCAGGTGACAATCCCTGGTAAGCCGTTTCTGCTGGCTTTTCAGGGCTAATCGGCTAGCTCTCTACGATATCCTCCTAACTTTCAACAGCTTCCATATATTATGGGCCTGATTCTGGTTCTCTCGCAAAGCACATTTGGTTTGCTAATGGAGAAAACCATGTGCACTGCAGGTGGGGTAAATGTAACATGTGAAGAGAGAGTTAAATTTGGGGCAGTTATTTTGTTTCTGTGCAGGGTAAATACTGGCTCCTTTATTCTTGCAATTTAGATTTCAGTTTCAACACAACCCTCCCAAATCTAACTCTCTCTGCACATGTTACATCTGCCCCACCTGCAGTGCACATGGTTTTGTCCATTAGCAAACCAAGAATCAGGCTGTGAAATCAGTCAAAGCACAGACTTTGTTAATCAATCACAGTATTACCTGCCTGTTACTATCTATCTCACCTGCTATCTCTCTATTAAAATGATTTCATTTGTGCATGAATGTATTTTTGTATTAAAATGAATAGTGATATTTTGGGTTAAAAACATTGTTCAGAAAAGAAGACTATAGAAGATGTAAGGTGTGGTACAACAGAGAACTAAATCGAGGCTTTACTGCACAGATCTGTCCAGGGGGATTTGGGAACATTGGGAAGTCCTTGGAAAGACATGTGTGGCAAATATGATAAAGTCTGAATAATTAAGCATTTGCTCTTTTCATGTCATGTCTGGGAAGGTATATCTCATGGGAAAGGTGGGAGGAGGATTTGTGTACCCATCTCACATATGGTTCATGAAAAGAGCTTTGTGTTGTAGGGAGAGAATGGCATAGCCAGCTGGCGTACGAAGAAGGCAAACTCAAACAGAATAATTCAGTGTGTTTTCACAGACAGCTGAGAGAGATAAGTGTGCTCTAATAGATTCACAAGAAGAAGAAGGTTGGCAGGAAAGCTAGCCAGTGGGAGGGCTTGAGGAAAAGAATTATGACCTCCAGTTTGTATAATACTTTCTTAACAAAAGGAACAACCCCCCTCCTCATAATGGCCAATAGGGGAATGTGTAAATTAATCAAGAGCAAAGGAAAGAGCTTTTATGCATTGCATATTTTGCCTTGGCATGAAAATGTACTGAATATTTAAACCTGTTCACAGTGTTATTTATTATAGACGGGGCTGCTGAGGATAGATGAGGCACGTACTAATACTTATCCGGGCCTGGCATGTTGGGGGGGACTGATCTGCTACCATGACCCCCCTCCCCTTCTCCTCTCACCTGCCAGAAGCAGCAGTCTCTCTCCACATCTCAGCATACACTGCAATGGGGCCAGGGGTGGTGGGGGGGTGTGCACTACCATTCGCCGCCCCACTTCATCACACATCGCCGGCAACCACATCAATAATAATTGCATATGCACTAAGATATGCGATTATTATCGCAAAGGACAGCTCTTGCGTAAAGAACTGCCCTTTGCAAAGCAGCCGGCGATGTGTCAGCAGCTCCTTGGCGGTTCTTCCCCTCCTCCTCTGCCCGGCTGCTTGCTGCAAGGACTTCGGTACCTCCTACTCCTTCCTGCACCCGGAAGGGGAAGTATGTCTTGGGGAGGAGGAAGTCACTGGTCCAGGCAGCACAGCAGGAAATCGCCTACCTCAAATAGCTTAGCAAAATTGGTTAGCACACATCTCTAAATGTGTATGCCCCTTCACATTCTGAGGGCCAGATGCACTAAGCTTCAAAAGCGATAAAATGGAGAGTGATAAACAACCAGCCAATCAGCTCCTACGAGTCCTACCTGACATTTTTCAAATACTGCCTGTGACATGGCAGGTAGGCTGATTTAACTTTTAAGCTTAGTACATCTGGCCCATAGTCTCTGAAAGTGGCCATGTGGCAGGTTACTGAGGAGATATGGAAGGTGAAGGGGGGGGGGGGGGGCTTTCCCAAATCTGGCATATGGCCAAATCCCCTAAAAATGTGTAAAAAATACTTTCTCACTTTTCAGGTAACATGGGCCTGGGCTGGCCACCCGTGGGTGTGGATCTTTCTAGGTCGACAAGCATTGGGTCGACACCACTAGGTCGACATGCTGCAAGGTCGGCATGGGTTAAGGTCGACATGGGTCAATGTCGGCATGGAACTAGGTTGACATTGGTCTAGGTTGACATGAAATTAAGTTGACACAAGCATTACGTCGACATGGGCTAGGTCGACTGTCAAAAGGTCGACACAGGGTTTTTCAGTTTTTTGACCCGAATGTTGACACAGTCAACATGGACACAGTTTGAAGTGCAACTGTCGACCTAGCCCATGTCGACCTAATGTCATGGCGACCTAGACCCATGTCACCCTAGATCTATGTTGACCTTAACCCATGTTGACCTTGCTGCATGTCGACCTAGTGGTGTCGACCCAATGCTTGTCGACCTAGTTGTTGTAGACCTAATGACCGTGTCCCCCACCCGCTGTGCTCTTTAACTAGCCTGGTCTAGCGGAGTAAATAGCAGACACTCCCCCTCTCCCAACTCCCCTGCATCATGTTGTGTGGTGCATTTTTATTGGTATTGATTAGGTATGGTAATTTTCATAGAAGCATAATTAATGCTAATTGCAACTTAATGGCACTGTGTGCTTGCCATCATGTCATGTTGCAACATTTGCTTCCAGTATGGGGTGGTGTCTGCGTAGCCAATAATATAATGGTCATGGTTTTATCACACACAAGATCTGACCCCAAAGATAATTAATAAGAAAGTCTATAAGGGCATAACAATTAAAATTTTCTATCAAAAACAACTACTGTAGGTGTTTGTTAGTTTTTGTCATGCATTCCAGATATTGGCAGACTGAATACAATAATGTCACATGGCATACTAGCCATAAGTGGTGCACAATACCTTATTAATGGATTTTATTTTTTTCACGAATTACTGGTATGTCTATATGTAGCAATTACCCATTTCACACCGCAGCTATACCTAATACGGTATATTGCTGATTTTTAAGTTTGTCAACCTGGTTCTAGGTGCAGTGTGAAAGCAAAATACCAGGTAAAAAAAAACCAGTATTTGAACCGGTTTAAAAGAAGTATACTACATGGTTCAAATTCAATTAATTATATATAGGTGTATATATATATATATATATATATATATATATATATATATATATATATATATATATATATATATATAGAGTCTATGTAGGGAGACGCACACTTCCAATTAGTATGGGCGGGGTGCAAGGGCAATATGGATATAGTAAGAGCCCAACAGTGAGAACACTGGAAGACGGGACCAGCACACCCTTTATAATCAATGTAGAAAAAATTTGTTGTGAACAATGCATCATATAATAAAAATCTGTATACTCATCCAAGAGTTAGCTGAAGACAGCAGCATATTCAAATGCAAAGATAGCCCTGACGGGCCGTTTTGGTAACTAAGTACCTTCCTCAAAGGGCATCAAGTAAACTATGACACAATGCAGGTATATAAAGCATGAATCCACCTGTGAACCATAAACAAATAATAAATAAATTACCATTACCAATACGCTGCCGTCAGTACGCGTGCACATGCAGACAGAGCACTTGCTGCCGTCAACCCGGAAGTCCCATTCTAAGCCGGAACCAATCTCCACGGGTAACTTGCCGGGGAAGCGCAACCAGGTTCCAACCAAGTCTCACTCCTCCGTCACCCTGGAAACTGAACGCTACCACCGGTCACCCCAGTGCAGCGCGTCCAGCGTCAGGGATCGCCCTGTATCGCAGCGCTCTGCTGCTAAGCACAAAAACGGCAATATGTGTGTGTCTATGTGTTGAGCTGCCAAGGCTCCCGGAAACCGTCATGCAGGTATAGTGCAGTACCCTGCAACAGCCAATGCTGTCATATCTCGTGATGGTCTCTGTGGCTTACATGCCAAAAACGTCACCATGGCAACACAATCACATACACACAATGACACCAATGAAAATGTTAATATATACAAAGATGAAAAAAAGGAAAAAGAAAAAGATACTAACACATGAAAAAAGACATAAATAAAGCAACAAAGCAGTAATGAGGTCACTATATATCGGGTCCCAAAGTAATCAAAGGAACACAGACAGATTCAGTTCTTCATTAAGTCCCAACGGTGCCATAGCCTGTAAAGTATAGGTCCAATAGCATTCACGTTGCAGTAGCAAAGCATGGCGGTCTCCACCCCTCCTCAGTGGTGGTATATAATCAAAGGGCAAAAATACGAAGTCACTCATGCGATGACCCTCCTGTGCAAAATGTCTAGCAACAGGGGGCGTAGAGTTGTCAACCTTAACAAGGGCCTTATTAATCGAGGAGCGATGCATATTTATACGCTCTTTAAGCATGCGTATTGTTTTGCCCACGTATATTCTCTTACATGGGCACTGAATGATGTATACCACAAACTTCGTGGTACAGTCCATACGATGCTTCAGATGGTATTTCTGTCCCGTTTTGGGGTGATGCCAGTCACTGCAGGTGTACAAGTGCTTGCAGTTGACACAGCCAGTACATTTCTTGGCTCCCGTCCCCAACTTTAACCACGTATTAGACACCATGGTCTTGGGTCCCACATCTTTAAGGACCAACTGTTGGCCAATGTTCCGGCTTTTCTTGTAGCAGAACATGGGGGGCTGGGCACAATCTTGCCCCAAAATTGGGTCGGTTTGTAAAATATGCCAATGTTTCAGTATAGCTCCTCTCACCGCTCCAGAATTGATGGAGTACGTGTTGGGAAAAAGCATACGTTTAGCACCATCCACCCTTGTCTGGGGAATCAATAATTCTTCTCGTTTAAGGCTAAGACACTTCTCTTTTGCTGAGTTTACTTCTCTCACATCATAGCCACGAGAAATAAAATTCTGTCCCATCACATCCAGGGTCTTCAGTAATTCATCTCGGTCCGACGTGATTCTTACTGCCCTGACCAATTGTGAAAACGGGAGACCACGTTTGAGGGGCTGAGGGTGGAAACTGCTCGCCAATAAAAGATTATTTTTGTCGGTCGGCTTCTTGTAAAGTTTAGTGGAAAAACCACCTTCACTCATAGAGACCAACACATCTAGAAAACGAATGCTTTCCCTACTGCTAGTACACGTGAATCTAATAGAACCAGCAACCTGGTTAAGTTTCTCCACAAATCGATCCAGTAGTACCTGGGTTCCAGTCCACACTATGAAAAGGTCATCAATGTAACGTAAATAGATGGCCACAAATTTAGAAAAAAAGGGATCCGCCATGATATGTGTCTTCTCATAATCAAACATAAAGAGGTTGGCATACGATGGGGCCATGTTGGACCCCATCGCAGTCCCTTTCAGCTGCAAATAAAAAGTATTATCAAAAAGAAAATAATTTTTATGCAAAATAAAACCAATCAACTGTAACATATACTCAATAGGGGGACCCTCATAGTGTGGACTGGACATCAAGCATCTTCTGACTGCATCCATACCCTCAACATGGGTAATATTGGTGTATAAAGAGGCGTCGTCTAGCGTCACAAGGATACAGTCATTGGTGGGCACATCAAGTTGGCTGAGTTTATTCAGAAAATGGGTGGTGTCCCTTAGCCAATATGGGGTATTCTGGACAACATCCTGCAAAAAGTGATCAACATATTGTGATATTGGCTGAGACAATGACCCAATAGACGAAATAATGGGCCTCCCAGGAGGGGAGACCAAGGTCTTATGTATCTTAGGCAGTATGTAAATGAGTGGCACTCTGGGGTAATCCTGTGTTAGAAATTCACGGGTCCCCTCTTCAAGCCACCCATTTACACACCCCATCTGAAGGATAGAGTCCAATTCCCGCTTATAGGTAGACGTAGGATCAAACCGTAACTGTTTGTAACATACGGTGTCACACAGCTGCCTAGACACTTCACTTATGTAATCTCTCTTATTGAGAATCACCGTGGCCCCCCCTTTATCAGCAGGGCACACCATTATCGTGGGATTTTCCCTAAGAGTTCTCAAAGCCTCTTGTTCAACGTTAGAGAGATTAGATCTGCGAATTTTCGACCCCTTCACCTGGGGTATCACGTCTTGTCGCACAAGGCGCATAAAAGTGTCTATGGAAGGGTTGTTAACCTGGGGTTCAAATTTGGAGCGGGCTTTAAAAGGTACAATTGCAGGAGTGTTGGTCATATCAATACTTTTGGGTTGTCTGGAAAAATAATCCCTCAGTTTGAGCTGTCTATTAAACTTATACAGTTCAACTTCACATTCAAAGGGATTTTGTCTATACGTCTGAACGAAACTAAGGCCTTTATTGAGTACAGCAAGCTCAACAGCACTGGGTTGATAGTCAGACAAATTATAAACAATCACCTCCTGACTTCCCTGTACGGTCTGCTTTTTGCAATGCTTGACCCCCCCTCTCCTGCAGGGTTTTTGCCTCGCCCCTTCGACCTCGCCTGTGAACCTTCCCCTAAAAAAGTCCTAGGGTTAGATCGACCCGCTGCCTCCGAGTCAGATGCTGATGTATTGGAGTCAAGATCGGTAAACTGTACGTCAGTCTGTCTTGTGTCACCCCTTCTCCTTCTATTAAAGTTACCCCTCTACGGTCTCCTAATGGGTTGTCCAGATAGCCACGGATAAACACGTAACTCTCTGTAGTCTTCCTTGACTCGTCTATACTTATTCTTCTTGAATAACAACAAATCTGCCTTAAAAGCAGCCACAGTCTCGTCCAACTTGATGAGCCAATCACCACCTGGATCGGCACTAATAACCTCTAGCCCTGTTGCTTCACAGATTTCAATTTCCCTCTGCACACTCGTGATATCGCTATTAATCTGTTGTACAACAAGCACAGTGAGATCACGGCTACACTGATTCAGTATCTGACACCAGGATTTGCAGAATTCTTTGTTGGCTCGGCCAATAGTGGGCTGGTTTTTGATTCTAAACCCACGCGGTATAAGACCCTCTTTGTGATACTGTGAGAGAGTCAGGCCGTGTAGCTCCAACTCAACAAGCCTTTTTCTTAATTTTAAGAGGTCTGAGTGTACTTCTGCCGGTGTATCCTTATCAAAAGCCAGTATCTCAGTGTCCGAAAACAAGATTTTATTTGTATCCTTATCGGTAAAGCGTTTTGTGCCAGTAATATCTTCTAAGTGTAGATCCATCTCCATAAACCACGTGACAATAATCCAACACAGTTCAAGGCATAAGCGTAATGAGCCAAGCTCAAAAAAAGTCCAGTAGCAACAACTAGCGAGGTGCAACTCCAAAAATCCTTGCGGTTATAGAGAGTCTATGTAGGGAGACGCACACTTCCAATTAGTATGGGCGGGGTGCAAGGGCAATATGGATATAGTAAGAGCCCAACAGTGAGAACACTGGAAGACGGGACCAGCACACCCTTTATAATCAATGTAGAAAAAATGTATTGTGAACAATGCATCATATAATAAAAATCTGTATACTCATCCAAGAGTTAGCTGAAGACAGCAGCATATTCAAATGCAAAGATAGCCCTGACGGGCCGTTTCGGTAACTAAGTACCTTCCTCAAAGGGCATCAAGTAAACTATGACACAATGCAGGTATATAAAGCATGAATCCACCTGTGAACCATAAACAAATAATAAATAAATTACCATTACCAATACGCTGCCGTCAGTACGCGTGCACATGCAGACAGAGCACTTGCTGCCGTCAACCCGGAAGTCCCATTCTAAGCCGGAACCAATCTCCACGGGTAACTTGCCGGGGAAGCGCAACCAGGTTCCCAGGTGCCGGAAGTCTCACTCCTCCGTCACCCTGGAAACCGAACGCTACCACCGGTTACCCCCGTGCAGCGCGTCCAGCGTCAGGGATCGCCCTGTATCGCAGCGCTCTGCTGCTAAGCACAAAAACGGCAATATGTGTGTGTCTATGTGTTGAGCTGCCAAGGCTCCCGGAAACCGTCACGCAGGTATAGTGCAGTACCCTGCAACAGCCAATGCTGTCATATCTCGTGACGGTCTCTGTGGCTTACATGCCAAAAACGTCACCATGGCAACACAATCACATACACACAATGACACCAATGAAAATGTTAATATATACAAAGATGAAAAAAAGGAAAAAGAAAAAGATACTAACACATGAAAAAAGACATAAATATAGACCCCAGCACTATGGCTGGCTGCCGTAGCATGCCAGCAACTAAAGGATTGCTACATTGCATCAGCGATGCGGAGGCACAGCAAATCTTGTTCGATGATGACGACACTGACCTGGTTCCTGACACATCGTTAGACGATAACATGCATCAAATGTACCAACTTAGGAGGAGGGAGGTCGATTATCAGCTACATGGATCCTCTTTGTCTAAGTATTTTAGACAGCACATGATCCCCCGGGGGTTCCGCATAAGAAACATCCCCACCATAGGCCGCTTCAATCCCGACTTTTGTGCTAAGTGGGTGGGGGTGCTCAATAAATGTAGCTTGGACCTCATGCTCTTAGTTATAGAGGAGTCCAAGAGGGAGCTCACACTGGTGAAAGAAAAAATCACCAAGTTGGAGGAATTACATCAAATACCCAACATACAGACCGCCAATCCTGAATGGCTTCACAACTTAACCAGCAAAGTGGACAATTACCGTAGAGATCTGTTAAAGTTCAAAGCGGGCAAGTTCAGCACAGTGTCCCGTGACTATGAGGACAACAAAGTCTACAGGTGGCTTATGGGCGGCGAACCTGGGCCACAAAATTATAAACAGGGCCCATATGGGTACCGCCGCAGACGGGAAAACCGTACAAAAGATACAGCCACTTCTAATTCAGACAGTGACTTTCGGGTACGGGATTCGGATGACACCTCCCGCAGAACAGATGTCCCTTTAGAACAAGCAGCGTCCACAAGCCAAAAAGGTCACCCACCCGCCGGAGCGGCCAAAACCAGAGGACAACGCGAGCTCAAAGCCCTACTGAGGAGCTAATCTATAATTTATCTAGCTACATCCTCAAACCAGCTGAGATCTCAGTCCTCATGAAGGGCTTAACATTCATCCCCACCAACTCCCACAGCGATCTGCAATGGCAGATAGATCGCCATAGGTTCGATCGTAACCTACGTCTAAAGGAACATTTTCAATACAGTGAGTCAACTGAGGATAAGAGCCCCATCCAACAGTTCATCCAATCCAGAAGCCGCTCCAAATTTGACCCCATCTCCTCTAATACCTCTCTGCCTACTTTTTCTCGATTAGTAGATGCTTCGGTCACTAAATACAATTCAGCGGTCACTAATCCTCACTATAATTTGACCCGTGAAGAGAGGAAAGCTTTGGATGATCTCGCCAAGTACCGACACATTATCATTCGGTCGGCAGACAAAGGGGGCGCGATCGTCGTCCAAGACCTGAAGGATTACAAGGACGAAATTGAACTCCAACTCAGCGACACCCTAGTATACGATAGACTGCCTTCAGATCCTACTGGCAGCTACAAACAGGAATTGGATTCATTGTTAAATGCAGCTATGGATGATAAGCTCATCTCCAAAAATTTGGCCACAGCACTTACCCAACAATTTCCAGTTATACCAGTCATCTACACTGTACCCAAATTGCACAAAAATCCCGTGAAGCCGCCGGGCCGACCCATCATTTCCGCCAATAATTCACTGTACCAGCCCATCTCCAAATTTCTTGACATCTTGCTCCAACCCCATGTACAACAACAACCGACATATATCAAGGATACAACATACAGTAGGAGCAAGTTTCATCTTTGCTCCTTTGGGCGTGGCTAGCCATGGCTAGCCATGGCTATTCTATTGTTCTCAGCTGCAATACAATACGTATTGCAGCTGAGAACAATAGAATAGCCATGGCTGGCCATGGCTAGCCATGGCCAAAGGAGCAAAGATGAAACTTGCTCCTACTGTATTTCTTACTCCGCTTACAACAAGTCACCATTATTCCGCCAGGCACAGTCCTGGTAACTCTCGATGTATGCAGTTTGTATACGACCATTCCTCAATCAGCGGGAGTGGCAGCAGTAGCAGAGTTTTTAAGAAAAAAATCGATGAAGTGGATCACAATTTATTTGTCCAATTACTCACATTAACTCTTGAAAGAAATTACTTCATGTTCAATGGAGCGTTGTACAGACAGAGATCTGGGTGTGCAATGGGGAGCCCGGTCGCCCCGAGCCTCGCGAACATTTTTATGTTCGCGGAGGAAAGTGAAAAATTCTTACAGATTGAGCATATCTCCAAGCACATGCTATTATACTGTCGGTTCATCGATGATTTGTTCTGTCTTTGGACAGGCCCCATTTCATTACTCGAGGACCACATTCAAGCCATCAACAGCAGTAACAACCCGATCAAATACACTTATAATATCCAAACAGATAAAATCGAATATTTGGATGTATTGATCACTTTGACCAATGGCCAACTGCAGACCACAGTATACTCTAAGCCGACTGACCACAACACTCTGCTGTTGGGTTCAAGCCATCACCCCAAGCCCCTAAAAAGAGGCTTGTCTAAGTCACAATTGATCAGGGTTGCAAGAATATCAAGTACAGCGGAGGCCGCCCTGGAGAGCACTAATAAAGTGGTTGAAAAATTTGTTGTTAGGGGATATAATCTCCAAGAATTACAAAAGCTCCAGAAGGAAGTACTAGCAATCCCTCGGGAACAATTGTTAACACCTAAGTCACGCAACCAGCAGAATGTGGTCCCATGGAAGCAACAATTTTCAAGCTCTAGTCCGGTAGTACAAAGGGCCACTACGGCTCTTTGGCCCATAATCAAAACGGATAGTTCTCTACCAGGATTACAAAATAAAAGGCCCATGGCTTGTTATACCAGGGGCCGCAACATTAAAGATCGTGTTGTACATGCAGATATTACCGGCTTTGATATACCACCACCGCCGCCATCCAATTTCCTTACTAAATTGCCGGGTTGCTACAAATGCCTCAGTTGCACTACGTGCAAAAATTTAATAGCATGCAAGTCATTTAAACATCCAATCAATCAGTCCATTATTCCCATCAAACACATTCTTACGTGTTTAACTACCCATGTCGTGTATTTATTATTCTGCCCATGCCATTTACACTACGTTGGCAAGACCATCCGCACTATCCGCGACAGAATGGCCCTGCACCGATCGGCAATCAATAACGCCATCAAGACCAAATCGGCAGACCAACCGGTGGCCCGACATTTCTTGGAGGCGGGCCATCTGATCACGGACCTAAAGTTTATCTTGATAGACCATGTCCCCCCCTTTCGCCGTGGAGGCGACAGGGACAGGGCCCTGCTTAAATTGGAGTCCAGATGGATTCATAGGTTACAAACCAGCAAACCCCTTGGTTTGAATGAACGCTTTAATTGGAGTATCCTTTATTGACATTGTTATTCCATGCAGATCCTGTCATGTGTCACATATCCTCGTAGCAATCATTTGCTGACACTGCATCTCTGAGCATGTTATTATTTACTGTGTTCACGGCGCAGCTCCCACTGAGTTGCCCGTCCGTTTCATGCATATGTTGTTGTTTTTTTGGTTGCTTAGTTTCACAGGATGACGTCCGGTGGCTGGGGGCGTCAGCTTCACAGGTCTCCCAGGCTACGGGAGCGCGTTGATGATGTCAGCACCCCGTTACAGCCCTGTCATAGGGGCGGGACGGCGTGCACCCGGCCACCGGGCGGACCAGCCTGGTAAGTGTATTTATATCAATGCTGCTTCACTCGTTTTTGCTTTATTACATGTCAGGTCTTGATGAAAATGTTGTGATGACATTGAAACGTCGACTATTGAATTGACATGTTACCGCATTTATTACTTATATAAAAAAAGTTTACCTCTTCTACTAAGTCCCTTGGAGTGACGCCGTCTTTCTTCTTCTATATATATATATATATATATATATAAGATTTGGAAGGATAGGCGTCACTCCAGAGGACTTTCAAATCACTTTTATGAATGTAAAAGATATCAATACATGCTCATCGCCGCTAATGCAGTCGACGTTTCAATGTCACACAGACACTTTTATCAAGACACGATGTGCATGAAAAAGGACAAAAGACAAAGTGAATAACAAGGTAAATATAACTTACATAACTGGCAGCGTCCGCCCGGCGGCCGGGTGCACACCTTCCCGCCCCCAACGTGGGGATGAATCAGCATGCGTGACGTCTGCTTCCTGTTCCCGTTGCAAGGAGACACACCAAACAAACGCCCCCAGCCGCCGGACGTCATCCTGTGGATGACAACAATAACAAAGAATCACTGAAATGTACGTAGCGGTTGTTCTATAGTAATGACAGACCGCACAATTAGCAAAAATGCTGACACGGACATGCACTATGGACAGAACACGGCACAAAATAGACATAATAATATGGATGAATATGGGTCAAGCAATATATCAAAATAAAACGCTCCAATTGAACCTCTCATTCAGTCCTAGAGGCTTGCATGTGTTTAGTTTATAAATCCAACGGGATTCTAATTTGAGCAAAGCTCCATCTCGATCCCCTCCACGCCGGAATGATGGCACATGATCAATGAGGATGAATTGTAAATCCTTAACGGTATGACCCGCTTCTAAGAAGTGCCGGGCTACTGGTTGTTCCGCAGTTTTATGTTTGATGGCATTGTTAATAGAGGATCTGTGTAAAGCCATCCGGTCCCTGATGTTACGGATGGTTTTACCCACGTAATACAGCTTGCACGGGCAAAATAAAAGGTAGATGACGTGGGTTGTTGTACACGTCAAAACATGTTTGATCTGAAATCTGGTGTTAGTAACAGGATGGGAAAATGAAGTACATGCTACCAGATTTTTACACGTTGTACAGCTCAAACATCTATAGCATCCCGGTTTTTTTGTTAGGAAGTTTGGTACTGGGGGAGGGACATCGAAGCCTGTAATGTCCGTGTGGACCACACAATCTTTAATATTTTGGCCCCTGGTATAACAGGCCATAGGTCTTTTGTTTTTCAATCCAGGTAGGGCACTGTCCGTTTTTACAATGGGCCACAGAGCTGTCGTTGCCCTCTGTACTACTGGACTGGAAATTGAAAATTGCTGTTTCCATGGTAATATGTCGTGTTGATCCCTGATCTTAGGTTTCAGCAATATCTCACGTGGAGTGGCCAAAACTTCACACTGGAGTTGCCGAAGTTCTTTGAGACCATACCCTCTAGATACAAATTTATCTACTACTTTGTTGGTACTTTCTATGGCCATCTGCTGTGTGCTGGATATTTTAGCAACTCTCATTAGTTGCGATTTTGGAAGGCCTTTCTTCAAGGGTTTAGGATGGTGGCTGGACCCTAACAGCAGGGTATTGCGGTCGGTGGGCTTGGAATAGACAGTGGTCTGCAACGTGCCACTCTGTACCATAACTTGGACATCCAAATATTCAATTTTTTCTGGCTGGATGTTGTAGGTATACTTTATGGGGCTGCTGCTGATGTTAATAGCTTGTATATGCTCCTCCAATACGTTGGTAGGGCCTGTCCACAGGCAAAACAGGTCGTCGATGAAACGACAGTAGAGTAATATATGTTTAGCGATATGTTCAACCTGCAGAAATTTTTCGCGTTCCTCGGTGAACATGAAAATATTCGCGAGGCTAGGGGCGACCGGGCTCCCCATAGCACACCCCGTCTTTTGTTGGTACAGCTCTCCATTAAATAAGAAGTAATTTCTTTGCAGGGTGAGTGTCAAAAGTTTTAGAAATAGGGTGTGATCCACCTCTTGAATATTGTTAGTCCTCAAGAAGTCTGCCACTGCTGCTTCCCCTGATGATTGGGGGATTGCGGTGTACAGGCTGCAGACATCTAAAGTCACTAAGACTGTACCCTGCGGTATGGAGCTGATTTGTTGGAGTCGGAGTAAAAAAATCTGTAGTGTCTTTAACATAAGAAGGTTGAATTTGAACATATGGCTGTAAAATAATGTCCAGAAATTTTGAAATAGGTTGAAACAGTGAATTGTTGGCCGAAATGATAGGCCTGCCCGGAGGTTTTATGGGATTTTTGTGTAGTTTTGGAACCGTATAGATGACCGGGATTACTGGAAACTGTTGAGTAAGAGCTTTTGATAGGTCTTTATGTAATAAATTCTGCTGACAGGCCTCTGATAATATGCCATCAAGTTCTCTTTTGTAGTGGTTAGTTGGATCCATTGATAACTTGTCATAAACCTCTGTATTATTAAGTTGCTGCATGATCTCATCTTTATAGTCGCCAAGATTTTGGACGACGATTGCTCCGCCCTTATCTGCCGACCTGATGACAATATGTCGGTATCCAGACAGATCTTTGAGGGCTGCCCGTTCTGCTCGGGACAGATTGTATCGGGTTGTGGACATAGCAGCATTATACTTTGATACAGAGGCATCCACCAGTCGGGAGAATGTGGGTAGAGATGTATTAGATGATGGTGGGTCGAATTTAGATATACTCCTGGACCGAATGAATTGTTGGATGGAGTCGGGTGCTTCCAGAGGATCTTGATACTGGAAGTGCTCTTTCAGGCGTAGATTCCGATCGAATCTGTGGCGATCTATTTGCCACTGTAAGTCGTTGTGGGGGTTGGTGGGAATGAATGACAGCCCCTTCCTGAGGACTGATATCTCGGCAGCTGTGAGAGTATGTGTCGACAAATTATAGATTAGCTCCTCAGCAGGGCTTTCAGCTCTCTTTGCCCTCTGGTTCTGGCCACTCCGGCGGGTGGCCGACCTTTTTGGCTTGTAGTTGTTGCTGGCTCTAAAGGGATCTGTGTTCTGCGGCTCGAATCATCCGACTCCTGGACCCTGAAGTCACTATCCGAGTTGGATGTAGCGATTTCCCGAGCTCTATTTTCTCGCCGGCGACGGTAGCCCTGTGGGCCTTGCTTGTAATTTTGTAAACCCGGCTCTCCCCCCATCAGCCATCTATACACTTTATTCTCTTCGTAATCGCGAGTTACAGTATTGAGTTTGCCGGCCTTGAATTTAAGTAAATCCTTTTTATAGTTCTCAATTTTGTTCATGAGATTACGATGCCAATCAGGGTTTGAGGCTTGCAACTCTGGAATTTTTTGCAGAGTTTCTAGTGTGTCGATTTTTTCTTTGACCAATGTATATATATATATACAGACGAAATCCGGCACTCGTTCTCTGAAATAATCTCACAGCATCACAATTGCAGTTGTTGTCGGTGCCAAGGAAAAAGGAAACAATGTATATACAGACGAAATCTGTAAAGCCGATACTGTACTGCCTGACGACGGGCCAATAAAAGGCTCGAAACGTTGCAAACTGCAATTGTGATGCTGTGAGATTATTTCAGAGAACGAGTGCCGGATTTCGTCTGTATATACATTGTTTCCTTTTTCCTTGGCACCGACAGCAACTATTTGAAAGCAAGTGCCGACTGCTCGTATTATATATATATATATATATATGCAGTGGTCGAAGTGGAAATTTTGAAGTGGGGGTATGGAAATTTTGAAGTGGGGGTATGGAAAAGTAAAGAGTGAATATAGTGCGCACCTTCGGACACCCCCCTGTCCATCAACGTCCCCTGCCAGACTGCCCCGTTGTACAGGGGTATTACAAAAGCACAATATGCGCTGCTGAGTGATCAGAGAGCATCCTGAGGGGAAAAAAAAAGTTTTTTTTTTATCTTCAGATTAAAGTGGCGGTATGGCATACCCCCGTATACCGCCCCACTTCGACCACTGTATATATGTATAAAAAAAACAACAACATTTTAATGCCCTCGGGAGAGAAGATTTTCATTAGCTATTCATCTACTAAACATTCTTACTGTTACGGTAAGTATACTTTAAATATCTAAAAGCTATAGGATAAAGAATAACAGGACTTATAACTCTGGTCTTATGTAGGATAAAAATGTGTTCGTATTTCATATACTAACTGGGCATATGTCAATACTTAAATTAGAGGTGTTTTAAGAGAGGAGGAGGCCTATGCCCATGCTCTGATTGGGTTCCCTCCTCTCTGGCAGTGCAGTAGACTCTGGAATTATACCAGTGTCCGCTGCACAGGTGCAGGCCTCCAGAAACATGGCACCTGCTCTCCGTGTTCGAGGACCACTCTATTACGCATTTGGTAGCCATTTATCCAGTGATTTTGCCACTGTGTTGCTGACAACGGACTGACGGAGAAGTGAGTATAATTAAATGTGTGCAGAGTGTGCTGTGTGTGGGCCCCTTTGGACCCAGGGGCCCGTGTGCATCACACAACTTTCACCCATTTTAGGTTGGCCAGTAACTCAAGTAATAAAAGTATGAAAATCCAAGACATGACACTTATGTAAGCCGTATACTGTATATGGTAGGGGATGTGTTTGGTGTGTGAGGGGCTACTAAAGCCAATGGTTGTATGATAGGAACTGTCAAAATGTTAGGTTAATTTCACATGGATTAGGTCGAGTATAGGAGGGGTGGCAATTGGTTTGGGAATGCTAAAAGAAAGGTAGAGCAGCTGAGACTCCTGAGCAGACAAAAGCTTGACTGGCTGAAAATAATAAAGAAAATTCAAAGTTCCAAAAATACAAAAAAAAATTCCAAAATGCAACAGATACAGAAAAAAGTAAAATGCATTGCCATTTAAAAAAAAAAAAACATTTTAAAAAAGGATTGCTGCTCAGAGAAAGTCTGGGGAATATGGCTACAGGCGAAACCCCATCAACAAAAATCACACTAGGCAGCCACCTCCTGGGCCTGTTGGAAGAGCTTTCAAGCTTTTAAAAAGAGAAGGATAAAGTTCAAGTAATGCTAATTGCACAACCAAACCCAAGCACCAGGTACCTCAGCTAGTAAACTGGTCCAGGTGCCTACCATAAAACACTCTGCAGTGTTTAAAAATATATATCCGGGGGTGTGGCTTCGCGGAGCATGTGAGCGGTAGTGCCCGATAGCAGCTCCTGCTCAATATATCCTGCCAAAAATCCTGCATGCGCTCAATACCGGTCTTTTCTGGCGGCACGGGTGTGGGAACCTCCCAGCATCCCTCTGGTACCCTCGGAATCCCGTTACGCCCGGCAGCCGCCCTCCTGAACTCCGATTTTCACACCAGCGGTACTGAGTCCGGGCGCCATCTTGCCGCGCGCCTCGTGAGCTGATACGAGACGCGAGGGCGGACAGCGAAGAAGGTGAGCCCAGCCCAAACAGCACGGTCTCCCCGCTTGGCCACGCACACCCAGACACCAGCGGTCCCTGCCCAGAGAGGAGGCTGCGGTGGTGAGCGCCTGAAACAGTGAGTGGGGAGCGAGAGAGGGGACGACGCCGCCGCCATCTTCCCCATAAGAAGGGACAGACATCCCACTGTGCACAACGGACGCTGGAAGAACAGCGGACGCAGGCAGAGACACCTGGTCGCCCATTCCAACCAGCACAGTACACCTGCGTGGTCACATCTACCCTGACCCCAGCGAGCCCAGCCTGCACTAACGGAGGCAGCAACAAACTCACACAGTAAGGAGGGAGAGTGGGGACGCAGGCGCCATCTTCCCTGCAAGGAGGGACAGCCCCAAGAGAAGGGAAACATCCCCCTGACCAGCAACAGGTACATACCCGGTCTCAGCAACACCCAGGTGGGACAGGGGACACAGCGTTGGGCCACAGAACCTGTAAAG